>NC_049223.1:57667310-57973060 GCF_011100685.1 Canis lupus familiaris | reverse complement strand
AGACAGAGGCAAGAGTCGGGGTGGGGGCTGAGGGGCTAGGAGTGACAAGCTGGCTGAAGCCCTACTCACTGTTAGGCACTCTGCTTAGCATTTCACACGATTTCATTTGACCTTTGTCTTAAATTTTAAAAGCAGATAAGCCTGTATGGTCATATAATCTTCATGATACTCATTTAATAGACCAATATGCATGCCCACATATACAAGATCGGAAGGAACTACATAAGATGTTCACTAACAAGCTTATAGGTGATTTTTATTTTCTTTTTTATACTTTTCTGGGTTTTATTTTTTTATTTTTTCTAGTTTTCCAAGGGAACATATTTTGTCTTCTGCTTGTTTTTTTTTTCTTTGTCTTGTTTTTTTTGTTTAACCAGAAAAGTAATACTCATTCATATTACATATGTAATCCTTAGGACAACCATGTGGAGTAGAGACCGTCTTCATCCCCCTCCAGATGACTCAGGCTACCTGACCCAAAAGCCTATGCTTTTCCCAGAGGCCCCCAGTGCCATCCCCAGCCTCACTGTCCCCTGCAGAGACACTTTGGAGGGTATCACTCTGGTGCCCACCAGTGGCACAAATGTGGTGGGAGAGGAGACGGAACAGGAGTCTGCTGTGTACCCTTTCTAGGCCTCAGTTTCCCCTTCTGTGTACCAGGGGGGCTTGGATCTGATAGCCAGAGGAACTCTGCTAGCTCAGACAGGCTGGTAATCTAAACCTCTTTCTCTAGGTCAGGAACAACAGACAGCAAGCGTCTGATGACATCTGGACTGAAGACCCTCTCTCCCTCCACACTTCCAGATAGATTTGCCCAAGCTCACCTCAGGAGGCAGTCGTGGGGCAACTGCCCAGACCCAACGACAACCCAGCCCACAGGCAAATCAGAGGTGCCGCTCACTTATTGGCCTGTGAGGCACCAGGGGACGCGACCCAGAAAGGAGAGCTGGTGTTGACAGCATCCCAGGTGGGCTCCTTCACTGCCCCCACCTGCTGTGGGCCACCCTGCGGGAGCCGCCCCACATAGCACCTGAAACCCGGCTCAGGGCACCCACACTCTGCCGGCGCCGCGGCTCCTCCTCGCGCCCCCAGCGGTCTGACCCGCCGCGATCAGGTGTCCGCGCCGCACGGGGCACCGGGGCAGCCACTTCACCTACCTTGTTTACCAGCTGCGGGCACAAACCGGAGCGAGACTGCGAGCTGGGCGGGGGACCAAGGACGCGCCCCCGCCCGCCCCCCGCTCGGCGGCCGCGCCGGGGTCTAACTCGGCGCCCGGGACGTCTCTCCACCAGCAGGAGCGCGGGGCAGGAGCGCGGGGCAAGAGCGCGGGGCAGGACGCCAGGCAGGAGCGCGGGGCAGGAGCGCGGGGCAAGAGCGCGGGGCAGGACGCCGGGCAGGAGCGCGGGGCAGGAGCGCGGGGCAAGAGCGCGGGGCAGGACGCCGGGCAGGAGCGCGGGGCGGGACGCCGGGCAGGTCGCGGGGCAGGACTCGGGGCAGAAGCGCGGGGCAGGAGCGCGGGGCAGGACGCCGGGCAGGTCGCGGGGCAGGACGCCGGGCAGGTCGCGGGGCAGGACGCCGGGCAGGAGCGCGGGGCAGGACGCCGGGCAGGAGCGCGGGGCAGGAGCGCGGGGCAGGAGCACCGGGCAGGACGCGGGGCAGGAGCGCGGGGCAGGTCGCGGGGCAGGAGCACCGGGCAGGACGCGGGGCAGGTCGCGGGGCAGGAGCACCGGGCAGGACGCCGGGCAGGACGCCGGGCAGGACGCCGGGCAGGAGCGCCGGGCAGGAGCGCCGGCGAGATTGGCGCCCCGACTCCCACTCGGCCGGCCCGCGGGCTGCCGGCACCCTGTAATTACCTGACAGCCCTGACCGAGCCTAGGAACTTGCGAGAGAGCCCGGCCCCATCGCTGCTATCTGGAGGAAGGAAGGGAAATAAAGAGGCATTTTAAAAATGCGGACTCACCAGTTCTCAACCTCCCCGGGCCGGTGTATGGGAAAGGGCGGGCGGCCGGGCCGGCGGGGGCGGGGCGAGCCATCCCCGGCTCGGGCGCGCGGGCCCGGCCCACTCTCCACAGGCCGCGCAGCGAGGGCGTGGCTCCCAGGTTCCACGGCCGGCGAGACGGGACCATGGCCCGGGGCTCAGCGGCCTCCTCGGGGCGCCGGGCGGCCTGCGGACAGAACGGGGAGGCGAGGCTGAGCCGGCGACCGACGACACCTGGGTGGCAGCTCGGAGGGAGCCCGCCGCCTGCAACAGGGTCACTATACCCGCAGCGGCAGCCCCCCGCCCCCCCCCGCAGCGATCCTTGGCCTTGCGCGATCCAACACAGCCCCTCACCATTTCAGGGGGCTTTTTCCCAAGTAGGGAAGCTCAGAAGTGGGTGAAGA
Organism: Canis lupus familiaris; assembly: GCF_011100685.1. Lineage (NCBI taxonomy): Eukaryota > Metazoa > Chordata > Mammalia > Carnivora > Canidae > Canis > Canis lupus. The sequence continues at coordinate 57,970,678 of NC_049223.1, read as the reverse complement.
GACCACCCGGTGTGTCAGCTGCACCCTGCGGAGACCTCCCATCTCAGCCCCTCGGCTGGAAGCCTGGCAGCCTGAAGATGCGCCAGGTCACAGCCCCACACACAGGACGCACAGGTCGACAGCAACTCTAATCAGACGGGGCCTGACTGTGGCCAGTGACACAGTGGCTTATATAGATCAAATTCTCTTAAAGTCCACTCATTCTATTCAACTAGCCTTCACTCTGTGCCTACAACTTGGCAGGCAGTAAGATACAAAGATTCATTGCTTCTTCATTTAATAATTATTTATCCAGTGTCTATTTTGTGCCAGGCACCTGCCAGGGGTCCTCTTTGATCAGGAGAGATAGGGCCTCAAAGCTCCCTGTCAGGAGGGAGGTAAGCACTTCAACAAACCTTCACAATCAGAACAGGATGCAGGGAGGCACCAGGTGGTATGGGAGAATGAAGTTGGGGGTGGGGAGCACCGGCCTGGATAGAACACCCCTGCCTCGTGTGGTGGGTTAAGCCTCTGACTCTTGGTTGTGTCATGATCTCAGGGTCATGAGACCAAACCCCGCATGGGGCCCTATGCTCAGCACAGAGCCTGCTTGAGATTCTCTTTCCCTCTCCCTCTGCCCCTCTTGCTTGTGCTCTCTAAAATAATGAAACAAATATTTAAAAAAAGAAAGAAAGAAAGCAAGCTGCGTAGGTTTCTCATGAACTGAGCAGATGAAGAGAACAGACTTTAAGTATTCCTTACACACATCTTTATTGAACACCTATCATGTGTAAAGCAGCTGTGAGGGCATTTAAGTACCAAGCTACAGTCCCAGACTCAGACAGTGATGCTATTAACAGAAGCAGCCAAGTCAGCTCAGAGAGGCAATGTGGAATTTGCTTTTGGCTTTAAAATGGACTTTGAGGCACCCAAGAACTTCCTAATGGTGCTACCTGGGTTGCAGATTGCTTTCCACCAGACAGTAGAGATTACCTATTCGAACAGTGTCCAATCCCCCCGACTCTCTATGGCTCTCCATGGCAGGTGCGTGTGCGTGCACATTCATCTGTGCAGCCCTATACCAACCAGCCTGGAGCTGGAACAACACCCACACCAAACCCCTGGCAATGCCTTGATAGGTGAATGCCCTGAAATAAGCGTTCCCTGAACGCTTGGAAAAGAACTGAAGCTTGGAAAAGAACAGGTCTGGAGACTCAGAGCGGGGAGGGTCCCAATGCCACAGACAAGGATATAATCACCAAAAGTAACCAAGGATAGAGCTCACTCTGGGTGGTAAGGAACGTTGGGAGGACAGTCATAGGTGGCAACAACACTAGGCAGGTGCAGAGTCCTCTGCACCTCTGACTGGATGGCAAGTAGGAAGGAGAGGATGGTCAGTTCCCAGTGAACAATGCCGTGGAGAGGTCAAACTAGAAGAAAGTCCTGGAGGCTCTGAAAGGGAGCGAGCACATTAATGGAGCCGGGCAGAGGAGAGAGCTGAGTAGGCCCAAGAGGTGGGTAGGGTGAAAGGAAGCCAATGCTTCCTTCTCTGTGGGGAAGTTTGGCCAGGATAAGGAGGGGAGGCTGAATTGAGAGGATGTGGTGTGTAGAATAGGAGAGATCTGAGCTTGCTGGGTCGACAGGGCCAGGAATGATTGAAGCATGGAGAGGCAAAAGAAGTCAGAGTGCAGGGATGGGTAGCAGAAGATCTGGTGACCAAAGTTCACGGAGCTGAGCCCTGGATGGATGCCAGGCTTACTGGCTAGGGAGTCGTGCTCTCTGCCTTCCCTGACTGAGGAAGACAGCTCAGAGGACACTTCTGGGTACAGTGCTACTGGACTGTGGGCCAAAGGACGAGGAGAAAGCTAATCCAAATACGAGGGCCAGCTCCACTGAGGAACGAAGATGGACCAGTGTGGAACAGAGGGAGGCTGGGGGAACAGCCAGATGCCCTTTTCTCCAGGTTGCTTGACACAGAGCTGGACACATGCCAACCCCAAAGACCAGCTGGCCTAACGGGGCAAAGAGGGAGAGAACCAGGTTCCACCTGCATACCAAGCTCCTGGAAAAGTGAGATGGGCATTAAAGGTGGATTCCACATTTGAGGGAGAAGACTGTTAAGGAGATCAGCTAAGTCCGAGAGACAGGGACCGGAGGAGACAATACTCCTGCGGCTTTCTGGAAGGGAAGTCGGAGAGGCAGCCAGGAAGATAGCAGGAAGAAAGAGGAAGGGTGTGTGCAAGATCCTGAAGAGGAAAAAGCAGCTGAATTTAGTAGCCAGGAGGGTGGGAAAGTCAAAAGTATTCAGGACTCAAATAAGTCCAAGGCTGAGGCTTCTACCAACATAGGACTCACGGGGTGGGACAAAGGGGACATGTAGTGGAGTGGCTATAACCAAAAGCTGGCAGACCCAGCTCTGCCACTTACTGGAGTGTGACCTTGGGAAAATTACTTTGCCTCTCTGTGCCTCATTATCCCCATCTGAAAAAAGGGAGAACTCCACATTAAAGGGTTGGCGTAAGAATTAGACAATGCGTATATAAAGTGTCCAGAACAATGATGGCATATAAAAGGAACTCAAATTTTTTATTTTTCAGGGATCTCCCTCCTTCCAGTGGTGTGTGAATCCAGAGGGGCTGGCCTGGCAAGGGGGACAGATTTGCCCCTCTTTGTCTACGCCACAGCCATAGCTGCAGCCCCCCCCCCTCTCCCCCAGACCAGGGATATTGCAATGATTGAGGGACAAGATTTGACAACTGCCCAGATACTGCTTCTGAGGAGGGCTTAGTCCCCCTGGGAGAGGAGGTCAGGGAGGTTGGACCGGAGCTAGGCTCTCCCCTGCACACAGTCACACCTCCTGGGTCTTCCAGGACAACGCGGCCCTCAAAACCTCTGCTCCCCTAAGAATAGCAGAACTCATCACCCTATGTCCCTAAAGTCCAGTCACTGCAAATACAAGGCCCCATTTGGAGGCTGCATTCCTTGCAAATGACTTTCCCAACCAAGGAGATAGCTACTTTATCAAGGGCATAGGAAGTGCGCCTGGGCAAGGAGAGGTGCTCCATCGGCCTGGGCCAGGGGAGGGTGAAAGGTCCGGGACAGCCAAGACCCACAACCTTGAGACAGATATGCTGGGGGTTGGGGGCATACTTGAGAATTTCAGCTTCCTCTTTAAAACCTCCCAGGGCCAGGCCCTTCACTGCGCCAGAGTTCTCCTCTAACTCACAACAGGGGGTTGAAGGAGGTGGCCTCTGGCTCACCCTCCCCCCTGGGGTCCCCCTCCCCCCGCTGCCGCTGTCACTGGCTCAATTTCCTTCTGCCCGGGAGGGCACTGGCCCAGGCCCTCCTTCAGCCTCGGGGCGGGCCTACCCACCCCTGCCCTGTGAGGGGGGAAGCGCACTGCCCAGGGAACCTACGCGGTGGGAGGGCTCGAAACTGCAGCCTTCAAGGGATCCCTGGGGGTGCGGAGGGTCTCTGCAAGCGGAGGGGGAGGCCCTGATGGACACGCGGCTGCCGGGTCGGTTCCGGCTCTCCCGGGGCCCAAGAGATCGGAAGGGGTTCCCGAGGCTGCTGCGACCCCGGGGGACGTGCCGCCCCAAGCCGTGCGGCGGGGCAAGGTCCTCGGCTCCGGCCGGACGGCGCGGGGGCGGCGGGCGAGCGCGGGGCTGCTTCTCCGCGGCCCGGCCTTCCCCGCGCCCCGCGCCCCGCGCCCCGCGCCCCGCGGCGGTCCGGGCAGCCGAGGGGGGTCCCGCGGGCAGGGCGGGCCCGGACGCGGGGCCGGCACCCGGGCAGGGCGGACCCCCGAGAGCCCAGCCCGCCTCCCCCGCCCGCCCGGGTCCCGGGTCCCCCCGCCCGACTCACCGGCCTGGCGGAGGCAGGATCCCGGCGTCGCCGCAGAGCCCGGGGCTCGGCCCGGCCCGGCCCGCCGGCGGGAGGCAGCTCCACGCCGCCGCCTCCTCGGCCCGCCCCGCTCCCGCCCCTCCCGCACACTTTCCACAGGAAATGATTAACTCGGGCCGCGGCGCGTTCCCATGGCAACCGGCTCCGGCCGGGCGGGGTCGGCGGCGCGCGCGCTCCCGCGCACCCTCCCGCGCGCGCCCCCTGCTCACCCGCGGGGCCGCTGACCCGAGGCCTCCCCGCCCGGGGGTTCCCGCTGGGCCCCGGGGCGCACGCCCGGCACACGCCTTGCACACGGGCGCGCACTCCCACTAGTGCACACGCAGCGCCGTACGTGCTCGCGCTCTCGAGTACAGACTCTCGCAAGCCAGGACACACGTCCCTCACACATGCCTTCACACGTGCTCTAGTCCGCACACACGAACACGTTCCGTTCTCACACACGTGCTTTTACACTTCAACTTACACTCCAACATGTGCATCTGCTAACCCTAGCACGGAACTTTCGCACACACTCGTCACCCTTCACATGCACACTTCTCCCGTGCTGTCCTTCACACTTACAAACTAGCACGCTTTCTGACTTTCTGACACACATGCTCTCACACACTCTGGGTGGTACCCGGATTCACCTCCACAGTCTCACACCCTTTACACAAGCACTCACATGATCATCCGGTGCTCAGACTCTCATACGTGCTTCCCGCCAATGGTTCTAGTGCAATGGCTCACGTGCAATGGTTCGCGTGCTCCTTACTGCACACGTACATTTGCTCTCCCTCACACACATTTTCTCACATGCTCTATGCCTCGTTCTCTCACACTGTAGTATACACATCCTTGTAAACCCAAGTCCACGCGTTCACTCAAACGCTCTCTCACTCCAGGTAGCATGCAACATACCATGCGTGTCACACGTTATCATTCATTTTTACACACACACACACACACACACACACACACACACACATATGCTCTCACTAGCTCTACACAGGCCAGGTTGCCTCCTCAGCCATGGCCACATTTTAACATGGCCCATTTTAACATCTCCCAGAGTTTAGGATTTTTTATGGTAAAATATTCCTTTAAGCTCTCCAGTGAAAATATGTCCAGAGTGCAACCACTCAGGAGCAGGCAGCAGCTGCCAGTGTAGCCCAGAAGTCCTTCCTTATGGGACGTCTCAGAAGAGGCACAGGGGAGGCCAGGGAGCTGGGCAGCCAAGGAGAGACAGCTGATCCAGAGGAGCCACTCTGTTCTTTGTCTCCCAAACAGAGGCGGCATTTTATTCCAGTCATAGTCCCCTCCAGGGTTCAGAAAGAGGAGGAAAGAAGCTCAGAAACCAGCCCAGTGCAGGCCGATGGTTCCACAGATAATCGGAGAAGGGTGGGCACTTGGCTCTTTCCTACTTCGCAGGTGGCCCAAGAGGTGCAAGGAGGGGATGGGGTGGGGAGGGGGGACATGCAGATCAATGAGGGTTGCGTCTCCTGTTGCTGCCCAGGCACTGGGCTGGCAGTCAAGAATCTCCACGGAAACAGAGCCAAGGTCTTGGGCCTCAGATTGTTCTGGACACCAGAACAGGACACTCACAATCCCCCTACTGGGAGTGGGCTAATGTGTGTTTTATTTTCTAACTGAGACACCCAAGTGAAGGCCCAGTAGAAGATAAATGTCACTCTCCTGGAATGATTCCTTGGAGAGTTACTGATTTCCAACTCAGAACCCCAGATAACCCTCCCAACAGGAGAGAAGGCGGTAGTAATTTGAGAGTTACCTTCTCTGAAACCCCTGCCTGCTCCCCAGGCAAGAGTGGTCAAGGAGACTGCTGGGTTGGATGAGGACAGAATGTCTCTGGAATCCTGACCAAGTATCTCTCTATTATTTGACTAAGGGAAGTTGTTTTGTCTGTAAAGCCTGATATAGACCTGGAGGCCTTGTCTTACTCGCTGGCTGGTACAGTGACATTAACTGCAGGTTCCTTCCGACAAAGCCAAAGCCTGATTTTTAAATTAATAATAACATTTATTGTTCGTTTTCTGTGATTACAAAAGTAATAGATGTTCATTGTAACCATAATCCCACCCTCTCGAGATAAATGCTGCCAACATTTTAGTAGTCCTTTTTTTTTTGTATGCACATAATAGCTACCATTTATACAAAGTTAACACTGTGCCAGGCACTGTACTAAGCTCTTTATAAACAAGATCCCATTTAACCCTAAACACCCAATGAGGTGGACACCATTATATCCCCAGTTTTCTGGAGAGGAAACTGAGCCTCCCACAGTTCATTCATAAACTGAGAATGTGACAGAGCTGAGATATGAGCCCAATGGGTATATGTGTATGTACACATAGTACACACAGATAGTACTAACATGTAATGAGTTTCAGATATCAGATGCAAGCGTTTATTAAGATCAAAGCACTAATAAAGAAAAAAGAAAATTGAGGTATTAGATGGAGACATTTTTGAGATTATTGCAAAAATCTGACTTGATTGTAAAAGCAAATTGCTTTATGATTGCTGGAATTTAGCTTGAGAATGTACAGTGTTACCAGGAACTACATACTAATGACTTCAAGGTCATTTCTCTCCTAGAAAATCCACTGATGGTTTTATATGGAGGCTAGCAACTGCCTCCTGGCCACAGGGAAATTAGAGATTTGCCAGAAACCTGGCCATCCCAACACTGAGGTCCTGAATCAATAAATGAGGACTCTTGGGTTAACCTTTGGTCTTGACATTCTGCCCACCTCCTGGCAGAAATACCAAAACATAGGGAGGGCTACACAAGACACAGTGGCCAGAACACTGCAGCTCCGTATCCATATCCACCCTGTCCCCCAGGTGGGTGTTCAAAGAGCCTGAAACCCCTTCACTTTCAGGTGTCCACCTGAGAGGTAGCCTGGGGCCCAAGAGGTCTACTGCCCAAAGGGGAGGAAAGAGGGGGGAATAACATGGATTATGTTTGATCTGATTCTCACAGTAACCTAGAGTAAAGCACCACATAAGATTTATATGATTTTCCAGTTTTAATGATTTAACTTAAGATCTGATCACCTCCAGGCCTTTGCAATACTGTTCTCTCCACCCGGGAAAAGCCTCTCTCCTTCCCCCACTCCCACATGCCTCCACCCACCTCTCCCTGGCTGACTTCTGCTCTTGCTTTACAAGTCCTTCAAGCTTAGAAGTCATGCTCCTTGACCCTCCCAGGCACCATCTCCCCCAGCACCCCCTCCCCGCGCCCCCCCCCCCGCCCCCACCCCCACACTGGATTGTAATGGCCTCTCCTGTCTATAGCAATAGCTCTTGGAGGGCAGGGCACTTTTCTGACTTGATCACAAGGAAATCCTCCGCAAGTGCCCAGTATCATATAAATTTCCATTGACTAAATAAATAGATCATGTATAATTCAGAGGGGAAGAACAGGTATATTAAAGCATATCCAAACAGACTTTCTTCTCTCTCTCTCTCTCTTTTTAAAGATTTTATTTATTTATTTGAAAGAGATAAAGAGAGAGCATGAGCGGTGGGGAGGGGTGGAGGGAGAGGGAGAAGCAGACTCCTCGCTGAGCAGGGAGCCTGACTAGGGCTTGATCCCAGGACCCCAAGGTCATGAACTGAGCAGAAGGCAGGCGCTTAACTGACTGAACCACCCAGGCACTCCTAAACAGACTTTCTTCTTGTGTAAGTTAATGATAATTCTTATCAAAAGAAGGTAAGAAATAGATCCTTAAATAATTATTTCAATGTGGTCAGTAAGGAGCACCCTGCAGTTGTGTGTGTGTGTGTGTATATATATATACACACACACATATTCTCGCACGATTCTGGGTTAACAGTTTCTTGAAGTTGAAGAACAACATTCTGGGGGAAGAAGTTGAATACTAAGTAATCCTGACTCAATTAGCCACTGTTTTGAATCCACATATTCCAATACTCCTGAAATGGTTCATTATGGACATCGCAGAAAGAGCTGGGGAGGGTCCCATGGAGGGAACAGGCAGGATTCTGAACTCAGCCCTACAAGCTTGAGTTTGACTCCCAGCTGCAGGACTTGGCAACTAAATCTCTGATTGTAGGCGGAGGTGGGAGGGGTGGGGGTGGGCACTGGCTCTGCTCCCACCTGCCAGTTTTCAGGAAACCACGCCCCTCATGGACATGAAGGGGTGGGGTCTCAGACGGAACCCTTGGCTTCTTGGTTAAGCTCCTGTCTTTCTCTGCTCCACAGTAAGCTTTTCTAAGCACCAGGGGTTCAACAGATAAATGAACAAATGATACCTTTCTCTCTCCTCTGCCTTCCAGCTCCCTCTGGGCCTTCCCCATCCCTGCCCAGAGGGGGGCCTGCCTTCTTTCTAAGAGCTCTATTAACAAGGGCAACAGTCCTCCTATTCACAAAGGTCCCTGCAGGGAACCAAGCAACCCTCCCCTCAGTAAAACCACCTTGCCCTAAAATCTCCAGACAGTGACTACCTTTCTGCCTTTGCCAGGGAGATTGGACCCCTCGGTGCCTCCCCAGGCTCTCAGGTGAGGGAAACCTGAAACCTCTTCATGACCTGAGAAAGAATTTGGCAGATAACTCTCCTAGCACTCCAGGGTAGAAAGTAAACAGAGGGTTCCCCCCACCCCCACTATCATTTCCTGTAGTCTAAAAAATGAGAGGAATGCAAACACTGAGAAGATAGGTACTCAGGCACCGGGTAATAAAAAGATTTAGTAAGAACGGCCAGGAAAGATAAGCCTGCCCGGCCGTGCCCCTCCTCCCTGAGTCAGAGCATCCTGCCTGCCCACCCGCCAGAAGCCCCCTGGCCTCCTTCACCCTCCACGCTCTCTCCTCGGCTTTGCTTCTTGCTCCTAAATCATTCTATCTCCTTGTTCTAAGCCAAGGCATGCATTATTAACGTCGTTCCCACTTTTTTTCAACTTCCCCATTCATTTCTACCCATCTGCTGCAAATTCTAGGTGGCTGGCTTTTTTTTTTTTTTTTAACTTCAATATTTTTTTTTTCTGCACAAATGTAGTAGAAACCAAAAGTAGGGGGGGGAAAAAACAAAACCCAGATCCCACCACCTTATCGTATTGTCACTGACCCAGATTTTCTTTTTGGTATTTGACCTTGAACAGACATTATTTCTATTTAAGGAGAAACAGTATAGGACAACGGTTGAAACTAGGTTTAGGCGTCAAGTGGTCCTGGTTTTGAACCCTTGCTCAATCACTTTCTTTCTTTCTTTTTTTTTTTTTTTCTTTTTTTTTTTTTTAATCACTTTCTTTCTTGTGACAATAGGAGTAGCCCTATTATCTAACCCACTGGGGTGTCATGAGAAGTAAATATGAGCCCAGCATCTGGCATAGGGTCGGTAATCCACAAACACTAGCTTGGGAATAGTGGGAGACAGAAAGTGATTTTAAAGTTTCTCACTTTAAATCGTATAATGAGCATTTTTCCAAGTTACTTTTTTCTACTATGTCTTGTTCTTTTCTGAGCTGTAGGCCCCATACTGAGGATAAAGCCAGGTCCCATTCAGCTTTGGGATCCCAGTGTCTGGGGACACACCAAGTGCTGAGTAAAAATTACTGGAAAGAATAATCATTCTCCTTTTCTCTTTCTTTCTTTCTTTCTTTCTTTCTTTCTTTCTTTCTCTTTCTTTCTTTCTTTCTTTCTTTCTTTCTTTCTCTTTCTTTCTTTCTTTCTTTCTTTCTCTTTCTTTCTTTCTCTTTCTTTCTTTCTTTCTTTCTTTCTTTCTTTCTTTCTTTCTTTCTTTCTTTCTTTTTAAAGTAATCTGTACACCCAACATGAGGCTCAAACTCATGACCCCAAGATCAAGAGTCACATGCTCTACTGCTGAGCCAGCCTGGAGCCTTGAAAGAATAATCATTTTAAATGCCTGCATAGTATTCCACTGAATGGCTCTGCCCCAACTCAGTTGACCATTAGATGAGGTCAGATATGTGGGTAGGTCCCATTTCTTTATAAACAGCATCGTTGTTGACATCTCCCCACACGCAGCATGTTCATCCCCAGGGGAAGAGGGTGTTGTTAATTTCATAAGTCCTTTCTGAATAAAGAATCTGAGCATTTTTTTACACTTTCTAAACATATTGCCAGATTGCCATCAGAAGGGCTGTACCAAATTTACACTTTACACTGTCGTTGGTGGCAATTTCGACGAGAACTACTTCTTGCGCTAATTTACAGTTTTTCTCTTGGATCTGGCCCCGGCTGGTTCCCCTGTGTGGCATGAGGCATATAAAAAAATGTCTGAATGATGGCTGTCAAAAGGGAGGAGTGTCTGGTATGTTTGTCGGTGTTTCTGTCTACTGGGCTGGGCCAGGTGGGGCTGGAAGCACTGAGTCAGTGCACTGTCTCCCTGGCTGCTCTTTGGTGCCCCCCACCCCAGACACCTTGCCAGGTGGGAACATCCCACACAACCCTGGAAGATTCTCTTCAGGTGACCATTAGTGTTACTAAGGTTGTTCCTGCTCTGAAACCAGCCAGTCATCTTCTGGCTTCATACAGTAAATGCATCAGTCACTCCTGGAAAGAGAATCCCTCAAAGAGGCTCTGGCATCTGTAGTCAGCTTTCTGTTCTGGGGGATGGGGGTGCAGGAGGTGGGTACAGAACGGCCTTCAGGTCAGGGAAGCCATGTTTTCTGCAGCCACAGCTCTGGACCACCCTGCCAGTCTCTTGGCATGGCCAGCATCACTCACCCAGGCTCTGCGGCGGCCCCAGGGCCTCTTCCCCCTGCCACCTCGACTCTGGTCCTCCTCCTCTGGGGGTGGCCCTTGTTTGCAAACAGCCAGGGGAAGTTTTGACGCTGCTGATTAACCAGACTCCCACGGCTCTGGGTTCTTAGTCATCATGGCAAGTCTCAACCTTCCGCCTGCCTGGCCGACATCATTAGCTTCCAGGTGATTGGGAGCTCTCTAGTTTAACTGGCCTCCCTCCAGTCACCTTGGGGGGACGGAAGGGGAGAGAACCTCCACTCATCCCAAACAACTGGAATCCACGTAGGGCCTGAATACCACAGCAGGAATTTAATCTCATTTGATTTTGCTTGCCTTTGCTGAGAGTCAGCAATGTGTTACTAAAATGAAAACGACAGGCCCAAAATGTGGTCAGTTGTGTCAGAGGCCCTAATCAGTAAACTGAAACTTAAAACCTTATCTAACTACAGTTTCAATCCCCCTCCCCAGCCTGGCCCCACTGCCACCTTCACCCAAGAATGTAATCTTTGACCAGTCAATGTGGGAATTTCCTGGTCGGCACCAGATTTACTGATAGATCTCTTCTGTACACCTCAGAAGGGTGACCTTGCCTAAACTGGCATTCTTGCTAATGATTTCCTTTTTTCTCATTCCATCTCTGTCTTTAAAAGTCTTTCTTGGGATCCCTGGGTGGCTCAGTGGTTTAGCGCCTGCCTTTGGCCCAGGGTGCAATCCTGGAGTCCCGGGATCGAGTCCCGCATTGGGTTCCCAGCATAGCATGGAGCCTGCTTCTCTCTCTCTCTCTCTCTCTATCATAAATAAATAAAATCTTAAAAAAAAAAAAAAGTCTTTCTTAACCTGTAACTTGACAGTTTGTTTCTATTTGCTAGATGGGATGCTGCCCAATTCACGAATCATTAAATAAAGCCTCTTGGATCTTTAACTTTGCTCTGATGAATTTTGTTTGTTTTTTTAACAGTGCCAAGCACTGGGCTAACTCTATATGCAGGATTGGTGCCTTGGGATTCATTTAGTCCTCTCAACCACGTGTGCAATGTTATAATCCCATTTCACAGATGGAGAAACTGAGGTACTATGTTTTAAGAACTGCGAGGGGGAGGCTCCTGACTGAGTAGAGAGCATCTGTGAGAAGACGGCTGCAGGTGCTGGAAAAGGCAGGCGCTCCAGGGCAGGGCCGTGTTCCCAACCACTGAGGGGCCTTGGGCAGATGTCTTCCTCTCTCTGGGTCTCCTGTCCCTCCCTGGGTAAATGAGGAGGGTGGGCTGCTGACCTTTCTGGCACCAAAGCCATGAGGGAGGGAGTTGGCAAGAGGGAAGGGAGGACTCAAGATTCTGCCTGCTAAAGGCCAGGCTTCACCAGTTCACCAGTCACTTCACAAACAAGCACTAGCAAAAGCAAGGGGGTTAGTGGTTGGCTCAGGAGTGGGGATGGTGAGTGACTGCTAATGGGGTTTCTTTCTGGGGTGATAAAATATTCTATGATTGGATTATGGTTATGGTGGCGCCATTCTGCAAATATACTAAAAACCATTGAGTTGTACACTTTTTTTTTTTTTTTTTTTTTTTTTACGATTTATCTATCCGTTGGAGAGGAAGAGAGAGCATGAGCAAGAGGAACAGACAGAGAGGGAGAGAGAAGCAGACTCCAGGCCATTTGGAGCCCACCTCAGGGCTCGTATCCCACGAGCCCAAGATCATGACAGGAGCTGAAACCAAAAGTCAGATGCCCAATTGATTGCACCACCAGGTGCCCAAGTTGTACACCTTAAATGGGTGAATGTTATGGTATGTTAATTTAAATGTTAATAATTTATTGAGATAAAGCTGTTTAAGAAAGAAAGGAAGGAAGGAAAGTAGGATGGAAGGAAAGGGAAGAGGGAGGGAGGGGAGGAGGGAGGAAGGAAAGAGACCTGCATAAAGGTAGGGCCAGAGCTACCTTTGGGATTTGCCTTCTGGGAGTGGGACCCTCAGCACCAAGCCCTTCCCTGATTCTCTCTCCTTTGAGCATCCACAATCCAGAGCCTAGGAGGGTGTCTGGGAAGACACTCAAGTGGCAGGTGATGGCCCCAGATTCTGACAGGAGCTCCTGGTCTCCTTGAAGGCCAAAGGACCCATGAACCAAAGAGCACTTGTGGGCCTGGAGGAATGGGGAAGAAGGGGTGGTGGGGGTGGCAAGAAAATGGATGAAGGTCAAAGTAGGGGGAACATGGGAGGAGGCCCTGAGCTGGGGCCCATTGTTGCTCAGATTGGGAGGGCCTGGAAACAGACCCTGGCTGGCAAACACCGGGACACCCAGGGGCTCTCTCAGTTGCTTGGAAACATCGTGGCACACCAAAAAGCCCGCACAAGAAATACCTGCCACTCCTGAGGGCTCCCCCTACAACCCCCACAAACTAGTTACAGCTGTCTTCTTGGCAGCAGTGGGGAACACAGACAGATACAACTGTCCCAGAGGCAACGTCAGCCCAGTCTTGAGCCCAAGCCAGGTGCACAGGTGCAGGGGGCCCAAAATTAGGGTGAAATTGGCCAGTAAGAGGTAGGAGCTCAATCCACTCCTGTTGTTAGGTAAACTTACTGTTGAAAGAGGAGACTCCCAGAGGGTCTGGGAGGCACAGCCTCCGTGTCTAAATCTCTCCTTGCAAACACCTCTCCCGGACAAACCTTACCCAATGTACATCCTCTTCATAGGAGCTTCCTGGGGCAAATAGCACTGGATGGTCCAACCATAAGGGAACAAGGAAGCTACATCTTGGAGACTATGGCTACCTTCTGAGAGTCCCTGAAGGTCAAACCCGTGTGCCTGCCAAGCACCTGCTTGTCAATTATTAGGATTTTGCTCTGCTCTGAAGGAAACCTCCAACCTGGCGTCCTGCTCATGACTGGAAGTTCCTGGCAGCTGGGAACCTCTCGCCCAAGTGGGCTCAGTCCTCTACTTCTTCACAGGGAAAAGACCCGAATGCTTCCTTGGCATAAACCCATGCTGTGCCTGGCAGACAGGCTGGCAGAGGCTGAGGGAATACACCCCAGCCCTGGACTGAGGACTCTTGCCTTACTAAGGGGGGCACATGCCCTGCTCTATTGCTTTGACCCCAGGCAGGCTGGCTCTAGAGTCCAGGTCTTGAGGCACTGCACCATACTGCCTCTCAAGGCAATGGTCAGGGGAGTCCTGCAAGCGTTCAATGCTCTTCAGCATCCACCTGCAGCTGACCTGCCCAGCCTTCTCTCTCATTCACTCCCCTCAAGGCACCTCTCCCCATTCTTTCAGTTTATCCTGTGTCTGCGCCCTCCCACCTTTGTACCTCCCTGATGACAGCTCATTCTCCTTGGGAGGTTCAATGGAAAGGCTCCTCCACCAGACCTTCTTGACTTAACCCAGTCAGAACTCCCCCAGGACCACCGACCCTTCACTTAACTCACTTATTACCCTAGGTTGGAGCTTGTCTCCTCCATTAGACTGGAGCTCCCAGATTCAGGCTCCCGAGCTGTGTGACCTTGGATAAGGCATTTGACCTCTCTGAGTCTCAATGTCCTCATAAATGGCAGCCATTACGACTAATATTAATTAAGCACTTATTGTGTTCCAGGCACTATGGGCTAAGTACTTTATGTACATGATCTCATTTAATCCTTACAGCACCCTGGGAGGTGGGACCTCCCGCCCATTTTACAGATGCAGAAACCATCACTGCTGTTAGGATCACCACTATTTACATGAGTGCCATGCTTTATCCCAAAGCCTAGCACACAGCAGAGCTCAAATCCTGTTCCTTAAGTTCCAACCTGATGAAACTGGGAGGGGACTTGGACAGAAAAGAGTTTCAGCAGAAACAGCACCCTGCACACATTCCAGAGTGCTCAGACCTAAACCCTGTCCTGGCTGGGACGGTACCATCTTTAAAGGCTGACAGTTGAGGTGGGGGACCCGGGGTGGCCTGCTTTCGCTTCTGCCATCATCCCTGACTTTACCCACAGAAGCAGACTCTGCCCAAACCAGCCCTGCGGTGTTCAGAGCCCCGTGATTATCAGGCCTCCTGGGTGGATGGCGATGGAGGCTCTGAGGGTCCTAGGAGGCGGACTGGGGGTGGAATTTGTAAACATTTATAACTAGAATAGTACAGGGTTGGTTTTGCCAGCTCACAGAACGCTCCAAGCTCAACCCCCCCCCCCCCAGTGAATTCTAGGACCCCCCCCCCAACATTTCTCAGAAACCCTAGGGGCTACTTTGCAAAGATCTTTACCCTTCACTCCCACCCACTGAACTGTGGCCACATCCGTGGTTCTGGCCTGGTTGTTCAACACTGAACCCCCTCACCAGGCACTGCCCCAGATGTTGGAAACACCAGCTCCAAAAATGAAAGTGAGGCTCTCACTCCTAAGAAACACTCCATTCACCGCAGGGAAGAAGGGGGAATTGTCCGCTATCTCAAGGATGCCAGGGCTGGCTCGTCCCACAGCAGGGCTGCCTGGGCTCATGGGGCTCATGGCGTCACAGTGCTCTGGTTCACCGTAAAGACGCCCAAGACCTCCACGCCCCTTTCCTTGCCACTTCGCCGCCCTGGCGCATAGGCAGTGAGTGCTTGGTGCCTAGATTAAGTCTGTGCTCTGTGGTGAGCTCTGCCTGGGGCCCCACGTCCATTCGTGTGACATACCCAGTGGGACTGGCCTCGCCCTGCAGACTGGCTTTTATATCCTTGAACTTCAACTGGGGTAATCAGAAGTCCTGTCCCTTCTTCCCCCAGGGCCTCCGAGCCCCAGATATAAACTATTGGACACAAACAGGAAGGATGTGGTCAAACACTGTCATCAGCCATTTAACCTGCTACTAATAGTCATTCTCAGATGTGCCTGGCACTATGAAGCAGAGGAGAGGAGGGTGCCCGCCACTTCCCATAGCTCCTGGTGTCCTCAGAACATCCCCATTTACAGGTGAGAAAACCTAGGCCCTAAAAGATAAAGTGGCCAATCCGAGGAGAGTGCCAGAACCAGGCATCCTGAGGCCACTTCCCTCCATGGCCCACCTGAACCCTGAAGCCTGATTCTCCTTGTCCCAAACCCAGGAGCCAGGCCAGGCGTCCAGGGAAGGTAGGGTCCTTCTTCCAGAGGCCTGTCTCACCCTTGGTTCCTTCCGAAGGAGGCCTCAGAGGATCTGCCTTCAGTCACGAACAGAAGCTGGACAGAAGGCAAGAGTCTGCCTGCCACTGGGGAAACTCTGGCTCCGTGAGTCACACCTGACATTCGTCGTCTACGCGTGACAAAACCACAAGGGGCTGTGGAGTGACAGCCGGCTGCTCTGTCTGTCGCAAGAATGTTGTTGCCAGACAGGTTCATGAGGCATCTGCCGAGCTGGGCTCCAGAAACCAGACCTGGGCTCCTGCCACACCAGGTGGCTCCCGGGAGGCCTCGGCCATGGGGCAGCCACCACCCCTCCCCACAGCAAGGGCTCAGGGACACCCAGCCCCAAACCTCAGCATAACCCCCAAGATGCATGGGAGCCAGCCACCGCTCTGCCAGCAGCCAACCCATCCAGGCAAGGGCTTTCGGGAAACGTGGCCCAGACAACCACCCCACCCTCGCCCACACCTCACAGAGGCCAGAGGGGCGGCAAGGCTTCCCCCCAGTCAATGTGTAGCCAGCACAGAACCTACCCTGAACCATTAGTACAGAGGTGATAAGAATGATGACAATAATACATTGTCCAGCCACCGGGGACTACCCTGAACACTTCCTCTGGATTATCACATACATGGATTATGAATTTCCGGTGGCCACTGTAACAAATCATCGCAACCTGGATGGCTTCAGCCACCATGTATCTCCTCATGGTTCTACTAGAGGTCCAAATTCAAGGTTTCGGTAGAGCCACACCTCTGACGGCTTTAGGGAAGAATCCTTTCTTGCCTCTTGCAGCCGTTGGTGGTTGTTAGCAATCCTTGGTGTTCCTTGGCTTAGATATGGGTCACTCCAATCTCTGTCTCTGTCTCTACATGGTGTTCTCCTCTTTGTCAGTGTCTTTGTCCAGATTTGTCTTTTCTTATAAAGACATCAGTCATATTGGATTAGGGCCCATTCTGATCTAGTATGATCTCATTTTACCTTGATTTCCTCTGCAAGGACCCTCTTTCTAAGTAAGGTCACATTCCAAAGGCACATAATTTGTAGGAGACACTATTCAACCCCGTGTATCACATGTAATTCTCCTAGGAACCCTGATACTGCTCTTACCACAATCTTACAGGTAATAAAACTGAGGGTTAGAGAGGTTAAACAACTAGCCCAAGGTCACACAGCCAGGACCAGAACCAGTCTTTCTGACGCTACAACTCACATTTATACAGACATCATCCTCATCACAGTCTCCTCACTGGGGCCCAGCAGTTCGGTGGGCACAAAGCTTCTCCTGGCCGTCATCATGCTTTCTTCCTGCCACAGCCATGAGGGGCCTGGCTTACAGTTTACAAAGGAAACAAAGGCTCCATTAGTTAACCTGACCAAGATCACACAGCTAAAGAGGGCCAGATCTCTTGACCCCGGGCCCAGCACACTCCACTACATAGGCTCCAAATGGTGATCTAATGAGAGCATTCCAAGGCTTTGCCAAGCCAGTAGAGGCTATTTACCTAATGTGTCAATGCCCATGCTGTGTTTACTTCAGCCACACTTGCCAAGTCCATAAAAAGTATTGTAAATCTGAGGCTTAAATTCACCTCCTCAGGTTTCATCCCCTCGTCCCAGACGGTTCTTCACCAGCAGTGAGGCCAGCTGTTGGAGTGGTTACCAAGTGAAGCAAAACCAGGTCAAGATCGCTGAAGGGCCTCACAGCCTGCAGGTGAGCCGCAGAGCCTGGCAGCAGCAAGAGATGCAGTGGGTGCCATCCCCCAAGCCACTCCCAGACCGGAGGGGTCATGACATAGACACAGCCTGCTGTGGGCCCCATGCCAGGCACTGCTCCAGGTACAGCCTAGCACTTTCTGATAATCCTCACAAACACCCCACAAAGCAGTTACTATATCAGTTCTCCCACTTTCCCAGAGCTGGAGACTGAGTCTCAGAGGAAGGTCACTTGGCCAGCAAGTGGCCAAGCCAGGACTCAGTCCCAGGTCTGCCTGAGTCCACAGCCCCATCTTGGTCTCTGTAGAAAGTGAGATCAGGGATCGTCCAAGGCTACGAGTGTGGTCACTGTGAGGGGAGCCCCTTAGAGCATGCAAGGGATGGGGAGGGACTGGAGGAGTATTTGAGAGAGGGAGGACCAGCAGGCTGGGCAAGCCAGTGTGCTCTAGGCCATGCAGGGCAAGAGGGAGGACATAGCTTGGCACAGGCAGGAAGGTGGGAGGCTTAGGGGGCCTCACCTCTGATCCACCATGACAGCCAGAGAGGTCCTACCACGAAAAGCAGACCACATCACCTTCTGACTTTAAAAACCCGAGCAGCTTCCCAAAGAGCTCACAACAGATCCAAACTCCTTGCCATGGTCAACAAGGCCCTGCAGGGCTGGCTCCCATGACCTCCTCCAGCTCAGTTCAGTTCTAGCTGCATAGGCTTCCTTATTGTTCCCCCAGACATGCCACCGGGCCTTTGCACTTACTATTCCCTCTGCCTGGAAAGCCATTCTGCCAACTTCATGGATGCAGGCTCCTTATCCTTAGGATCTCCGCTCCACTGTGCCTTCCTCAGGGAGGCCTTCCCTGGCCACCAATTCAGCATGGTCCCGTTATTGTCTATGTAATCCCCCCATTATCTTTCCTTCATAGCACTTAACGCAACCTGTGGTTGTCCTGTTTATTTATTGTTCCCCTTAATTGTCTTTCTCCCATCAAAGTAAGGATATTGTCTTGTTTTCCTGCTGACCCCAGCTCCTAGTACAATGCCTCCTGTGCAAGTGCTCAGTGGGTTTTTGTCGAGTGAATGAATGAATGCATTCAACAGAGATACAGAGTCATGGTGGATGGATCACCCAAAGGAAGCCTGGGAAAAGACCAGACTGGCAGTGGAAAGATGGCCCGTGAATGGCCCATAAGGCTGAGGCTGGAGCGGAAGCTGCTGGGGGAACCCCTGGGGGGAGGGGCAGGAGAGGAATGTGTGAGCCCCAAGGGGCTGCCTGGCTACACACAAGGGCAGAAATGACAGAAACCAGGCTGTTTTCTCAAAAGCAGTGCAGACCAGTCCTCGTGGCCCACCAGCTGACAGAGGAGACCACAGAGTCTGGTGAGAGGTAGGAAGAGGAGCCAGGTGTTCCTCTGCTGCTCCAGCTATAGACACAGCCACAGAGACCTGGCCAGGGAAGGTTTCTTAGTCCATGCCCTCCTCCAGCTGGGAAGGACTTGGATCAGAACTTGCTTAGACTCAAAGGTGAACTTTCACCCTGTAACCCTCTGCAGTCCTCTGCCTGCAATCTTTCCAAATGCTCTGAAAGCTAATTGCCCCCTTGTGTCTTATAGGCCCCAGGGGAAGTACAAGGGTCAGCCTTCTTATCTCTATAGGTGCATGGGGGAGGGTTCTAGGTAGGGGATGGCTGGGGATCTTCACAATAATCTGCTGACCTCATTGCTCCAGAAGTTAAACAGAAACAACATATGCAAATAAGACCAAGAAAATTCCTCTAGGGCACAACGTCCCAGTGGTTAGGAACCTGGGCTCTGGGTTCAAATCCGAGTTCACTTCTTACCAGCTAAATGACCTCAGGCGAGCCCCTAAACCTCCCTGAGCCTGTTTCCTTATGTGCAATGGGGATAATCATATCACGTGTCTTTCAAAGGGTTGTTAATGAGATGAATGAGATCACGTATGTGAAGAGCTTGGTACACAGTAAGTGCTCAATACGTGGTAGCACTTATCCAGGGTCAATTATGTGCCAGGCATTGCTGGAGGAACATTCATTCTACAAAATAACCGGCTTATCCTCTTCAAAAATGTCAATGTCATGAAATACAAAGAAAAACTCTGGAATTATTTGGGATCAAAGGAGACTCAAGGGATCTGGTAGCCAAAGGTCACACCAAGATTAATTTCCTTTTGCCATAAAGGGCATTATTGGGAGAATTGACAAAACCCTAATACAGGCTATAGATTAGACAGTAATATTGTCTTACATTTCTTGGCTGATGGTGATCATCATACACTGGTTATAAAAGACAATTTCTTGTTTTTAGGAAATATAAACCTTTAGAGGTCAAGAGGTGTCATGTCTGCAATTTTCTCTTAAAATTCAGAGAGAGGGGGGCACCTGGGGGGGCTCAGCGGTTGAGCATCTGCCTTCAGTTCAGGGCATGATCCCGGGGTCCTGGAATCGAGTCCTGCATTGGCCTCCCCACAGGGAGCCTGCTTCTCCCTCTGCCTATGTCTCTGCCTCTCTCTCTGTGTCTCTCATGAGTAAATGACTAAAATCTTTTAAAAAAAATTTTTTTTAGAGAGAGAGAGAAAAGGATAAAGCCAACGTAAAGTGTTAACAATACGTTGGGGATCTAGGTGGCGGGTACCTCAGAATTCTTTGGATTCCCCTTGCAACTCTTCTGTAAAGTCTATAATTATGAAAGGAAAAGAAAAAGAAGAAATGCATGGTCCTTGCCCTTGAAAGGGTGCCGAGTTCTGGCATATTCCACTGTCAGAGGAGAGAGCATGTCCCTCTGGTGGCAGGCTTTCAGGGCGGGTGACCAGCCATCAGGGATTGCTGGGGACTGTCCTGGCTTTGGCACTGAAAAGCTTGCATCCTGGGAAATCCCTGAGTCCTGTGTGAACTGGGACAGTGGGGCGGGGTGTCCCCCTATTTCCGGGCCAACCTTGCGGATGAAGCCAGTGAGCGTCCCTGGCAGCACCTACAGCCAGGGGCATAGATGCCGCGCGTGGCCAGGGTGCAGGCTGGACGTCTCACCCGACCACAGCAGGGCCGGAGACGGACTGGCCGAATCAGATGTTTCGCCTCCCACGAGACCTCACAGTGGCCCAGTCACCCTTCGCCCGGTCACAGCGGAGGCCCCAGAGCAGAGCGGAGCCCACGGTGAGGCCAGCCCTGCCCCGCTGCCGCCCCTTGGCCGGGCCCTCGCTCAGCCTCGGGCGATAGTTAACCTGCTTCTGAGCCTAAGCCTATCAGCTGCGCCTGGGGCCCTGGAGCCCAGCGAGGGACGGATGGGTGGCTGTCAGTGGCAGAGCCCCGAGGCCCCATCAGCGGGGCACCTCATGGCTGAGGAATGTGGCCAACGGCCGGTCCACCCCAGCCCAGCCTGCCTGGCGGGTCGCCGGTGGCCTGGGGCTGGCCCCGCGGGCAATCCCAGACTGCTCCCAGGCGGAGGCGCTCCTGGGGGACTTCCCACCCGAGTGGGGCAGAGCCCGGGCGCCACTCTCGGTCCTCGGTCCTCGGGTGTCACAGCACAGTCCCCTCCTTCCTGCCCTTCCCTGCCAGATGCCGAGCATCTGTGCTGTGGCCTTCCGGCCTCGAAGGGCCCCGAGGAGAGTCCACGGGGTTCACACACCAGCTCTGAGCTCCATCCACGAAAGCCTGGATTCTGTGATCATGACAAGGATACGAGCTCGCACGCAACGGGCTGTTACCACGGTGCCAAGGGGAGCCACTCCACTTAGCTCCCTGGGCTGCTGCAGAGCCAGCTGGGAGGCAGGCTTCGCCCTCCACCGTCTTCTTAATTTAGAGGAGCAGCAGCTGCCCGCCCAAATTAGCTGCCCTTCGTCCAGCTTCGAATCCGTGCTTCCCTTGTCTGTCTCCTGCTCAGTTCTTCCGCAAGCCAAGTTGGCACGTCGCCCTGTGGGGTGGTTTTCTTGTTTGACTCCTTTAGTAAATGCCACACAGGTGCAAACAGCACAAACTCCACTGAAAAATAAGAAGCCCCCTTACCGCTGACCCCTGTCCCCCATCTGCCTCCTCTGAAACAGTCATTGCAGCCAGCGGCTGGCGGATCCTTGCCTGGATGGTTCCCTTGTACAAGCTCACACGAAGAAATGCCCCATTCTCCCGCTAATGTTAGCACAGGAAAAACAGAACAAAAATAAAGCACACACACTTTGCTTTTCTTACCTAACCCTTCTGGGGATCCTCCAAATCACATAGAGACTTGCCCCCCTAAGGCTGTGTATCCTCCAAAGGGCAAATGGACCCAATTGATTTCAGTAGTCTCTATTGATAGATAATGCAGTCATTTATAATCTTTTACAACCACAAACAATGCTTCCAAAGGGAATGTCCTTGTAGCTGGATTTTAGTTCTCATTTACAAGTGGTCGTAGGTATTCCTAGAAGCAGCATTGCTGGCGTTTTAAAATTTAGGGTAGAAATCAGCAACGTCTTTGAGAATCTAATAAAAATTAGTTTTCTCTCCAGAAAAAACAAAAACAAAAACCTATGCAATTATTTTGCATCAATTTTCTGGAGGGAAGGGCACCTGGGTGGCTCAGTGGGTTAAGCATCTGCCTTTGGCTCAGGTAATGATCTCAGGTTCCTGGGATCAAATCTCACATCAGGCTCCCTGCTTAGCCAGGAGTCTGCTTCTACCTCTCCCTCTCCCTCTCCCCCTGCTCATTCTCTCTCTCTCAAATAAATAAATAAAATCTTTTAAGAAATTTTCTGGGGGAACACTCACAGACCCCACATTAAGAAGTCTTGGTACAGGGGGAAAGCATGTATAAGAAAATTGCATGTGACCACCAGCTCTGTGTATGTCTGTGCTTTGATTCAGTCATACAGGAAGCAGCCAGTTTGTCCCACTGACAATCACAGAGACAGCTAGCACAGCTCAGTTCAGATTCCAGAAGTCAGATTCTTTACCACACTCCATCCACCAGGGTACATACCTCTCACTGTCGTCGTCATGCTCCTTGACCTCAGATTTCCAGGAGGCAGCTGCTAAGCAGGAATGCTAGGCCGGGGCTGCTCCTCACAGCGGCCCACTGAGGCGCTGGGGCCCTGGGGCCTGCTGCTGACCCTGCCTGCAGCTGCTGCCTCAGGGCTGTGAAACCAGAGCCTGTGTCTAGAAGGCGCTGGAGCCCACATGCTCGGTTAGGTATTAATATTTGATGGCAACAGCCAATAAGGACTCAGGGAAACAACAGTATCTTCAGGAAAGCACCATACAAAGAGACAGGTGCCATTGTTTCTTGTCCAGGGCCCACATCAGACTAAAGGGACTCCATGAGAGAAAAGCTAAAAGGAACCAGAACTGAGAAAGGCCTGTGGCGGGTTAGAGTCTGGTGTCAACATGCTCAGGGGCTGCCTTTGGCGCCCTTGGGAGATGGGAGCTTCCCTTGGGCAGTGACCACAAGCCATAGCTTGGTATCCAGCTGGCTTTAAGCCCGAGGGCACTGCCCACAGTGATGACATGGCAAATGCTAAAGCCAGAGAGCCAAGGACCCTGACTGACGGTCCCCTGGGGCACTCACCTGACACAGGGCAGTATCCTTAAATCCAGAGTGGAGCCAAAGCCTCTCAGTGCCTGACATGGAGGATACACTCCACACTTGTCATCCCATTCCTTCCTTCCTTCCCTCTTCCCCTCAAAATGCCTGGGGTGCACCTCTCCAGAGCCTCTTGCTGCTTCTACAACATGTCACAGGGATGTCATGTCAGCAGCCTCCTAACATGGCCATTTTTTGAGGCTGAGGAGTCATCAGCTTGGATCTTAGCAATGATGAGGCCATGGATGGTCAGAAACTCCCCTGCATTCCCCGAGCTACAAACATCCCCATAGGCAGAGAACATGTCTCTCATTCTTTGAAGAGGAGGGAACTGAGAACTCCCATTTCTAGAACCTCATATAAGTTCTAGAAAGTTCCATCCTGAAAGTGAAAGCCATTTTGTCATCTGTCACTTGTATACCAACAACAACAATAAAATATCTAACATCTACTGAGCACTCACTACATACCAGGTAGCAATGTCAGCATCTTAGATGTGTTAACTCATTTATTCCTCCTAGGAACCCCTCAAAGTAAGTTCTAGGATTATCTCATTTTCAGGTAAGGAAACCGAGGCACAGAAAGGTGAAGTCCTGATCGATGTCACACTACTGGTAAGTGGTAGGGCCTACCATGTTGCCCAAGGACCACTCAGGGGCTTTCCTGTGGGCAGCCTCATAAGGAGAATGGAGGAGAAAGCAACTCTCTGTCCCACCTGCTCCTCCCCGTTACATTCATCCTCATGATGGAGCCCCCACATGTGTCTGTCACTGAACGAGGGCTTTACCTTTGTCATCTCATGTCACTTTTGCAATTGCCCTGTGAGGTAGGAAGTATGGTTATGTCTCTGTCCCAGGGGAGGAAGCTGACATGAAGCAACCTGCCCAGCGACTCAGGGGTACAGCCAGGATCTGGCCCAGGGCTGCACCAGCTTTCCAGACCAGGCCCTCACTGGGCACTGCATGAGGCAGCCCACGTGCAGCCGTGGCCGTGAGGAAATGGAGTGAAGCGGGGGAGATGGCCAAGGAGGCATCGTGGGCGGCAGGAAGGAGGTGTGCGGCAAAGTCTTGTCTATGTCTCTGCCAAGAAGATGTGCTGGTAATTGTCTCTCTGAGGGTGGCACTCTGCACAGACAGCCTCGGGTGGGGCTCCATGCCTCTGGGCTGGGGTCCAAGCTTGGGTTCTCGTCCCAGCTCTCTGCCTGGACAGATCCAGCCTCTTCCTGGGTCTGGGCGGAGGGTAGGCTCTGCTGACCCTCCTGGCCCTAATACTTTGTGATGCAGGAGTGAGAAGCAAGGCAGATTGCATAAACCCTCATTCGTAGTAGGCTTTCACCGAGTGCCTGAGAAGCAGCCTGCTCCCCAGGGTTGTTGCTCAGCACCCCTCCACAAGCCCCATAGCAGAGAGCAGGGACAGCAAGCACCTCGGAACACTAACCAGATGCCAGGTGCTATAGGGCAACCTTGACACAAGCTACCTGCTATGGATTAAAGCAGACACCGTTGCTACATCCATTTTATGGATGAGGAAACTGAGACTCAGGAAAGTCCAACAATTGGCTCAAGGTCACCACAAACCCAGTAAGCCCAAGGCCTACTTATCCACCAGAGCTGGTGGGCACTGTGCTCGGTCCCACAGTACCTTTTTGGGAGGGCCCATGAAGATGTTCTCACTTCAGTTAAAAATCTGAAGGAAAGGGACGCCTGGGTGACTCTGCCTTTGGCAGATGTTGAGCATCTGCCTTTGGCTCAGGTCATGATCCCGGGCTCCTGGGATCGAGTCCCACATTGGGCTCCCCACAGGGAGCCTGCTTCTCCCTCTGCTTGTGTCTCTGCCTCTCTCTCAGTGTCTCTCATGAATAAATAAAATCTTAAAAAAAAAAAAAAAAACCCTGAAGGAAAAAGTAAGCTTTCAGAATAAAGAAAATTTTTAATATATAATATTAGGATATTCATCTTTACATCAACATAGCAGTAGATAAGCTTTTAGATTTTTCTTTTTCATGGAGAAAGAGACCCATAAAGGCAAAAGTACCTAGGGCTCATGAAAGTCATCATATGGTGCTCTGGGGAAGCAGCACTTGAACCCATATCTATTCCCTTCCCAAGGCCAGAGCTGTCAAAGAAATACTACAGCCTCTCTGCTGGTGTCAGAGGAGCAGCGCCCAGGGCAATCCTGGCTGCTGCCGAGTGCACCTGTCCCTGGGAGGGCCTCAGTCAGAACGGCCACTTGGCCATGGACGCTCGCCCCACTGGCCACCATCCCTGGTGATTAAGCTTCCCCAGGCTCAACCCCTGGCAAGAAACTGTTAGAGCAGAGGAATCACACATCTCAGGGGCAAGTCATTCATGAGGAGATGGTGAGAAACAATGTGATCCCTGGAGATTCCTGCCTGTGAGACGCAAGAGAAGGACAAAGATCATCCAGAAGAACGTTCTAGACATTCTTCTTCACCTAACAGAAAAGAATAAACAGCCTGGACCAATAGTAGAAATCCTGTCTCTGAAAGTTCAGGTAGAGCCAGGTAGACAAAGAGCCTTAGCTTTGGAGCCATGTAGACCTGGGTTCTGGTTCCCATTCTACCACTTAGTTTACTGTGTGACCTTGAGAAAGTTACTTTACGTCTATGAGTTCCCTTCTAGAAAATGGTTAAGAGTAACAACCCTCCATAGTGTTGTAGTGAGAACGCTTCCTGTACAGAAAATGCTTGCTGTATAGAAAAGCAGTTGCAACTAAAAGCCATAGGAATATTCATTTGGGGAGGAAAGAAAAAAATTGATCCCAATATCCCTAGGTAATTGCTATGCTTTGGGCTTGCCCAAGACATTGATATATTTGGAGAAGCCAGCAAAGCTGCCATTACTATAAGGTCAGCCTCAATTTTCCCTCCAAGTCTTTGAGGGGAAGGTTTAGAAAGGAGGTAGTCACCTTGCTAACGAAAGAGGAGTGTCACCTCCAATTAAAGCGTCACTAGAGTTGGAAATTCATCAGCCCCAGTGACTTATGCCACACTGAGCCTTGCGAGTCCAGGATTACACAATGTTAGGCAGAAACTGTGAAACAGAACAGAGGTCTGAATAATGAGCAGATCTGAGGGTTCCTTCCAGGTGAGCAACATTGTTGCCCAGCAGGTGAGCCTGTCTTACACCAGGCTTGGTGCTATAGTTAGAACCGCATCTGTGCATACCAGGGGAGGCTGAACCCTGCTAACCCAACCAGCGAGCTCCTCCAGGCGTCCCCCAAAGCCCAAAGCACTTGGCAGGAGGCAGCCTCCTTGGATGACAGCACTCCCAACCCCCTCCCCCAGAGCGGTGCTTCTCAAATTGCACTGAATCACCTGGGATGTTGTTAAAATGCAGCTTAAGATTCAGTAGGGCTTGGGCTTCTGCATCTCTGACCAGCTGATGACCAGGTGATGCTGATGCACAAGGGCAAGACGTTCCTCTGGGGATGACCTTACGCGGTAGACCAGGGAGCCCTGAGCACTCTGCGCTCCAGAGCTTGGCATTCGAGGAACCAGCTGCACTAAGATAAACTAGATCCTCGTGCTTTCCTTTTTTTGGGTGGGGGATGGGGCAGAAGACGAATTAAATAGAAACATCTGTGGCAGGATAATTGATTGAACAGTTCATTTTTGCCCTTCCAGCAAACCCACTTCCCAACACACATGCCCAGCACCAAAGGTGCTGTCTTGCCACAGATGTTTTGAAATCACAACTAGTTGCAGTAATCAGATGCTTTCCTTTTAAAAAGAGAAGGCTCTGGATAAAGCCAACCCCTCTGCTATAACTCCCTCTCCTAACACCCCCCCCACCACCACCTTATGGAAAAGGACTCCCTGTTCATGCTTATGGAAAAGTATTTTCAAAGAGGGATTTTTGCGGAATCATCTTGGAGTGGCTTTTCTTTCCTTTTATAAAAATGGAAGCCCAGGGTCACCTAGCTGACTCAGTCTGTGACACATGAGACTCTAGATCTTGGGGTTGTGGGTTTGAGCCCCACATTGAGTGCAGAGATTACTTTAAAATAAAATCTTGAAATATACAGAGGGGCACCTGAGTGGCTCAGTCGGTTAAGAATCTGACTTTGCTTCAGGTCATGATCAGGGTCCTGGGATCAAGTCCTGCATCAGGCTCTCCATGATCAAGAGAGTCTGCTTCTCCCTCCCCCTCTGCCCCCCCCCCCACATTTGTGCTCTCTCTCTCTCAAATAAATAATTTTTAAAAATCTTAAAATATATATAAGCCCAGAGGCCCAGAATGGGGCAGGGGACATTGGTGCAAAATGTGGTGGTGGCAGGTGGTGATGGTGCCACAGGGGAGTTCGGGGCCTTCAGCGTCCCTATCAACCCCACTAGGACCCATCTGTAATTCCTGAACATAGGTAGGTCAGCCAGAGCACCCTGGGGATTCCCTGCACTGGGGAGGAAGACTGTGTGGGGGCCGAAGCAACCAGGGGGAGCTGAGTCTCAGAGAGAAGCTTCCAGCCACATCCCAGGCTCCCCACTGCAAGCATGCTGCACCTGAAAGCAGACCCCATGGACCCCCTGCCCCCCACCCTGGAGGATCCAAAGACTGGGACAGTTATGATGCCAGCGTCAGAAACGATGACAGAGAAGTACAGAGCCCCTACCCTTCACTCTGGTGAGTTCCCCATTCTGGAGATACCTAGAAAGGGGAGGGGTTCCAAAATTATTGAAAAGGAATTTAGGGCCAACCCTCTCCAAGACATCTGGGCGAAAGAACTAGGCACCATCAATGACAATTTTTAATTCTTTTCTTTAAGTGTATTTATTTACTTTATTTTTTTAAGATTTATTTATTTATTCATGATAAACATAGAGAGAGAGAGAGGCAGAGACACAGGCAGAGGGAGAAGCAGGCTCCATGCTGGTAGCCGGACGTGGGACTCTATCCCGGACTGCACCCTGGGCCAAAGGCAGGCGCTAAACCGCTGAGCTATGCAGGGATCCCCTATTTATTTACTTTAAAAAAAATGATCTCGACACCCAATGTGGGGCTCAAACTCAGGACCCTGAGATCAAGAGTTGCATGCTCTTCCAACTGAGCCAGCCAGGTGCCCCTTTCAATTTTTAAAGTAGTTTCATACCTACTGCACACACTTAGTTTAATGATACTCAATATTTAGGAAAGCACTTACCATTTTACTTTTAAAGTGATAGCGAACTGGGGTTTAGAAACATATTATTGACTATACCGTTGGATAAAAAAAAATCGCTAAAGGTTACCATCTGTTAAACTCCTCTCAGCGCTCTCAGTGGAGCTCTCCTTGTTTCAACTATTCTACACCATCATTTTAGCTGGTCCCTGAGCAAGCTGCTCTCCCTTGACATTATTTAAACACAGGAATGAATGAGTGAATGAGTGAAAGAATAAAGCAAAGGTTATACACATTATACAGTTCATTCAGTATTTAGTAAAACATTCACCTTGATCCTTCTTTTTTTTTTTTTTAACTGTTAAAATTCTGAAATCCCTGTGACATCAGAATACCCATAAAGTGCCATTGAGATGGGCCGTTCCCTACTGGCACCTCTGGACCACACTGCGCTTTGTAGAAACAGTGGTTAATTAGCAATGCTCGGGCCTCCGCTACACTGCCGCCTCACGTTCTTCACCAAGGAAGGCCATCCATCTAGGAAATAGTGGGAGATACCTGCCTGTGATAGTAAAGCTCAGGAGGATTAAAAAAAAGCAACAGAAAAGCATCCTCTCTCCTTTCCTCTTTGCCAGGACTGACTGGATCCCTACAGGGCCCCTCCGCCCTGTGAGTAAGACAGAGGAAGATTCCCTCCTTTGTTCTAGTCACAGTCATGGGAGAAATGCTGCCTCTGCCCTCAAGGCACTCTCTATCAACATCTGAGTAGATGATAGGCAATTTCATCATCAGAAGGTTTTGGCAACAGAAAAAAAAAGAACTTCTTTTAAAAACAAAACAAATTTTTAAAATATCAAGATCACATCAGCTCCTTTATCAACAAACAGCGAGGGGGTGAAAAATGAAAGTTTGTTTATTGAATCCCAGCCTGTTCTGAAAGAGGAAGTTGGAACATATTCCAAAAAGCAGTGAAGAGCACACGTATGGAGAGTCGAAGCATGTGTCTTCCAATGATGGCAAGTTGACAGTACAATTTTCCTTTGTGGATTTTCTGAAGTCCCCAGCATGAATATAGTAAGAACTATCATCTACTGGGTACTTACTACATGCCAGCATTTTCCATGGCCTTCCTCAAATTCTGAGAACAGCCCAGTGAGGTGGCACTACTCAGCCTATTTTATACTAACAGAAAGAATAAGTATCTAGCTCCAAGTTTTGTGGCTAATAAAACTCCATTCCAACCCAGGCACCCAGGCTGCTCTGGATGCCAGGGGATGATCCAATCTGGACTGACGTGCAGGTCACTCCTCTCAAGGGAACACGAAAGTTGTAGACACAGCACCCTAGTAGGGCTAAGACCTTCTTTTTTCTTGATAAAGAACTAAACTAAACCTCCCTCTCAAACAGTTGAATTCATGCAAGGTCAAAAGGAATTCGTGGTAGAGTTTTCTCTCCTAGGGCTGAAAACTCTATCTCACTGAACTACCCCCAAAAGGCAAAGAAAGATCACAAAAATGGTGTACTCTTGCTCCAAAAGCATTCTCAGTCCTTTAAAGATACATCATCTGATAGTTTATGAGTTCTTCTGAGTGTGTGTGTGTGGATGTGTGTGTGTGTTTGGAAAAGATGAGAGTTGGGGAAGCAGGCGACAACTGAGGAAGTCACCTCCATCTCAAAGAAACCATCACAACACTGAAAACGTAGCAGCAAACATAGGACAGTGTTGCCATAGCAACCACGTAATTGACATTTTCATTTTCCCAGCATTTATTCTGGGCAGGTGTGAGCAGATATGTGTCCTCAGGGGTGTGCAAGGATGAGGGTATGCATATTTGCCATGTTAGGGTTCATAATTGGGGGGCTGGTACTGCCCCCAGATAAGGCCCTTGGAATCCAGGTCTGGGACACTCAGTACAGGGAGAAGCCTGTGTCTCCAAGCATCCATGCCAGGTAGAGCATCATCACCGGGTCACAGAGGTGGAGGCGATGGTACTCTTGAGCCTCTTCAATGCGTGGATGTGATGCTGAGGTTCAGGCAGAGGATCATACAGAGCTGCCGAGGCAGAGCTTGGTTCGGATCCAGGTGCGCTGCCCCCTGAGGGCTGCTCCACAGCGGCTTGCTGAACCAGGGTCGATTAGGAGGCGTTGGGGGAAACACGAGGTAAGGAGGCAGCATGGCACAGCCTAAACTCATCGACAGAACGGGGCCATCTTTTATATATTCAAACAGTAATCGTTTTCAGCAGGAGATGATGCATTACCAGCAAATCTGCTGCCAAGGAACAAAGAACAGAAATGAGAGCATCCTCGAGCTCAGCCATTGGAGACAGAATGAAAGGCAGATTTACCTGCAAGAGCAGCTGATATTTTTACTGCAAACCTCCTCCAAGCAGGCTGTGAGGTTTGAAATGCGCGTGCCCTGCAAGCTGCACACAGCAATCCTCCAGGCGGCCACGGCTGGGTCTTCGCAGCCTCCACGCACGCAGAATACTAAACACACCCCGGGAGTTCCCGATGCGGCCACCTGGTTACGGCCCTGCCCACGCTTGTCTGCAGCAATTGCTCTCTGGGAGAGGCTTCACGCATATCTGTTCCCGAGCATCTGTAGACAGTGTTCGCAAAGCACAGCTCCGTATGGGAAAATATGAGCCGCCAGCAAATCATCTTCATGGGGGCAGGAACATCTTCAGGTGGAAAATATTGCTCCGATGACTTCCGCGTAAGGAAAGAACCAGCTGAGATAGCTACAGTGCTATGGCTTCCATTTCCAATAAAGCAAAAGCCTTTCAAGAAGCCCTTCCAGGTTAGACGGTATCATAGCTGAGCTTAACCCATTCCTTCATGGGTTGGGCGTCCTCATCCTGGCCCCCAGAACCACTCCTGCACTTTATAGCTACTGCCGAATCTCATCATTAAAGGATCTGTAGCGTCGGTAGTGTCGTTTGAAAACCAAACAACAAAAAGGCACCGTGGCAGGCAGATGCATGAAGCACTTGATGGGATGGGTGACTTTAGTAAAGTGGCCTCTGGGAAATGTGGGGGTGGCCTGAAAAACTCAGTGGGGCTCCTCCTAAAAACTGAGAGCAGGGGTACCAGCAGCTCAGTCAGTAGAGTGTGTGACTCTTGATTTCAGGGTCCTGAGTTCAAGCCTAGTTCACCTCCGGCCTAGACCAGCCTAGAGCTTCCTTAAAAACTAAAACTGAGAGGAGCAGTCTGGGAAATAACCCTTATTCTGGGTGATACTCCTCTCCTAAAACATTAAAGGTTATTGGTAATTGTCTCTGTAACCAAAAAACAAAACAAAACAAAACAAAAAAACACAAAAAACAAAAAACAAAAAACCCAACAAGTATAAATTGGAGACTTCCCCTATTGTCATTCCCTTATTTTACTTTAAATTCCAATGAAATTCATTTTCAAGCACTTCCTGTGCCTTGAAAATGTAGGCATTTTGGCTAACATTATTATTTGCTGCTTTGCACTCAAATGCAATCAGTGTTAGGCTTATTTACCCAAATTTATTTAGATCTAGGTTTTGGATTTTTTTTTTTAATCTGAAATTACAGGATACTTGAGGAACATGAATTTGTCTGTCACAGTTTCTTTTCTTTTCTTTTCTTTTTTTTAAAGATTTTATTTATTCATTTGAGAGAAAGAGGGCACAAGCAAGGGGAGTGGCAGAGGGAGAGGGAGAAGCAGACTCCCCGTTGTGCAGGAAGCCCGATGTGGATGGAGCTCAATCCCAGGACCCTGGGATCATGACCTGAGCCAAAAGGAGACACTTAACTGACGGAACCACCCAGGCACCCCCATCGGACAGTTTCGCCACTGTTTTAAGGACTATCTTTCTCCTCACCATCTTATTCCATCCACAACACCATCTTAGTGATCTTACACCTCAAGTGGACTCCCCACGCCAAATTGCCCCTCCCCATCTATGTCCCCTCAGCCTTCCTGGTCACAAGTGGTCAAATCAAAATCATCATTACTCAAATCCACACCCCAGTTGTTAGCAAGTCCAGTGGGCCTTGTATGCTGGATAATGTCCAACCGGACCACCTCTCACCATCCTCACTCTAGAGGTCTTCAGAAGTCACCTCACCAGGCTCCCTGTGTCCCCTCCCTCCACGCGTCAGCAAGGGGGACCTGGCAAAAGCATAACGTACAACATGTCACTTTATTCAGGCTCTCATTCAGCAAATATGTACATATTTACTCTGGGCCAGCACTGTTCTAGCAATTTCTTGACCTGACTAGACCTTCCTTCCTTTCAGGCAAGGGACAAGTGCCAAAATTAGAGTAAAATGTAGGAATTTCTTCTGGGTGCCCCTCTACCTCCTGGTCTGGGCCACTCCATTCCCCTCTCCCTGCACACACACCCATCCTTCATTCTCCTTTTCTCAAGGCTGGCTCCTTGACAGATGTCACTTCCTTGCAGCTTTTTCTTCCAGGTCTGAGAGATGTCACTTCCTTGGAGGGGCCTTGCCTGAACACCCCAGCCTCCCATTACCCGCCTTCTTCCTGTATTTCATTCTCATCAAGGCTCTTGTCACCATCCAGAATTGTTTCCCGTCTGCCTCAGCTACGGGGAACGCAAGCTCTGCGAGAGAGTGGTGGTGGCCCATCCAACAGCCTGGAACGGGGCTTGGTTTGGAGCAAATGTTCAATACGTATTTGCTGAATGAAGCAATCCATCCGTCAAGTAGAACTAGTGAACGAACTTGTAAATCATTAATGTGATCCAGGGCAGCAGATCGGGCATCGCTCAAAAACTAATCAACCCCTGTCTCAGGCTCTGCCATCTTATCAACATTAAAACAATAACAAAAGTAGTAATAAAAATGATTCAATAATTCCATCTCATAATTCTATTCTATCAAAACAGTTCCATAAGACTAATAACTCGGGCATTTATTCAAAGCCCTCAGCATTTACTATCTCTCTTCATCTGGTGACAACCCAGTGAGAGATGGTCCATTCTTCCCATTTGAATAGGTCCAAGCACTGGGGTGTCAGAGATGTTTCGTGACTTGCCCAAGGTCACACAGCCAGTAAAGGGCAGAGCCAAGACCTTCACACCAGGCCACACAGTTGTATTCAAATTTCCCTCAATAACATCAGGAAGCACAGATTGTGTACAAGAAACCCTGGAAGAAAAAGTTGCAAAGATAGATGATCGCAGAGGTGAATTGAGATGTTTCAGACAAAAGGTTTTTCAATGAATTCTGAACTCCTTGACAGAGATCCAACCATAGTATAGTCAGAATGTGATATAAACCATTTAATGAGCGCTTCCTCCCAACCATGTCCTGGGCTATGCACCTCACGTGCATGACCTCATTGCTATGTACTATTATCCACACTTTACAAATGAGCAAAGTAAGTAACCTGCTCAAGGTCCTAGGGCCAGAAAGGGATGGATCTGGGTGCTGAGCGCTGCCCTGATGGTGGAGATATTCACCACAGGAAAAAACCTAGTCCTCTGTGTTAAATCTGGTCAGTTGGCAGGAGTTTCTGAGTACAGAAGATACTAGAAATGCCTAATCAGGCAACGTTGAGACCTGTTTGCAGGACTTGAAGGAAACTATCCATGCCCCTTCCCGGAGAAGATCCTTTCCTTTATCTAAAGACACAATCAACCCCTTGGCAACATCTGGTAGTCACCCCTTTATTCCTTACCTCTAAACTGCGGCCTGTCATCTCAGAGACCAGGATGCTTTCCAGGGAGGAGGCTCGAAGTTTGGCAAGGAGAGCTCTGTTGGAGATGCAGGGGCCAGGCCACGGCCCGCCGTCACAGCCAGGGGCCTCGTCCCGGCCTGTGCTGGGGTCCCTCTCGCCCTCTCCCCGCCGTCCCCCCCGCAGGGCCCAGCTGTTCGAGCTCAGCCGCACCAGGGCTGGGACCACAAACATGGTCAGGCTGTGGGAGTGGAGGCTTCCAAACCGGTGCCCGGAATGGCCCGTGCCCTGGAATTTTCTGCTTGGTTCACCAATTCCTGGCTGGACCCTCTGTGGCTTTGGTGCTGAACAAGGCCGCCATTCAGTCTTTAGTCCTGCAATTAAAAGGCTCTGAAGGCAGGCGCTCCTTCGGCTTCCGGGGGATGATTCAGGTCGCAAGCCGGGGTCCTGAAATGTTGTCTTCTGGGTTTTCTCGCCAGTGTGTCTCCTCTGCGGTCCATTCGGTTTTGAGAAAAATTGGAATTGGAACAGAATGGGGGGGGGGGTGCAAGAATAAACTTAATTAGGCTCTCCTGACAGTCAGGTGGGAACTCAAGGTGTCCACAGTAGAACCTTGATTTCCTCTCCCCCCAAATCCTGCTTCACCCCCTCCTTCCTGTCCCAGCTGATAGTGGCCGCATCCCTCCCATGACTTGTGGACTCTTCCTCTCTTTCACACCCCACACCCTGTCCATCACACCTCCTGGGGGCCCACCTCCAAGTATTATCTAGAATCTGACCACTTTGCACCACTGCCTTGGCTCCCTCCAGCTCAGCCTGGAGCCTGCAGGAGGCTCCCATAGGTGTCCCCGCTCCGGCCCTGACTCGCTGCTGTTACTCCTCAACGCAGCAGCTGGAGTGTCCTGTTTAAATCAGAGTCGAATCAACTCACTCCTGCGTAGAGCCTTTGATGGCTTCCGTGTCCTTTGGAGTAAAAGCCCCAGTCTTACAGGGGCACTCGAGGCCTCTCTGCTCCAAACCTGCCACCAATGGCCCGTCTCCACCCTGCTCCTGACACCCGCCAGGCACCCTGAGGGCCTTGGCACTGGCTGTTTCCTCTACCTGGATGCTCCTTCCCCAGATACCCACATGGCTCCCTCTCTCCTGCCTTCACACCTGCTCAGATGTCTTATCTCAAGGAGGTGCACCCTGACCACCTTATTGAAAATGACAGCTCATTTCTCAACCCCTCCCCGTCTTCCACCTCTGTGCCCTCTTCCCCTCCCCATCCCTCGCCATGCCCTAGTTTTTTTTCCCCCTTCATAGCATTCAACACCCCCAGCATACTAAACAATGTGCTTAATGGTTGTGCCTATTGTTCCGTATCTATTCTCCTCTATGACAGGGAGCAAGCCCTGCAGGGTGGGGATCTTTGTCTATTTTGTTTGCCCGTGTATCTCAGGCAGCCGGACAGAGCCTGGCACGTGAAGGGAGCTTAGGAAAGATGTGAAATGAAGGGGAGGCCCTTCGAGGCACAAAATTTCTGTCCAACCAGGATGAGAAAGAGCACAGAGAAAATGTTTTAGATCTTCCAGCCCCTTGTGGAGCTTAGAAGGGGAAGAGGGAGTAGGGGAGGGGCTGGGGACCAGGTAGGGACCCTCCCACACACACAGTGACTTGCAAGCCTATGTCCACCCCCACCCCAACACGGAAAGTAGGTCCTGGACCTCTAGGGGCCCCTAGCTAGGTGCAGGGAGAGCTCCACCCGACCCTGAGTGGGGCTGGACAACGGACGACTTCCACCCATGGGGTCCTCAGCTGGTGGGGCTTCTGGCTCCAAACCCCAAGTCAGGCTGGGAAAAGCAGACAGAGCTGTAGGGTATATCTTTCCCTACCTGTGGCCTCTAGCAGCCTCCAACCTGGACTCCGGGCCTTCCAGACACGCAGCTTTCTAAATAAAAATGTTGATTGCTGAAGAAAGAGAATGGTACAGAGTGAGCCTAACAGAAGTGAGCTCTCTGCAGAGGCTGGAAGGCAGTGTCCTGCTGGGAATTGTAACCATCCAAGACAGTGCAGCCCCTTGTCTTGTCAAACCCATCCTGGCCCCAACTCTTTAATGAATCTGGTCACAGACAGCTGGTCTCCCTCCTCTCTCTCCCTCTCCATCTGGGTGTTAAGGCGAAAAGCAGATTAGAAATGTCACTCCCGTGGCTGGCTCAAAGCCACACCATCAGTCCACGCTCGTTCAACACTCACAGGTCCAATGACCTTCCCTAAACACTCAGGTATTGGGTTTTGAGAAATCTTCTACTTATATGAATTTCATGAACTCAACTATGACCCAGGGTAAGTCTTTTATGAGCAAAACAAAGAAATGCTCAACAAAAAGGAGTTTGTTCTCCTTCATGACTCCAAACAGAGTCTATGCATGTCGAACACACACAGGGCCTGCCCAGTTCTCTGTTGTAGGCAGGGAAGGGGAGGTGTGTCCTATAAGGGGGTCTGCCAAAGATATTCCTTCATCTTACTGTTCAAGAGTATATACTTTCAGATTAAGGCCAGAGGCTGGAAGAGTCCTTCACAAAGCAATTTTGAAATCCTCTGGAAAATGATTGTTGGAACATCTTTGTCTTTGATTAAAAATAAATCAGAAGCCAAAGTTTTAGCACTAAGTCATTATTTTACATCCAATGCCTTGAAATTGCCACATATTTGGGGGAGTCAATTAAAGCTATAAGCTCATTTTGTCCACTTGAGTGTTCATGTGCTTTCATGATGCCCTTGGGAAGTAAGAGATGTCCTGGAGTCGTTGTTACTTTAGTCATTGTTTTCTTTAGTATAAAGCTGGAAATGAACAAGGTGTGATTTATCTGAAGAAGGACCACACAAAGAGATGAAATTCAGGACCTGTGTTAAGACGCCTGGTGAATCTCATTTTCTATTCTGTGTGTGGACCACCAAAGCATCTCTCCCACTAAACAGAAGCCCTAAGAATCACTACATAGCATTTTTAACAAAAAGATGTACCGTGGCTTAGGACTTTACGCTTCTGATACCTTTAGGCAGCCTTAGAAAAACAAACAAACAAAAAAAAAACAAACAAAAACTATGGAGGTTCAGCTGTAATTTTTCAGTTTGTGAAAATTCTGTTAGAAAAAGAAAAATCTAAAGAATTTAGAGTCCCTGGAGGCAGTGATCTTCAACTTTGTTTTGTGGGAGAAAAATAGTCACATAAAATTAAGCTTTGTGAGAGAAGTTCTATGATGACTTCATTTCGCCTTTTTCTCCCCTCAATGAGACATTAATCCTGAAATCCCCAAATTGTTCTCCCTTCAGATGTCATGATAAGTAACCCACTTTTTCTGTGCTTTGTAACAAGCAGAAAACAATAGTACTGAGTGATCAGATGGTACAAGGGATTAGCAGAGAGGTTAGCAATAAGCTTTAAAGGTTTATACCTGTGGCTCCTTTAGTCTGAAACTGGGTCCCCTATTGGTGGAGACAGGAGCCCTGTTAACCAACTCAAGGCAAATTCCATGACAATTCCTCGGTAATTGGTAGTCCCAGCTGAAAGGGTAAATTGTAAATAAGCACAGAAATGAAACCCAGTTTTCACTCATCAATGGACTCCCTACAGGTCAGTCTCATTGAAATAAATAACCTTGTAGATAATGACAATGCAAGCTTACTCCAGAGCAATTGAGATACACTGTGTGTGTGTGTGTGTGTGTGTGTGTGTGTGTGTGTGTGTGTGTGAGTAAAAGCAGTCTTTGCGCTTACTGATGGAATTACTTTAAAGCACTTACTAATGTGTTCGGTGGGTTCATGGTGGCACTTCAAGAATCTGAAAGTCAGTAGAGTCTTTTCGATTGTAGCTACTACTCATTGTTCTATGAAGGGAAGGACACAAAACTGTTGCTTCTGGAATAGAAGATGTTAGGTAGAGGTACATAAGATGAGGTTTTTATGTTTCTTCACAGCGTGATGTTAAAATTCAAAGGACTTGCAATGGTTTACTCTTGTTTGTAATGGGAAATTTCTTTTTTAAAGATTTTATTTATTCATTCATGAGAGACCCAGAGAGAGAGGCAGAGACATAGGCAGAGGGAGAAGCAGGCTCCATGCAGGGAGTCTGATGTGGGACTCGATCCCAGGACCCCGGGATCATACCTTGGGCTGAAGGCAGACGCTAAACCACTGAGCCATCCAGGCATCCCTGTAATGGGAAATTTTTAAAGGGGGAAACTTTATTAAGAGAGAGAGATTTCTTTTCCTCCTTTGGTTAGTGATGGAAAAAATCTCTGAGGAAAACACACTGGGAAAATATCAGGACACACCTGAGATTTGCGGACTTTAAAGAATGAGTCATCATTGTGCTGGGCGTTCAGCAAGGCATTTTCGATCTAGGAGTTCATGTGCTTTGGTTTTGGGGAAATTTCCTGTTATTTCTCTGACATTGTCCTTCCCTCCATTGTCTTGACTTTCTCTGGAATTCCTTTGCATTTGTTTTTGGAATTCCTAATTTGATTCTACCTTTCTTTTCTCTTCTACCTATCATCTCTTTTTGTTCTAGCTCCTGAGAAATTTCCTCAACTGTACCTTCCAACCTGACCTATTGATTCCCTCCCCCACAGTATTTTTCTTTTTGATTCCCCAGAGATTTTTCTTGCATTTGAATATTTATTTATTTAATAGCATTCCAAGCATGCAATTGTATCTCATCTCTCCTGGATAACTAATTACAGGTTTGTTTGTTTTTTTCTTCTCTCTTCTTGCTTGTTTTCTCTTTCTTTTTTCCTGTTTGCTTTGTGTTGATCTCTATTTTTCAGCTAGAGACTTCCTATTAGATTATTCTTGACTTCTGTTCATATTTAAGGATGGGGCACTACAGAGGCAATTGGAAATCGTTTGTGTGGGTGGAGCTTGTGACTGAACTAATTCCTGCAGGGGGAAGGATAGGTGGGGATCCCAACATTTCCCTGGAAAGGCTCCACTGCAAGTTTTATTAGGTCCTTTCTCTTGAGCTGGTCAATTTCCCCCCAAGTGAATAATCCTCTCTCCTGTGGAGGTTGGGTATAATCCCGGCTGCCAACATTCTGAGCCCTAAGAGAGGGAAGGAGGCAGAGGTCTCATTGTTCAGAGTCAGAGTCAGACTTAATCCTTGTTTGGGGTTCTGTGCCTCATCTGCGCTCGCCTCCACACTGCGTCTTTCTACGTCCAGATTTTTTTATGCCTTTTGTCTGATGCTTTTCCTGTTCTATTATCTTTATCCGTATAGGTTTTTACTTTTTAAACCCTTTACAGTCATTTCATTTGGGTTTAGGAAGGAATGAAAATAAATGCATACACTCAAGGCTTCACGCTTAACCAGAAGTCCTGCACATTCATATTTTACTTTGAGAGGATTAGTGCAAAGCTCATTCATATTAGGAACAATCATTGTTCATAAGCTATAGTGAGCCCAAGTGGGAAAGAGTAGAGAAAACATACGCGCCAAAAAGATGTCTACGTTCCACCCAGAGTGGTAGAATTTCAATTCTAAGTAGACTGTGCCAAATTAGATCCATATATTGTGTTGTCGTTCCCAGAGCAACTTAAAAAACTTTTGTAGAACATTTCTTTGAATAGAAAAGCTAGAACTCTTTTTTAAAGATTTTATTTATTTATTCATGAGTGACAGAGAGAGAGAGAGAGAGAGAGAGAGAGCCAGAGACACAGGCAGAAGGAGTAGCAGGCTCCACACAGGGAGCCCGACATGGGACTCGATCCTGGGTCTCCAGGATCACACCCTGAGCCAAAGGCGGCGCTAAACCACTGAGCCACCTGGGCTGCCCCACTAGAACTTTTTTGTATAGAACTAAAACTACTATGCCCTAGTATGTAAATAAAACATGTCTTTGTCTAGAAAGACTACACAAAGAAATATAATGGAACACCCAATAGATAAATTAAAATGGTATACCAAAAAAATGTCCAAAGAGCCTAAAGGAGGGCAAGGAAGGCCAAATAAAGAAACAAAAAATGGAGAGGACAAACAGAAAACTAGTAATAACATGGTAGACCTAAATTCAAATATATTAATAATTATATTAAATGTAAATAGCCTCAACATACCAATCAAAAGACAAATTGTTAAACTGGAGTTTTTAAAAGATCCAACTACATGATTCCTATAAGAAATCTACTTTATGTACAGTGGTGTAGGTATATTAAAAGCATAAAGATGGAAATATATATACATGCTAACAAACAGCTGGAGTGGTTATAGCAATATCAGACAAAGTAAATTTCAGAGCAAAGAGATTACCAGGAATAAAGACAAATATTAGGTAATAATAAGAGGGTCAACTCACCAAGAAGACATAATAATTCTAAATGTATAGGCACCTAAGAACAGAGCTTCAAAATGTATGCAGCAAAAACAGAAATAGGGCAGTGGGCCTCTGCCACTCTCTTGAAAGTAAGCTTTGACATATCTTTAGAAAATGGATTTCATGATATATGAATGGTTACTGGCATTATTATTATTACCAAAATCTTGGGCTCATTGATATTGGTGATGCTGGTCTCATAACAGGAGGTGGGAGATATCTCTGGTCTATTTTCTGGAAGCGATTATGAAGAGGTGGTGTTATATGTTCTCTAAATGTTTGGTAAAATTCACCAGTGAAATCTTCCGGGCCTGGAGTTTTATTTTCCTAGAAGGATTTCACTATAAATTCAATTTCTTTTTTTTTTTCAAGATTTTATTTATTTATGAGAGAGGGAGAAAAAAGCAGGGGGGAGGAACAGAAGGAGGAGCAGAAGGAGTGGGACAAGCAAACTTGGTGATGAAAGCAAAGCCCCATGCGGGGCTCAATTCCACAACACTGAGATTATGACCTGAGCCTTAACTAAAAGTTGGACACTTATCTGAATGA
The DNA here is from genome assembly GCF_011100685.1 of Canis lupus familiaris. Taxonomy (NCBI): domain Eukaryota; kingdom Metazoa; phylum Chordata; class Mammalia; order Carnivora; family Canidae; genus Canis; species Canis lupus. The sequence continues at coordinate 57,929,988 of NC_049223.1, read as the reverse complement.
GCCATATAGGCACCTCTATAAATTCAATTTCTTTTTTTTTTAATTTTTATGATAGTCACACAGAGAGAGAGAGAGAGAGAGAGAGAGGCAGAGACATAGGCAGAGGGAGAAGCAGGCTCCATGCACCGGGAGCCCGACATGGGATTCGATCCCGGGTCTCCAGGATCGTGCCCTGGGCCAAAGGCAGGCGCTAAACTGCTGCACCACCCAGGGATCCCATAAATTCAATTTCTTATAACAGATATAGAACTGTTTAGTCTATCCATTTCTTCTTGGGTCAGTTTTGGTAGTTTGTGGCTTTAAGGAATTGGTCTGTTTTGTCTAAGTTGTCAAACTTATGTGTATAGAGTTGTTTGTAATATACCTTTAATATTACCCCTTAATGTCAGTGAGAGTCTTTCATTATAATCTTCTATTTCTGATCTTGGTGATTCCTGTCTTCTCTCTTTTCTTCTTTGTCCATCTGGCTAGAGGTTCATCAGTTTTATGGATCTTTTCCAAGAACTAGCTTTTGGTTTTATTGCTTTTTTTCTATCATTTTTCCATTTTAAATTGTACTGATTTCTGCTACTAACTTTATTATTTTCCTGCTTCTGCTTGCTTTGGATTTATTTTATTTGTATCCTAATTTCTTAAGATGTAAGCTTAGCTTTTTGGGTTGAGATTTTTTTCTAATACAAGCATTCAATGCTATACATTTTTCCTCTAAGCACTTCTTATTTGCATCCCACAAATTTTCATATGCTGTATTTCCCTTTCACACTCAGTTTAAAATATTTTCTGATTTCTGTTGAGACTTCCATTTTGATTCATGGATTATTTAGAAATGTGTCCTCTAAATTCCAAATACTTGGAGATCTTCCAGGTATTTTTCTATTGATTTCTAGTTTCATTCCAATATGGTCAGAGAACATACTTTATGGGATTTAAACTCTTTTACAATTATTAAACTTTGTTTTATGCCCCAGAATATGGTCTATCATGGTGAATGTTCTATGTGCACTTGAAAATAATACGTGTTCTGCTGTTACTGGGTGGACTATTCCATAAGTGCTCATTAGATTCATTTGAGTGATGGTAATATTCACTACTCTATCCTTGATAATTTTCTGCCTACTTGCTTTACTAATTCCTGAGAGAGACAAGGTGAAGACTCCAACTATAATGGTGGATTTGTCTATTTTTCCTTTTATTTCTAAGTTTTTTAAAATTAATTAATTTATTTTTTTTAAGATTTTATTTATTTATTTATTTATTCATAGAGACACACACACAGAGAGAGAGGCAGAGACACAGGCAGAGGGAGAAGCAGGCACCATGCAGAGAGCCTGACATAGGACTCGATCCAGGGTCTCCAGGACCATGCCCTAGGCTGCAGGCAGCGCTAAACCATTGCCCAACGTTTTTTTTTTTTAAAGATTTTTTTTTTTTTTTAATTTTGAGCTGCGTGTCTTTCTAAGGAACTCCAGAGGGAAGCATACATGATCCTGGTTATTGTCAGCTTCTCCAGGAAACAGAACTTGCAGGTCAGGCATCATCATTCCTAAGATGCCAGCCCTCTTTCCTTGGGAAAGCTTGCTTTCTTTCTTTCTTTCTTTCTTTCTTTCTTTCTTTCTTTCTTTTTTCTTTCTTCAGATTTATTTATTTATTTTAGAGAGAGAGAGAGAGAGAGAGAGAGAGCATGGGTGGGGGATGGGACAGAAAGTGAGGGAGAGAATCTCCAGCAGACTCCCTGCTAAGCACAAAGCCCTAGACTCCAGAGACATCAGGCTTCATCCCATGACCCAGAGGTCATGACCTGAGCCGAAATCAAGAGTCTGACGCCCAACCAGGTGTCCAAGGGAAAGCTTGCTTCTGAACCTTGCTCTTGGTCCTCTGACTTCAGCCTGGCCTCTTGAGATTATTCTCTCATATTTTACTTCCCAGAGTCTCCTAGGATCCTACCTCTCTTGCCCCCTCCCCCCCCAAAAAAAACCAAACTTCCTTTCTCTCCCTGTTCAAATTTCCTAATATTTAACAAGCAGAGAAATTTAGTTTCTTTGAGTCTTGGAGCCTCATTGCACAACCTGAAGGTCCAAAAATAAAATGTCCCCAGGATGAAGAACACTTTGCCCCTTAGTGAAGCTTTCTTTTCCCCGGAATTCAGAAGCAGCTGGGCAGGTTTTAGGTTTTTGTTTTTGTCTCATTCGTTTTTATTTTTCACTTCCTGTCCCACTTCAATAGTAGAAAGACAGGCAGTGTAAGTTTTGTGCACTACTTATCAGAAAAGCAAAGTGTACAACTGTCTTTCTCTGTTGTTCTGCTCCAGATGTATGGTTAAATGCTGCTCACCTTCTATTGCTTGCTAGTTCACAAGCACACCTTTTCTATGCCTTACTGTCTTGAAAAAATTTTAATATATATATATAATTGAATTCTCAGAACAAATTTAATGCCCATTTGTGTCAAGACAGACCAATGCATAAAAAAATTTATTAAGTACTCTTTGGTTTTATACAAAAGAAGATAAACAAAAAGACACTTTTACTTTGCATTCTTATAGTCTTAAAATACTATATAGGAGGGGTGCCTGGGTGGCTCAGTCAATTAAGCATCTGTCTTTTGCTCAGGTCAAGATCTTAGAGTCCTAGGATTGAGCCCTACATCGGGCTCTCTGCTCAGCTGAAGGGGTCTGCTTCTCCCTCTCCCTCTGCTCCCTCCCCTACTCATTCTCTCTCTGTCTCTCTCAAATAAATAAATAAAATCTTGAAATATATATATATATTTATATATATGTGTATATATATTTATATATGTGTGTATATGTGTGTGTGTCTCTCTCTCTCTCTCTCTATATATATATATATATATATAAACATCACCAGCTCAGAGTTAGATTTCCTTAAAGCCATGGCTACCCTATAACTTTATACTGCAGTGGGCAGCAAAGATCTAAAGAGGAGAGACAAAGCCTTTCCAGAAATGTCTTCACTAAAAACACTTACTTTCCACACATCCAGAATAGTTGACTAATGCATTCTTTCCACTTATTTTCCCCGCTTCCACTTCCAAATTTGAGAAAAAGCTTGCCCTCCCTTACCCAAAATTTCAGTTTTGCAGTTAAAATGGCATTAATGACTTTAGTTAGGAGTAAAAGGCATTGCAGTGAAAGAGCTACTAATTATCTTCTCACCAAGCTTTCAGAAACTCCACCAGGGGGCTCATCCATCCCTACCAAGCTGCCACAGACCCCGAGATTATGTTGTCTATGCTGGCATTAGAAATTCCCTCACATGGTTCCCCTCCCACATCCCCTGAGTAATAGACAGTGACGACAGGAGGCAAGCTGTGTAGGTAACTGAAAATGCCGAACTACTGGTTTCATTTCAAAACACATGACCTACAAAAGAACAAACAACCAGCCACGAGTGTGGCAGATGAGGGATCCTAATGCCTACCAAGAAAATTACATAAAGACAGAGGAAAGTGTAGAAAATCAAATTGGACATACCAACGAAATTAACCACGTATTGGCACTCATCACCACCATCAATCTTCTATCTCAGTGTCCCTCCCTCTGATTCTATTGCCAAGAAAGCCTCCACTAGTTTGTCGGTCTCCTATATCACATGGGATTGACCTGGCCTGGAAGCTCTCAAGGAGATGTTCACAGCTGGTGGCAAGAAGAACTATGGACCGAGGTGCTGGCACTTGCCCAGCAGACACAGGGGACACAGCGTTCATGTGGTCTGAAGGGGCAGGCTGGCAGAAGGGTGCAGTGTGAGCAACATAACCTTTTCCTACAGGTAAAACAAATCATCTCCAGCTCGGGGAACTGGAGCATTGGTCAACAGTGTGTACAGATCATCAAAGAGTGAGGATGAGCTTCCAGGTACAAATCCTGGCCGGTTGGGCTTTTTGGGGCTGCCTGAGTCTGGGAGCTCTTCTGTTCCTCCTGTGTCACCTTCTCAGAGAGACCTTCCTTAACTTCTCTTTCTCAACTAAGTACTTAGCTAATGCATGGATGAATAAAGCAATGGAGCGCACACCTGAGTTGAGTTTCCTCCTTTGTCATGGGGAGAGCCAATGGGTCTTTGCAGACCTTCACTGGGCCCCCACAATGTGCTGGCTCAGAAAGGAGCTCTGGGGGTGCAGTGGGGAGACAAAGAGAGGAGCCAAGGTGAACTTTCCTGGCAGGAGAGGATCCCAAGGATGAGAGACAAAATACTAAAAATGCCTGACATGGAGTAAGCTCTTGATAAATAGGAGCCTTTAGTGCCTCTTAAAAGAAACCCCAAACTTGGAAATCTATGCGAATGAGACAAAGAAATTTTCTTGTGCTTGGAACATTTCAAGGGTCCTCATTCTATCCAGGACTTTGCTTCTCTTTTTTCCATGCACAACTCCTCCCACCTGCATCCTCACCCCCTGGACACATTTGAAATACAATTCTGTTCACAAAACTTCTAATTTGGGATGTGAAGTGATGTTAATGGTAATAATAAATATAATTAGTGCTTGAGTAGGACAACAGGAAAATAGGATGGTTCTGGACTTGGAGACTCTTTTAAAAAAAGAGTCTCAAAAAATTCCCTCTGGGGCAAAGCGGCAGCTCAGAGCCTACTCAGAGCAGTCCCCCATCAATGGTCCCAAAAGCTCTTCCCCTCCAGCTATAGGGAAAAGCCCTGCAACCCACCAAGTGGGCCACTGCAGGCTGTTCTCGGTGGTGACAGGTCCAGGAGAGAGAAATAATGTCCTCGGTCATCGGTGGTGGTAACAAGAAGAAAAAAAGCTCTGGTGGAAGCAGAATTTGGACAACTAAAAGGAACACATCAGTGGCATGTTCCAGAAAAGGAAGGAGATGACAAAGGTGGCCTGAAGAGGTCTATTTGTCCTTAACCCTAATCAGGCAATGCTGGGAGGCGAGTGGGGGCACAGGGGTTCTCGATCCCGTTTATGATGGGGGGGGACACTCTACAGGAAGATCTTCTGTGCTTTAACTTGAAATGCCATTAAATTGCATTTTAGGGGCACTTGGCTGGCTCAGTGGGAAGAGCATATGACTCTTTTTGTTTTTGTTTTTAGCATGTGACTCTTGATCTCAGGGTTGGGAGTTTGAGCCCCATCTCGGTGTACAGATTACTTAAAAAAAAAACTTAAAAACATTTTTAAATAAATACATTGCATTATCTTAAAGATTGCATTTATTTATTTGAGAGAGAGATAGTGAGAGATAGAGGTAGCAAGAAAGGAGCACAAGCGGGAAGGAGAAGGAGTTATGGGGCTCCATCCCAGGATCCTGGGATCATGACCTTAGTGAAAGGCAGATGCTTAACCCACTGAGCTACCCAGGCACCCCCTAAATAAATTGCATTTAAAAATAATTTCAAAGATGTCATTTAAGCAGTATATGTGTTTAATTAAAACTTCATTTTGTCAGTGCTAAGTAATTCAAGGACTAGACTTGTAACAACCCTCTAAGGATATTGGTTACGACCCGGATCACCGTTTCCAAAGAGAAGTCTGTGGGTTCCACGCCCAAGGTCTGTCTCCAAAGCGTCTTCCCCTCCCGTCCCCACTGTGCGGCCCCTGTCAGGCCACCACCTGGGTTTCCTGGCCTCCAGCCCCCCATGCAGCTGCCAGGGTGCTCTTTCTGAAAAGCAGAACCATCCAGGCCATTCCCTGAGCTGTACTCCTTCCTGGGCTGTCCCGCCACCTCTAGAGTCAAGGGTGCATTGTAAGCATAACCCCTTCAGAGTGGGGCCTTCAGAGGCCTTCAGAGTGTTTCCTGCTTCCAGGCTTGCCAGCCACCACTTTGCCCCGGGCCCTTTGGGCTCAGCCACAACCTGCAGCTCTCCAGCAAGCCTTGCCACCTTTCCCACGCTCTTCCCTGTCCAGAAGGTTCTGCCTCCTATTTCTCAGTCCGCAAGCCCCCATGTATGTCCTTCAGCCTCAAAGATAATCTCACCAAAATTTTCCTTTTTTAAAAAAGATTTTTAAAAATTTATTTACTGAGAGAGAGAGAGAGCGTGAGAGAGCTAGCATGAGCAGGGGGAAGGGGTGTAGGCAGAGGGAGAAGCAGACTCCCGCTGAGCAGGGATCATGCTTTGGGGCTCCACCCCAGGACCCTGAGACCTGAGCCCAAGGCAGAGGTTTAACCAACTGAGCCACCCAGGCGCCCCCAAATCTTCGCTTTAAATTCCTCAAGCAGGGGATCCCTGGGTTTGGCACCTGCCTTTGGCCCAGGGCGCGATCCTGGGGTCCCGGGATCAAGTCCCACATGGGCTCCCGGCATGGAGCCTACTTCTCCCTCCTCCTGTGTCTCTGCCTCTGTGTGTGTGTGTGTGTGTGTGTGTGTGTGTGTGTGTGTGTGTCTATCATGAATAAATAAATAAATCTTAAAAAAAATAAATTCCTCAAGCAGCTGGTTGCAAATTCCTCCAAGTGACCAGAGTGTACTACAATCCCCTCTATTATAGCATCTTTGATTGAGGGTGTGACTTTTTATTTCTTTTTCAAGATTTTATTTATTTATTCATGAGACACAGAGAGAGAGGCAGAGGGAGAAGCAGGCTACCTGTGGGGAACCCGATGTGGGACTTGATCCCAGGACCCCAGGATCACAACTGGAGCCAAAGGCAGATGTTCAGCAGCTGAGCCACCCATACATCCTATCATTTCTCTATTTTTTTAAAGATTTATTTATTTATTTATCCATGAGAAACACAGACTGAGAGAGAGAGAGAGAGGCAGAGACATAGGCAGAGGGAGAAGCAGGCCCCTTCCCACAGGGAGCCCGATGCCGACCGGATCCTGGATTCCGGGATCACGACCTGAGCCGAAGGCAGGCGCTCAACCGCTGAGTCACCCAGGCGTCCCCATTTCTCTATTTCTTCAGAGAATATGAGTTCTTTGAAAACTTGTCTCACTTAAAAAAAAAAAAAAAATTCCCAGTGCCTAGCATTGTGCAAAGCAAAAGGTAGCTTCTTCTTGGGTGGAATGAGTGAGTGAGCCAATGGTCCCCTGCAGGTGCCGCAGCGCTCCTTCTGCAAAGCGAATCCGACCACATCTCTCTCTGACCTACCTTCCTTCCTGGGCTCCTGCTCTGGTGAGGAGTTTACAAGGGAGCTATTAACAAACAAGAATTCAATGAACCAAACAAACAAAAACGAAATGGCCGCAGAAGGGGAGAAGTCCAGGGGACTCTGACAAATTACTTATTTTCACTGAGTTTCTGTTTCCTCATTTGTGAAATAGGAGGGCTGCCCCAGGGTGAGCTCTAAAGGAATCTTCCAGTTTTCAAATTCCAGCTGGCAGGGCTCCAGGAAGGACAGTTTTCTGGAGTCCTGGCAGCTATAACCCAAGTCTTAGCACCATCTAGTGATAAACCGGCTCAGTAGCAGCAAGGAGGAAGGCTGGAGAATGAGGACCATAGGCAGAGAAAGAAACCTCGAGCTTATTTTAGGAGGCAGCAAGAAATCAGGTCAAATGTGAAGTAAAGCCAAGAGGCCTAACTTGGGAGACTTTGAGTCCTTCCTCCTGGTGTTGGAACTAACGAGCCATGAACAGGTGAGAAGCGGCCAACCGGGACCCTTAAAACACTATCAAGGCAACAAAACAACGCCTGTGTGCTATGGTCCTCTTGTTCTTTTATTAAGTTACTGCTTGCTATCTCAGTGGAAATCTTTTCCTTGGGAGGAGATGTACTTTTGAAGAACCTATGGTGTGGCACTCTAAAAGTCCCCCCAAAAGTACAAATTATTCAATTCAAAGTTTATATGAATTTTTGAAATGTCTTTTTTTTTTTTTTTTAAACCTTCATCAGAGTGCAATAAGAAATGTTAAAATTTCTAGGTGGCTCAGTCAGTTGCATGTCTTGCTCCAGCTCCGGTCATGGTCCTAGGGTCCTGGGATCAAGTCCCATTGGGCTCCCAGTATGGAGCCTGCTTCTCCCTGTGCCTGTGTGTCTGCCTCTCTCTGTGTGTGTCTCTCATGAATAAATAAATAAAATCTTAAAAAATTAAGATAAAATAAATTTAAAAATAGAAACCTGACTGATGGAGGATGACACGGAGTCTTTGCTCCATGCTCTGTCCCTGCGGCCAGGCTCCCGAGATGGCATTCTGGGCAAAGCAAACAGTTAGAAGCTTCTTCACAGACACTCGAGCGAAGCAGGGCCTTTGAGTGGGGAGCAAGACTAAGCAGTCCTACATCTAAACCATCTCTGAAGGCAGATCCCATTGGAGGGCGTAATTCCATTTGCCAAAAAACAACCTACATCTGCAGAGGGCCTGCTTCTAGAAACCTGTCCTTATACATCCTACCTCACTGGGGTGCAGTAGAAGCCCACTAGCTGTTTATTGGCTGGCAATGACTTACATCACTGAGATGCAGTAATTATTATTACACGCACCCCCCCCCCCCCCCCCCGCTGCGCCGGACACATATAGTGTGACATGGCAACCAGGACCATTTCACCATAGTGACCGTATTTTCCAAACCCAATCTGAAGCCATGTGCACAGACAAGGACTTCTGCGCACACAGATGTGGAGGGGACGCAGGGACTGCCCGTGCACATCACCTCCAGATCCTGCCTTGGGAAATGTATAATCTCGAAGTGTCTGGAAAAGGCAAAAACTGCAGATGGGGGGCGTCTAGGTGGCTCAGAGGTTGAGCATCTGCCTTCAGCTCAGGTCGTGATCCTGGAGTCCCGGGATCGAATCCCACATCAGGTTCCCCGCAGGGAGCCTACTTCTCCCTCTGCCTGTGTCTCTGCCTCTGTGTCTCTCATGAATAAATACACAAAATCTAAAAAAAAAAAAAAAAACTGCAGATGGAAAAGCTAGTTGGTGTTTTCCGAACTGGAATCAGAATGAAATGGGCAGGGTTTGGAGGCAGCTTTGAAGAAAGGGAGTAAGCAGCCGGGCACAGTTGGCTCAGGCATTAGCAACATAGAGGAATGTTGCTTTTTAAGAGCCATGGACTCAGGAGGCAGGTCTGGGCCTGAGTTTTTTATTCTACCTGCTGTCGAACATACGCCCTAACCTGTAAGCCGACCAGAGGTACCTCTTTTACTTCCAACACAGTTACATAAAAGATGACCCGTTCTACTTAGATCAGCTCAAGTTTACCTGACAAATCTGAAACGAGGCTTGGAAAACAGACTCCAAATAAAATTTTAAATTCTAATTGTGTTGAAATCGGTACCCAGAGCCCTGGGGGGGCAGGGGGGAGGGAAGGTCCATTAGCTCGGTACCAAGTCATCAGCTTCATCATAAATTCCAAACAAGGGAAACCCCTGCAATTAATTTCATGGGGATTTAACATATATTAGGTGATTGTGAATGTTACCTTCCAAACAGCACCCATTGAAATGTAAATGTGTTCTTTATTCTCCAAACTCTCCCATTATTTTCTTCCCGAAATTCCATTTGGAAACTGTGTACATCCGCAGATGTCACAGTCATTACCTCCTTTTTGTTGATAAGTATGCTCGAGGTTTTCATAAGAGTTATCTTTCCTGTAATGAATACTCAGCAATCCAAGCCTGCCTTTCAGCTAGCTGGATGTAAGTGTCTCTTGATTAATGGACCTGTCAGCTCCATCAGTGGCTATCATACAACAAAAGCTCAGCCTGAAAAATGTCACTTCTTATCCTGGTCGTCCAAGCATTTCTGGTTTACAAGCTTTGTACACCAATCAGACATACCTAGGATTTCATTTTGGGTTTGGTTGATCATAAGGAAAGTTACATTAAAGTAGATAACTGAAGGATTTAATGTCATAGGACGATTTCTTTTGTTCAAACAATGCAATTTCTACGATGGAGGGTTTTCCTTTTCTTTCTGGTTTTTCAGTCCTATCTGCTGAACTGCTATCTAACCACTTAAATCAATGTATAGATCAATATAAACAACATCCATTTTTTTCCCCCTCAATTCTGCCTGGAGTTAGAGCTTTGCAAGACTAGAACTGCTTTGGATGAAAAAAAAAAATCAAGTCCTTAAATGAAATTATTCTGCTTTAGTAAGTCAAAGACATAGAATCAGTTAAAATTAAGGGTGTATGCTGTGAAAGTCAATTTTGTGTGTGCTTTTATGTTGTTGGATTCCATTTCAGTGCACGAATCAGAGCTCTCAGATTATAAAGGGACAGAATCATGGGTGACTCCAAGCTTCTAGATAGACAATATTCTTTTAATATTTTTTCTTTTTTTTTAAGATTTTATTTATTTATTCATGAGAGACACACAGAGAGAAAGAGAGAGGCAGAGACACAGGCAGAGGGAGAAGCAGGCCCCACGCAGGGAGCCCAATGGGGACTCGATCCTGGGATTCCAGGATCATGCCCTGGGCCGAAGGCAGGCACTAAACTGCTGAGCTACCCAGGGATCCTCCTTAATATTTTTTCTAAAAGATTTTGTTTTTAAGTAATGTCTATACCTGACGTGGGGCTGGAACTCACAACCCCAAGATCAAAAGCCTTATGCATTACGGACTGAACCAGCCAGGTACTTGTAGATTGACAATATTCTTGAAAAATTATGTAACTTTCTACATAGGATAAATTTCAAGGGGATTATGAAGACCATTGGTCCCAAAATTATAAGAGAGTGGATTACCTCAATGTGTTCCACATTATAAATAAAAGCACCAAATGCCATGCTGCGGGCCCCCATAATACAAGGAAGGCAAAAAACTCTTTCAATGTCTGGGGAGAAAAAATGTCTGGGGGGATAGATAACATAAAACGTAGGTCTCAAAGGAAACAAGGACTAGTGTAGGGTATAAAATTTCCATAAGTATAAAAATCTAAAATGTTCCTAAATAATAAGAAATGATGGGGCACCTGGGTGGCTCAGCGGTTGAGCATCCGCCTTTCGCTCAGGTCATGATCCCGGGATGCTGGGATCAAGTCCCACACTGGGTTCCCACAGGGAGCCTGCTTCTCCCTCTGCCTGTGTGTGTCTCTGCCTCTCTCTCTGTGTCTCTCATGAGTAAATAAATAAAATCTTTTTTAAAAAAGTAATAAGACCCTCAACTGAATACAGTAGAGTAAGGCTCATACACTGCAAATACACAACTTACATGGAGTATGAAGAGATTTAAACAAGCTTTCTGCAGAAACTAAAGTTTATGCTGAAATAAAACCTTAGAGAAATCCATAAAGTCTCTGTAGCTGACCACTTTATTTCATTATGCCATTCTAATAGAGCAACCATCTCTTCTGCTAGATATTCCACAAACACCAAAAAGAAATTGCCAAGGAAAACAACTTCAAATCTATATGCACATGGAGCACTCACTGAGTGCTACTTGCTGGTGGTGCCATTTCTACATCCTATCGTTTGCTGACAAATTAAGAGGAATATTCTTATTTTCTTTCATATTAGCAACCTCATACAGGTACTGTTAGGCTTCTGCTGTTTCCAGTGGGTGGGTGCCCTTGTTTTCCTGGTAAGCCAGTCTGAGAAATTCTGTGATTCAGCAAGTGTTATTCCTGGTTTCGGTTTAATGTCTTTAGGGGTATTACTCACATCTGGAAGAATTACCCCAGGTTGCAATGGATAATTCAAATCTGAATCATACAAAGTTTCTAATCTCCTTGTTAGTCTTCAAAAAGTTCTTCTCCATAGTTACCATGTCATGTTCCTAAGGGGTAATTTAAAAGGGGCTCTACCTGTATCCTCAGTTCTATCCTTGTAAGTAAATGTAGTTTCTGATAGAATGTGAAATATTATTTTTTGGTACAAATTTTTGTGGCTCATACTCTTTCCTGGCAGCTTTCTTCCCTGGTAAAAGTGCTGTTCATTATAATTTTTAAAATTTATTTATTCATGACAGAGAAAGAGAGGCAGAGACAGAAGCAGGCTCCCATGACTCCGGGATCATGCTCTGAGCCGAAGGCAGATTCTCAACCGCTGAGCCACCCAGGCATCCCTGTTCATTATAAATTTGCCCAAAGTCATCAATGTATTTTCCTCCGTAGAACTAAGGTCAATCTGATTTTACAAACTTTTGCTTTTAAACATTTTAGGCTTATCTGTGGAAATTTTCAGTCTTATCTGAATTATTCTTTTGGACCTGTCTGGAAACAGTTCGGGTTCTTTTTTACCCTTTCTTTAAGGAGCAAAACGCTTTGTTTTTAGATATTTGGAAGTGTGAAAGGCGGGGTTGACCACAGCAGTCTCTGTGTACATTGCTACATACATTGGCTATGGGGAAATACAACTTCCCTGGATTTCTTGGTGCTTGTGTAAAAGCCCTGGCCTCTGGAGGCCCTTCCAAGCTGTGATAATTAGATCTGTAGTCATTTATCTAGCTAATTGCTCTTCTCTGAGAGGATAATGAAGTTCCACTATCTCAGGGAGAGGGCCAAATGGCTCCAGTTGGATCTAGGACCCTAGGTGAAGCCACAAGGCTGCAGAAGTCTACGGTGCTATCTCTGTGGGTAGATAGTCACATCAAAAGGAATAAAGTCCTAGAATGTGCAGACTCCACAAGCGGGTAAAAGCAGAGACACGGGGGGGGGGGGGGGGGGCGGCTAACTCCTGGAGAGACTATTTACATACCAAAGGGTTGGAGTTAGGTTTCAGATCCATTTGGTATCCAAGCAGAGTCTTTCAAGAAGGAAGGGGGGCTATCTACTTCCTTCCTGTTTGTTTATAAGCAAAGAAGCATTATTTTTCCCTTGCATAGGACATTTGACCCCTGGCCAAGGGCTAAGGTCTGGAGGACTCTGGGGTGGAGGTGACATATTTATTTTTTACTTTAAGGCAGTTAATAAGAGATCTGTCTCAGATGCAGAACACCTTGTCTACCTACACATTCAGGTTACAATTAATAACAATAAACATTAAAAACCAAACACTGACAGACTGGGTGATCTGACTGGGGCGGCAGAGGGGGGTCCTTTCCCTCCTGCAAGAAACATGACCAGCTCTGGAGAAGGGAGGGAGTAAGGTGTCCAATCAAAAGCTTAGTCCTGCCTTTCCAGGCTGGGGGTTCCTGAGGTCAGCAAAGGAGGCTGCAGGCTCTGTGGTGCAGTTGGTCTGCACTGAGCGGATTGCCAGATAAGATACAGGATCCCCTGTCAAATGTGAATTTTGGATAAATAACAAATAATTAATAGCATAAGTATATCCCAATATCACATGGGCCATACTTATGCTTTAAAAAAAAAACCCTCCATTCATTCTTTTTTTTTTTTTTTAAGATTTCATTTATTTGAGAGAGAGTACAAGTGGGAGGGACAGAGGGAGAGGAAGAGAGAAATTCAAGCAGACTCCATGCTGAGTGCAGAGCCTGAGGCCCGGCCCTATCTTACCATCCTGAGATCATGACCTGAGCCACCCAGGCGTCCCTTTTTTTTCTTTTTCTTTTTTTTTTCTTTTTCTTTTTCTTTTTTTAAGATGTATTGATTTATTTGAGAGAGAGAAAGAGCATGCAAGTGGGAAGAAATTCAAGCAGACTCCACACTGAGTGCAGAACCCAATTCAGACCTCTATCTCACATCCTTGGGATCACAATCTGAGCTGAAACCAAAAAACCGGTTGGTTAACTGATTGAGCCACCCAGGTGCCCAACCCTCCATTCATTCTTTTTTTGAAATTGAAATTTAACTGGCCATCCCATACTTTTATTTGCTAAATTTGGCACCCTACCACAATGACAGGGACCTCTTAGAGATGCCAATAACTCATGTGCATTGAAAGAATACATTTTAAAGGGCCCTTTTAAAAGACGAAGGGGGCCGTCCTCTTCATTTGTGAAGGGTTGTTGGAGGAGATTGTGCTCAGATACCAAATCCAGGAAATGTGGACATCTATAATTTACGTGTTAGGGCTAAATGTGTCCCCCAACCCGTTCATGTGAAGGCCTAACCTACCAGTTTGGAGATGAAGCCTCTGAGGACATAATTAAAGCTAAATGAAGTCACACGGATGGGGCCCTGAGCCCATAAGCGTAGTGACCTTAGAAGAAGAGACACAGGAGAGCTCAAGCTCTCTCTCCACATGCACAGAAGAAAGGCCTTTCGAGGACCATGGGAAAGCAGCCATCTGCAAGCCCAGAAGACAGCTCTCACCAGAAACCAACCCTGCAATCTCGGGCTTTCCAGCCTTCAGAACCCTGAGAAAATACATTTGTCATTTAAGCCACCCAGTCTGTGTTTTGTCCTGGCAGCCTGAGCTGGCTAAGGCGACACAGGCACAGCGCCACAAGTGTCTGCAGAACTTTTTTTTTTTTTTTTTTTTTTATTCATGATAGTCACACAGAGAGAGAAAGAGAGGCAGAGACATAGGCAGAGGGAGAAGCAGGCTCCATGCACCAGGAGCCCGACGTGGGATTCGATCCCAGGTCTCCGGGATCGCGCCCTGGGCCAAAGGCAGGCGCCAAACCGCTGCGCCACCCAGGGATCCTCTCTGCAGAACCTTCTTACCGCCACCCTGGAGGGATTGTTTTATTTCTTCCAGCACAGAGACACAACTTCGAAGGCCTGGAAAATAGTAGAAAAGTGCTTGGCACATAGAAAGATCTTTTAAAATTATTGAATGAATGAAAGTTACCCACCTGAGGTGGCACTGCGGGTCTGTGGCAGAGGTGGAGCAGGGGCCTCTCAACTGTTTCCATCTCTTGCCCAGGAGTCCCGGTCCCCTGAGGATGAATCCCTTTGCCTGTGTAGGTTTGGCTTTCCTCAGCTCTCATCTGGGTTTCCTAATTCCCTTTCTGATCACCTCACAGCAGCACAGTGGACAAAACTAATCGAATGAGAAAGCTGAGAACCTTCAAGAGCAATCACCTGTGTTCTGAGCCTTACTTGTTTTGTTTTTAAAGGTTTTATTTACTTATTCACGAGAGACACAGAGAGATAAGCAGAGACACAGGAAGAGGGAGAAGCAGGTTCCCTACAGGGAGCCCGATACGGGACTCGATCCCAAGACCCCGGGATGATGCCCTAAGCCAAAGGCAGACAGATGCTCAACCACTGAGCCACCCAAGAGTCCCTGAGCCTTACTGGTAAGAGAAAACAGTGAAAGGCACCAGTCTAGAGGATCAGTCAGAAGGAGGGTCTGTCCCAGGGATCTTTGCTGTTAGGTCCTTCTGCAGATAAGGGCGGAACTGGAAGAGCAGGAAGGGAAATGTACCTTGATGCCCAAGTGCTCCTCTGGGGTAAATCACTGCCTTCCACTGGGTTTCCCATCCACAGAGAAGCATTTGAATTTGATCTTGGTCCAAATGCCCTCTTCTCTCCTCCTCTCCCTCCTCTGAAGGTCTCTTCCTGATGTTTGAATTTAGAAACCATAGAAGCCTGGGCCAGACCAAAGTGGGTGGGAATCATGCCCAGAGTGGGTGTTGGCCTAGATCTTGAATTTTAAACAACCAGGAAACTCCCAGAAGTACTTTTGTCAGCATCAGTGAGGTTTCTTTTATCATGAGCAATGGAAGCTAACTCTGGCCGACCTCAGCCTAAGGCATATTTATTCAAATACACGAGGTAGCCCGTGTAATTTAGGCAGAGCTGAAGAGTGGGCCAGGGAGGCAGGAATGTGGATAGTGACGAAGACCTGAGCAATTGAAACCAACGGTGTGTGTGGGCAGGTGTCGGGGCTCCCATGCACCTGCTCCCTCTCTCTTTCCCTCCCCATCTCAAGGCCCTCCCAGCTGGATGTTTTCAGCCACAAGTAAGAGATCCTGACTACAAATGGCTTAATAATAAAGGTATTTCATTGCCTCAGGGTGCTCAGGTGGCTCAGTGGCTTAAGCATCTGCCTTCAGCTCAGGTCATGATCCCAGGGTTCTGGGATTGACCCCGTATTGGGCTCCCTGCTCTGTGGGGAGCCTGCTTCTCCCTCTGCCCTTCCCCCCTGCTCATTCTCTCCCTCTCTCTCAAATAAATAAATAAAACCTTAAAAATAAAATAAAGGTATTTCATTGTCTCATGTAACAAGTCTTCTGGAGATGAGTGGTTTGGGATTGGTGTGGCAACTCAACCCTCCTGCAGTCTACATCACTGATTCCTTGGCTGTTCCATCACAAAATGGCTGCTGCAGCTCCAGATATATTCCACCCATAAAGATGGGTAGCAGAAATAGGGGGTGTCCCTTTTTATTAAGGAGGCTTCTCATCACCCTTCCTTTTATAATTCTTCGCTCCTGGGGCTGGGCATATTGCTGCACAAAGCCAAATCAGGGCTCTGTTAGCAACGAGGAAGGGCAGTAGCTCTCGTGATTCAGATTCCCTGGAAAGAGACCCCATGCATGATGGAAAGGTGTTTCAAAAAGGAGCGGGATCCTGTGGCTGGAAGAAGGGAGATGAAAGCTGAGTGCCAAAAGGACACATCTCTACTTCTGCCTTTGGCCTTTCCAGGTATCAGGGGCTATTCCAGCCTAGGAAGGACAGGCTCTACAATTTGTGGGAGCCAGTACAAATCAAAATGTGGGATGCCTTATTCAGAAATTATTAAGAATTTCAAGACAGTGGCAGCAGAGCAGTAAACAAGTATGGGGCCATTCTGAACATGAGGCCACATGTGACTGTGCGGGTCACACACCATGAAGCCTGCCCTGGGCCCAGCCCAGAGTGGAGCGATCATCCCAGGAAAGTAAGCCATAGGTGGGGTGTTTTAGGGTCTGTTTTTGTATGAAATTGGGTTAAATACATTTGTGGATGATGCAGAAGGCTGTTATTTATATTGTTATAATTAAATATGTCCAGGTGTTTGTGTAAACTTTCAGTTAAAGTGCAAAGAAAGGGGGACGCCTCGGTGGCTCAGTGGTAGAGCGTCTGCCTTTGGCTCAGGGTATGGTCCCGGGGTCCTGGGATCAAGTCCCACATGGGGCTGGCTGCATGGAGCCTGCTTCTCCCTCTGCCTGTGTCTCTGCCTCTCTCTGTCTCTCATGAATAAATAAAATAAAATCTTAAAAAAAAAAGCAAAGAAGGGGTGATCACATCTCTTCTGTATGTATACCCATGAACAGAGGCAGAATTCAGGCCAGAGAGAGTTCTCAGGGAGCTTCCACTGCACCCCAACCACAGCAGAGTAAGAAGGGTGGCAAGTTAGCTTTACCCCTCATGCCCATTCAGACTTGATAATGCCTATTATTTGATCATCACTGTGGCCCTGTACAGTGCAGCATATCATCTGCATCTTCTAGATGAGGTTGTTGGAGCTCAGAGAGGTCCATAGTCATCTGTGGTCCATGGTCAAACTAGGATTGGAAGCTGCACAGTCTGAATCCAGAGTCCATGTTCATCAGCACACTACATCACTGGACAAGTCTAAAGGAGTTGGGGTCATAGTGAGCAGTTGGCTTGATGAGATCAGTAGATTTGACCAGACATAAAGTGGTTGTTTTTAAGGGTCTTAGAGTCCTAGGGTCCATGGAGAGGGGTGCCACAAGGATGTCCCTCAAGCACCGGGAATGCAGGATGGATGACAGCCCCAAGGATGTCACTCTCAGATAAGCAAGGAAGCCTGAACTGGGAAACAAACTTAGGTTTCCTCACAAAAGGATCTGTCACACATGGTCAATTTCTGAAATGAATCCACAAGCCAGGAACATTTGTCTAAACGCTTTAATTAAAATGCATTGTAATAGGATGAAAGTCAGAGTCTAAATACAGTGTTCATGTTTGCTAAGAAAACAAATGAAAATATTCCAGGTAGCCAAATACATTTTGATAATGAAATTTTAAACAGCTTCTGGGTTTTAATTCTATTTAAAATATTTATATAGTTTAAAAAAATAGCTTCCTATTCATCTTCTACCACAGTACAGGAAATGTTGAGACATTGGAAATTGGTAGAGATTCAACACACATAAATAAAGATTCTGATTCAGTTGCAGAATTACAGTATTCTGAGCTGTACCATCCAGACCTTGGCGACCAACCAGTCCAATTCTATTTGGAGAATAATGCTAGCCTCAAATTCAATTTACCTAACATCCAACTTTTTGAAAGCGTCGAGTTTAAGGAAGTATCACAGTGAAATTAAGATACTGCTCATCTCATTTCAAAATCAATTTTCTTTCCAGGACAGTTCTCGGGAACCTCAAGAATCTTTCACTTTATATAATAAGCAGTATACATTCAAGGGTTAGTATCTAAAAGAATGAGTATATTCATACAAAAAAAAGATTCCTTGTAAAATAAGATCTCACAGTGAAGGTGCCTTTGAAACATTTTGCCATCTACTGAAGGGTAATACATTGACTTTATTGATATAGCTGAAATACTTGGCTAAAGATGGAAGCATTTCTCTATGCCTGGATCTTAGAATACGTGATGCAAATATGACTATGATAAATGAGGTTGCAAAGACAAAAATGAGCCCAAACCGCCAGACTTTCCCTACTTAAAAATAGTGTTGACCAGTGAAATTATGCATAAGATTTTTGTTTATTGCGGCCTTATTTTCAACAGCATGAGATTGGAAACCCTGCAAATGCCTGTTCATGGGAGAGCAATTCAATGTGATGGGACTTGCATTCAATGGACCAGACTGCAGGCATGAAAAGTCAACATGCCCTTGATGTACTAAGAAAGGAGGAGCTTCAAAACAAATGAAAAACAGCAGCACTAGTGTGTTACTATTTGTGTAAAGAAAAAAGGGCATGAGGAGCTGATAGCGGTGGTGGCTTCCAGGAAGGGGACTGGGCACAAGGGGTAGGAGACATCATTTTAACTGGGTAGCCTTTCCTACCCATGAAAATATGTTACTAGCTATTAAAATAGATTAATAAAAGCTTTTTAAAAGGCTAACCTAATGTTGCTCATCGCTATATTCGATGTGGTGATTACTCAGATCACGAGGCATGTCATCGACTAGATAAATCTGTTACCCTGGGATTTGGAAATGTTTAGAGCAGCCTGGCAACTTCCATATTGTGTCATTTTTTTTTTCACAGGGGAAAGGAATGTTCTGCTTTTAGACTGACAGACAAATAGACACATTTGCAAGCCCTTGAAGGCCCCAGCAGCAGAGCACAGTGTCCTATAATTTGATACGAAGTGGGCAGTACCTCTTGGAATTCCAGGCCTTTGGTGTTTGTTGTTGCTGGTGGAAACAAATGGCCCAACACTAGTTTTTAATCACTCACTCCCCCAAGAGCCATTAGATATGCAAATAAAATCCTCCCAATATTCAGTGACTGAATGACTCCTCCCCACCCGGCCCCCCTTGTATCTTGAATCATTGAAGCAATGTAACTTGATCTGGAGAAACCTTAGGAACTTCAGTGGTGTCCGCGATTTCTGTCTCCTAGGATTAATGGAAGGTGCTGCCATCATCTCTGTAGCAAAGGTGTCGGAAGCAAGCAAGCGTGACTCCCTGCAGACCAGAATTGGGGGCCTGGCAGGGGCGCTCAGAACCGCTCACAGCCCGTTGCCAGTAAGTCCACTTGCATTTTATGTTCTGAAAGACTGGTCTCACACTTGGAACTAAATACAGCCTGGGGAAGATGGGTGCTAAGCGCTCTAATGAGCAGAGGATCCCTAATGTGACTGCCCAGCACGGATCATCGGGTCAAATGACCAGCACAACCACCCTTTGTGCTGACCAGGGTTTTTTAAAGTAATCTCTAAACCCAAGGTGGGGCTTGAACTTGCAACCCTGAGACCAAGAGCCACATGTTCTACCGACTGAGCCAGCCGGGCTCCCCACAACTGCTGGCAGGTTTTCTATCCTTGAAACGTGGGAGATGAAATTCAAACATTTGATAACGCTTTAGTCTCCAACAGAGCTTCCCAGGGCTCGGAGCCCCATTCTATGCTCTGCCTATAAACTTCTAAAATGGAAAAGAATTTTGTTCTTAAAAATAAGAGTCGGGAGAGGTAGGGTTCTCAGGTGATGGTGAGGACTTAGGGGCACAAACACTACATTTGTTGACTTCAAAACCAGCAGCGGCAGAAACCGATGCGGGGGCAAGGAGTGGTGGGATGGACTCTACTGCCCCTGGAGTCTGGGCCTGCGGGAAGTGAGGCGCGGGGCTGGGGGACCCGCCTGGGTGCGGGTGGATACACCTGCCCGGAGGGGGGCGCCGGGGGCCCTCACTCGGCCTCCTTCTTCTCCTCCGGGACCTCTACCGACAGGATCTGTTCACTGGGATCCGGGCCCGGGCTCATGCGGATCAGCACCGATGGCTCTGAGGGCCCGGCCTCCCCCTCCCCGCCTTCCTCGGGCCTCTCCGAGGCAGGTGGCGAGGCAGGTGGCGAGGCAGGTGGCGAAGAGCGTGTGGCCGGGGGCTCCTGGGATTCTGGGTGCTCGGGCGCTGGGGGCTGGTCCTGGTCTGGGGCCGCCTGTCCTGCCTCTCCTGCAGCATCCTGCGAGCTCTTGGCCTAAAATCCAGAAAGGGTGATTGGTAAGGCAAAGAAGGTCTGAGAGTTCTTTGAGGGGTCCTGGAGGAGTCTTGAACAGCTTCCTGCTCCCCTTCTTGGACCCCCAAAAAGGAGGATGGCAGAGTGCACAGGGGTGCCATCTAATGTATGGGAAGTGGGGGGCCAGAGGGCATCAGGATTATTTGGTAGGAACAGAGTATGTTATGGGGAAGTTTAGGGATTAAAAATCCTGGTTGGATCTAGTAGAAGGTCTTGGGGATATTTTCCATCTCTGTTGATGGGCAGGGCCAGAAGCCAGAGTGAGGCTGTGGGTTCAGGCCTGCCCCTGAGCTATGGAGGAAGGAGGGGTGTGACCCGGAGGGAGCACCAGCAGGGACTTTGCAAAGCTGAGCCAACTGCCCTGTCCACCCCAGTTACCAGGGCTGGGTGCTCCTGGATGGATGAGAACAATTCTAAGCAAACAAGGTAAAAAGGCTGAGAGGGTAAAAGCTGCTGTGGCCCGGCCTCCTTTCTGGAAGGTCTCATAGGTCGAGCCTGCCACCCGCACACTCTTATTCCCCAGGAAGGAGGATGGGCAGGGTAGTACTGGCATTAGGCTGGGCTGAGCCCCCATGTTTGGGGACTTGGTGGGGACTTCCAGCCTCTAGCCTTCGTGGTTCCTGTGGACACTGACCAGTCTGTGTGTCAGTAAAAACCCAAGCCTTCAAAGATACTCATGGCCTGTCCTGCCCTGTCTGACCCACTTCTGTGGAGACATAAAGGGGACAGAGGGGTTCCCCGGAGGAGACCTGAATGGCCCACAGCGATCTAAGACCCTCTTAAGGTAGCAGCAGTGAATTTCAAATGAGAGCAGTCAGCATGCTTGTGAGGAAGAAGCTTGCTCAAATCATAGAGTGTTGAAGGAAGGGAAATGGGGAAGCCCACTCCTAGAACCCAAGGCAACTCTGGGGACCCATCCCTCCCCCCATCTTGGAGTTCCTGCATGTTCCACCATCCCGTGTCTGTCCTAAACTCCGACGACGACGACGACGACGACACACTCCAAGGCAGGATGGTGCCCATTATGGGACTTCTGGAAGTATCCTGCTATGAATGGAACCAGAAGAATCATGGGGAGTTTAGTCAGGTGTTTTGCCATGCCAAAATGCTTTTAAAAAGATATCCAAGGTACCCTGCTTCATCTCTACAACCCTACGCTGGAACCATGAGTAACCTGAGTCTCAGAAAGCATGAAGAGCTTCTCCGGGTCACAGAGCTGGCAGTGACAGAGCTGGGATTTAGACCCGTGTCTTTGGATTGTTATTTCAGAACTCCTTGCACTCGGCATTCTGTCCTGATTGTTCTAAAATTGCCTTTTATTAGAATTCTCATGCAAATTTAATTCACATCTCCAAGCTGCCTGGGTGAAGAGCTAATACTCAGGAGCAAAAGACCCATTTCATATAAAAGCCTTTCACTGTATTGAGAACAGTCTTGGAGTTCATGTCTGCTCAGTCCCATGCAGCAGCTGGCACCAAAGACCTCAACTTCCTGGCTCAACCTTGACCCTGGCTCTGGGTAAGCCAGGCAGTCATGTCTGTCCTCAGTCTGGGGCCATGGGTGGCTGTATCTTGAGAATATCTTGGAACCCTGGGTGGCTTTGATGGCACCTCCCAGACTCCAGATGTCAAATGATCTCCTGACAGGTTCCCTGGACTCCGACACCAGCCTGGCTTGTTCCAACCTAGGTTCCTTTGAATTCTGTTGTGTAGACTGCAGCACCCTCCTGGCCACTGAGCTCCTGCCTACCCACCACCCCCCTTCCCAGCAGCCTCCCTAAAGGACAATCGTGAATAGTCATAATTAGTGCAATCATTCTAATTGGCATTTTTGGCATTAGTCACAGAAAAGAGTCCCAGAACTAATTTTAAAATTCCCTTCAGATTTCCAAGGGGGGGGGGGGGGGGACAGTCAGCACTGTGCCTGTCAGCAGGGTTTTTTCTCTTTAAATCTCTGAAATTGTCACAGATGCAAATATTAAATATGAGACAATCACTGCCATCTGGGGAGGGACACTGCCCGCTCACACCCAGTGCTCCTACCTTTGCAACAGCACCAGGACTCCCTTGGGGGGATTGCTCCCCTCGGCCCAGGGATGGCACAGGAGCCTGGCCTCTCCCAGGGCAGCACAGTGAACGGCTCAGGAATTGACATGTGACCCAAATCTGTCCAATGACAATGAGCCCTGGGACTTTTGCTGGAATCACTGGGCAAGAGGGACTTTCTATGGGAGTTGCTGCTAAACCAGGAGGATGTAATCCTAGTGCTCTTGTGATCTGAAGTCATCATCGAGGGAAGCAGAAATGACAAGATGGCAAAGCTCATCCCATTGGCATTATTTGAACTTCTGGATCCAGCCTTGTCTGAACTTTTAAGCTACTTGACCCCATCCATCCCCTGGTCTCTTAAGCTAATGTGAGCTTGCACCATGACCTGGATTTCTGTTACTTGCAACCAAAGGAGTCCTGACTGGTATAAAGGAAGGGGAGACATTCCCTACAGTGCAAGGCATGGTCCACAATCTGGCACAATGTTGAAATGGGGGTGTGGCTAATTCCCCACCATCTTACCTGTTCCAGCAACTGTTGCTGCCTCGCAGCTGCCTCCAGTGCAGCCAGTTCTTTGAGCCGAGCCCTCAGGTGGGCAAGTTTACCGGCTTTGGCTCCCTTGGCGCCCATCTTTCCTGCTACGGCCAGGGCAGCATTGAAGAGCTTGGGGGTGCCTGCCCGGGGAGGAAGGATGAGCACGCTCTTCGGCTCCTTGGGCTTGTTGTTATTTCTCAGCATGCGCCTGAAAGAAAGCAGCACCCACAAACATTACAAACATACTCCAGAAGAGAAGAAAGGCTCCTCGGCGGAGGACTATGATAGAGTTGCACGGTGGCGGTGGTCGTCTTGGCTAATGGTCTGTGAGCAAACACAGCGTACTTAACGCTTTATGCACAGCATCTCAGTGATCGGAACAACCAGAATGACATGGGTCTTACCGTCTGGACCTTACAGAGGAGGAAATTGGAGGCTCAGAGAGGTTGAGTCACTTTAGTGAAGTCACACAGGAAATACCGAATGATACTATAATATATGGACTCAGAAACAGGATGCCCAGGTGAAAAAAGATACGCTTTTTGCTTCTCTCCCTTTTGCATATGTCACCATCCTCACCATTACCTCCGTCAACATGTAATGAGTGTCTACATGTGTCAGGCCCTATGCTTGGTCCTTTAGAGGCACCCTGATGGCTCCTGGAGACCTCCTTTCTGGTGTCTCTTTCTCCATGTGACTTGTTTTTGACCAGTAGAATACAGCAAGGGTGATCAGATATCCCCTTTGTGAACATGTCACATGGGATTGTGATCTCTGTCTTGCAAGGACTCTCCCTTCCTGGCTTTGATGCAGCCAGTGACCATGTTGAGGGAGGCCCATGTGGCGAGAACCAAGGGAAGCCACCGGCCAGCAATTAGCTGGGAACGGAGGCCCCCAGTCCTCCAACCGCAGGGAACTGAATTTGGCTGACCTCCATGTGACCTTGGAAGCAGACCCTTCCCCAGGGGAGACATGAGATGAGACTCAGCTCTGGCCAGTACCCACCTAAGCTGTCCCAGACTTCCGACCCATAGAAGCTGTGAGGTAATACATATGTGTGGTTTTAAGCTATTGAATGGGTGGTAAGATTATTATACAACAGATAACTAGTACATACATTGTCCTGTAAATCCCACAGAATCTTCCCAGGTAGGTCCCTATTTTTTTCATCTCATTTCGAATAAAGACATGGAAGACCAGAAGGGGTAAATAATTTTCCCAAGGTTACACAGCTACGAAGTGGCCAGAATTAAATCCCAGATCTAAATGCAGTGCGCTCCCATGCTCTCTAAGTAGGGATAGGATCTTCCATCGGACAGAGCCCCAGCCTTTGATAGGGAATTTTTTTTCATGCTACAGATATGTGATGAGTGGTTTGGCTCAAGAACAAATGTATTTCATCTGCAGTCTAGTGGGCCTCGACTCCTAATTGGCAAATTCATTCACCAGGGCTCCAGCAAAACTTGTTTGTTTAAAAATGAGGCCATTACTGGCTGCTTATCTAATCAGAAGCAATGGATTTGAATTGTGCATATTGATATTAATTGCCCAAGACTTGCATTTTCTGGCTGGGGCTTCCCTAGGAGAACACAAACATGATAATTCATCAGAGGCCTCTTCATGCCTGGCACTATCACCTGTGTTATTCAGCCATCATTCACAGCATGACAGTCTGTGGTACAAAGATTGGTACAAAAATGACACAAAAGAACTATCTGTGGGACTTTTGTTAACTGCTAATGGCAGTCTCTCTTTTGAAACATTGCACTGGCCTCTGGGACATTTCCAGAGTAAGGAAATTGAGCCTCGTTTTCAGATGATGCGTTTTCCTATAAGCAGGATCACGCATTCATCCCTGGAGAAAGTGGCATGCGTGAAAACTTTTAGCCCCATTTCCTAGAGTGGCCAAGCCAGACAGCTGAGCACTTCACTTCTTTGGGGCCCCAGGTCCCCCATCTGTAAAGCAGGTAGCTTACAACCAGAATCCCACACATGACTCACATGACTCTCACCAGCTCAGATGTCCCAGGCCCTGTGGTTCCCAGATTGTGTCTTTCCTTTGATGGTCAGAGCTCATGCATGATCCCCTGCCTCCGTCCTGACGCTTGCCTGTCCAGGGAACCAGGCTCTCTAATGAATCATCCTACAGCTCTGGTCCCAAGGCCTCTCTGCTGCAAGGCCCTGCGGCTCCTCCTCTTTCCTGCAGCTGCCATAGGCTGGGACCTCAGCCTTTTCCAGCAAAGGGCTCAGGCTTGACACATGGGTCAGGAGCCTCACCTAACCCAGCCAAAGGAGTGGGGTAGCTGGGCTACACGCATGGCTTTCCTGAGCCTTGCTCCTCTGGCAGGGGGAGGAAGGGAGGGCAGGGGGAACTGGAGCCACATCTCAGACACAGTTGATTCTCATTATTCGCGGTGGTGTCATTCTGTAGAGTCCCCGCAAACACTGAAATCTCAAACACCGAACCATTGTTTCTGGGGGGGAAATACAGGGTTAGGTTGCTGTGAGCCTCTCATTACATTTCATCAATTGATCAATACTTTGCATATTTCTGTTTAAAGACATCCAGTTGATTCACTGACACTGAAATGAGGACCCACAAAATCGCCAACAACGATCACAAAAATGTGAAAAATGTGGTGCTAAATAGACCATGAAAAGACACTTGTTTACAAGTGTTCAGATGCTTCTGAGCTGAAACAATAAAGCAGAGTGTCACCTTGTTTAACTCTTGCTGGGGACATGAGCTTAGGGCCCAACTCAAATTTTTTACCGCTCTGTGCACGTCCACAAATTACTAGGAATGCCCACGAGTACTGATTTTGGGGTTACAAATACATTTTAGTGAGTAGGTTAGTTACAGACACAGAATCACAGCTACGTGAATAATGAGCACAGACTGTACTTCCCCGTTTCTCAGGTGAGTAGGGGGAAGCAGGCAGATGTTGTGAGAAAAGTTCAGACAGACTAGCCTTTGGAAGGGCCCAGTGACTTCCTTAAGAGCAAACAGGTAAAATGAGTTACAGGGCAGCTTCCTTCCTCAGAGGATGCCAGCATCCTGTGGGTATTATGCTTCACCAATACAGCATCACCCCCTCTTGGCGTTGCCAAAGGGGTCCTGTTAAAACTAAGTCCTGGAGCACCTGGGTGGCTCAGTGGTTGAGCGTCTGCCTTTGGCTCAGGTTGTGATCCCATGGTCCTGGGATTGAGTCCTGCATGGGGCTCCCCGCAGGGAGCCTGCTTCTCCCGCTGCCTGTGTCTCTGCCTCTCTCATGAATAAATAAATAAAATCTTGTTTTAAAACAACAAGAACAAACCCCTAAGTCACATCAATTTGCTTGTCTGTGTAAAACCGTACATAGCTGCCCTCTCCCTCAGAGTAAAACCCAAAGCCACTGTAAGACTTCATCTCCAAGGCCCCACCCGATCTCATCCCCTGGACCTCTCCCCTCCCATGTCAAGCTACACTTACTTTCTGGCTGGTCTGCACACACACACTCTCTCCTCTGCAGAGCCTTTCCATGTGCTGTTGCCTCTGACTAGGATGCTCTTCCATGCAAGCAGTCCCATCACTCTTTCAGTCTGTGCGGATTTCAGCTAAAATTCCACTTCCTCAGAATGGCTTTCCCTGCCCAACTTATCTCAGATAACTCCCTCCATCACCTCTGTCTCCTCAATGTGGCTTTGTTTCCTCACAGCCCTGTCCCCAGCTGACACATCACAGAATCCTTCATTTCTCCATGGTCGGGCTCCCTCATTAGGAGGCAAGCTTTATTTGGTCCCTGCTGTGTCCCTAGGGCCTAGAACTATGTACTCAATCAATGATTGTGCACTCTGAGTTCCCTTTATGGTGACTATTCTCTGTACAGTTTATTTATGGTGTCATTTCATAGAATGAGGTAGAAAATGGGAATATGTGGTAAAAGGCAATGGAGAGAAAAACAGGATATATAGATTTAAAAGGCTTTATCCAATGGCAAAATTACAGAGAGTACTTGATGGGTAAAGAGGAGCAATTATCATTATGAATATTCATGGAGTTCTCCCACCTGCCGGGTACCCTGCTGGAGATATTCACACACACTTACTTTATTTAAGCTTCCCAACAACAAAATAGGGGGTTAAAACCCTTATTTTACATAATTGCAGAAAATGGAGACCAGAGAAGTTAACTTTTCTGTGACTTTTCCAAGGCCACACAGCCAGTACCTCATACTACAGATAGGGTGTGAGCTCCATCAGCTTCCTGAGCCTGTTGTGGATTTTCTACCACACTGTGTTGCCTCTTTCACTCGACTGGAAATCTGATCTTAAGGGTCTGAAAACAAAGACCTGCTTCTCTAAAAAGTTACCCACTCTTCAACAGTACAAAATGCAGATGCACAAGGTTATTCCTCAGGGAGCTGCGTATAATGGCAAAATACTGGAAATGACCTTACTGCCCCTTCCCAGGAATGCTCTGCAACTGTCAGAGGAATGAGGGAGCTGTCTATGGACTGAGAAAAAACATCTTCTGGGTTGGTTGTCATGTGAAAAAAAAAAAAAGCAAAGTGCAAAAGAAAATCTACAGTATGCTACGTTTTATGTAAGATGGGAAAAATAAAATGTTCACCGTTCTACCTACTTTTGCAAAAGGAAACACATTAAGGAAGCAGCAGAAACAAATGAGACTGGGCTCGTGGACGGCCAGGGGCAGCAGGTGGGGGGACCCGGACACCTCTCTAGGCTTTGTTGCATTATGACTTTTGGTACCATGTTAATGCTTGACATATTCAAGACAACAAAAAGTCAACAAGGATTGAAGTGGGAAGAATCATAAAATATGGAGTGCAAACCAAAACACACAAGTCTGGGTATGTTTCAAATGAGCAAAACCACCACATTAAAGGGAGGAAAAAGAAAACGAATCGAAATAAGTCTGAACATAACACTTACTTCACGGGTACTCAGCTGAAGACAAAAAGAATGGCGCCAAATACTGAATTTTGCTGAGAAGGCTTTCCATACCCCAACCCCTACTGCCCCAGTGCCTTGGGATAGCAATTCTGCAACTGCTTTGTCTGTATCCTAAGACTAAACAAATGAGGGCAGCCCCAGTGGCGCAGCGGTTGATATATATATGTATATATATTTATATGTATATATATCTGCATTTATGTACACAGGTGGACATGCAGATGTGTTTCCCAGCTCTGTCCACTTGGGAGCCTAGTAGCAGCCTAGTAGCCATGAGGTTTCTAAAACCCATTCCCACCTGCAAGGAATCAAGTCTCCTTGAAGAAATGGCCATTTCCAGGGATGTGGCAGAGAGAAGGTCACAAGATGAGCCCAGTGAGTCTAATTGTATTTGTGAGCAAGGAAGTGCTAAAATATTTAGAGGACATAACAAAGAGTCACAAAGGCCAGCCCGAAGAGATGCCTGCTGGCCAAATCTGCAACAATTTGAGCACCAGAATAATGATTGTAACAGGATATTTACAGAACAAAACAAATCCACACTTATATAGACAAATGAAGAAACAAATAAATTGAAATCGGAGAGAAGAGGAAAGATCTCCCTCACAGTAGCATGCTCACTAATAAATGCAGAAGGCATGATGGAATCAGAAAAAATCACCATTCTGCACCCATGGTGGCCACCACTGATTTAGCAACGAGCCTTCAGGGAATGCTGATGGTAGCAGGTGAAGGCTTGCTTGATGGGAAACAGGAGAGGAGGTCTAGATAGCCTCAGAGTGACGCCCTGCTGATTACTTATTAATTACAAAGAGGAAAACGTTAACTTTAGAGTGTAGAAACCTTAACCAAGTGAGCAAAAGGAAAATCATCAATACTGGGAGAAGCCAGCATCCTGGGCCTCTCCACATGCTGCATTAAGTATACAACATCGCAGGGCGCCTGGGTGGCTCAGTGGGTTCAGCGTCTGCCTTCAGCTTAGGTCATGATCCCGGGGTCCTGGGATGGAGCCCGTTGGGCTCCCTGCTCAGCAGGGAGTCTGCTTCTCCCTTTTCCTCGGCCCTTTCCCCTTGTGTATGTGTTTGGTCTCTCTCTCTTTCCCTTATAAATAAATAAAATATATTTTTTAAAGATTTTATTTATTTATTCATGAGAGACACACAGAGAGAGAGGCAGAGACACAGGCAGAGGGAGAAGCAGGGACTCCACGCAGGGAGCCCAACGTGGGACTCCCAGGTCTCCAGGATCATGCCCTTGGCTAAAGGCGGTGCTAAACCGCTGAGCCATCCAGGCGTCCCAATGAAATTAAAAACAAACAAACAAACACAACATCACTTCTTAAAAAGTAGGCTCCATGCCCAATGTCGGGCTTGAGCTCATAACCCTGAATTCAAGAGTGGCATGCCTTACCAACTGAGCCAGCCAGGCACCCCACAACATCTTTTCTGAGGAATTCCTGCCCCCATGCAGAACCTGAAGTTAATCAGCTAAACCTAAATCAGCTAAATGAAGGGACAGTCTACAAAATAACTGGCTTGTCCTCCTCAAATCACTCAAGATGGAAAAAGGCTGAGGGACAATCCCAGATCCAAAGAAAGTGAAGACACAGGCTATGTGATGAAACAGGTGGTCCTACACTAGATCCAGAGATGGAAAAGAAGACCAGAAAGGCTACCCAAGGTATAATTGGGACAATCGGCCAAATTTGAAGATGGACTGGGGATGAGATAATAGCATCGTTTCAGCAGCACATTTCCTGATTTTGATAAAGGTACCACGGCCATGTAAGAGAAAGTTTTAGTCCTTAAGAAATGCGCAATGACGTAATATATGGATTTTTTTGTGTGTTAAATAAAAAAATGTACCTGGCCTTCTTCCGGAGTAACTTCTGAGACTCAGGATAATGCACCAAAATTTCATTCAGGTCCTTCTTATCCAGAATGAAGAGGTTGGTAAACCCGTGGGCGACCACATTGGCTGTGCGCCGATTCCCGCCCCCAACAGCCAGTAAGCTGGGGTAGAGAAGGAAGGAGGTGAGACCTGGCAGGCTGGGGTTAGAATCCCACTAAAATGTCCCTTCCCACCCCCTTCCCGGAGCGCAGTGGAGGCCCCACATGATCGAGAGCCAGGGCTCACCCTGCATATGTCAGCATCCACAGTGGCCTCCTTCCACCAAAGGGCCCTTGAGGACGAGGTCTTCCCTCCCATGGACAGCCCCCCACCCCAGTTTGGGCCCAGGTCCGCCCATTTCACCCCAGCTCCCCTCTGACCTTATTTCTCCAAACACAGATCCAGCTTTCAGCGTCACCAGCACAGCCTTCCCATCGGGGCCGCCCAACACCTGCACCTCTCCTGCCTTTATAATGTACATCTCTCGGCCTATCTCCCCCTGAAACAGAGAAGGGGTGAGCCCCTCTGCCATTACCAAAAGTGACCACAGAGGCGGCGGGGCTGGGCCCGGAGGCCACTGGTGCAATGCAGAGGACCCTAGGATGGCATCCAGCCCCACCACTGACTCAGTGTGCGGTACAGGGTCAGTCGCTTCCCCTCTGGCGCCTCAGTTTCCCCATCTGTGGATTGGGGAGAGTGGCCACCCCCGGCCTGCCTGACTGACAGGATTACTTGGGGAGTTAGTGATGTGATGGAAAGGGAAGTAAGCTAGGTAAGCTAGAAGGTGCATGTGTGATGGCATTCTGCAAATTCCTGAATCTACACGCCAGTGGAGGGCCCGGAGGCATGGAGAAAATTAACAGCGGTTCATCCAATAAATTGATACCTAGCCCATGTCCCTTCAGGAGCTCGGTAAGTGTTTGCTAACTGAAAGAGGAATGATAACAGCATCAGTAATGAAGTCCAGTGCTCGTGCTACATTTCCTGTGCGGGGCATTGCTCCAAGTCCCAGGTCCTCAACAGCTCTGGGGCAGGAACTCTTTGCCCGAGGTCGCAAAGCTAGGCCAAGGGAGAGTGGGGATTTGAACCCAGACAGCCTGGGTCCAGAGCTCATGGCTGCTGTGGATGGAATGGTGTCCTTCCCAACCTCATATGTTGAAGTCCTCACCCCCCGTTGTTCAGAACGTGACCTTTTTTTGGAAATAGGGTCATTGCAGACGTCATCCATTAAATAAAGATAAGGTCCTACTGGAGTTGTATGAGCCCCTAATCCAATACAACTGGTGTCTCTAAAGGGGATACTCGGAGACAGAGACAGTTATACTGAGAAG
This sequence comes from Canis lupus familiaris, assembly GCF_011100685.1. Taxonomy (NCBI): domain Eukaryota; kingdom Metazoa; phylum Chordata; class Mammalia; order Carnivora; family Canidae; genus Canis; species Canis lupus. Next base: position 57,898,870 of record NC_049223.1, on the reverse strand, counting down.
ATGATACAAAGTGACACAGGGAGAGGACAGCCATCTATAACCCAAGGAGAGAGGAGCAGACCCTTCCCTCGCAGCCCTGAGAAGGAACCAACCCAACTAACCCCTTGATCTTGGGCTTCTAGCCTCCAAAACTGAGAGACAATGCATTTCTGTTGCTAAAGCCGCCCAGTCTCTGACACTTGGTTGGAGCAGCTGGAGCAAACGAATGCAATGGTCTGAATCCCAAATCAAAGCAAACGAATGAATGAAAGCGTGCATGCATACATGCACGACTGAGTGAATGAATGAATGAATGGCTTGCTTCAGACTGCAATCAGAAACACCCAGTCTACCATGCACCTTCCAATCCTCATGCCCTCACAGTCCCCTGCCACATGTCCATCACACCTGGAATGTTTGAAAGGAGAGAGAGCAAAATAGATAAATTGATTACACTTTGTACTCATTCGACAAACGTTTCCTGGGCGTCTCACACGTGCATGAGCTTCTCAACAGGAAAAAAGTTTCATGTCCCTGTTCTTCGTCCAATTTGACACAGGGCTGAAGGGTCTAAAGAGCTCACCCTCGCCTCATTAACCGCCCTGGGGTGGGCAATCAATGGTGGGAGGCGACAGGTGGGGGGAGGGGGGTGCCAATCTCAGCAAGATCAGCGCAGCGCAAAACTGGACAGCAGAGGGCGCCATTCCCACTTGCTCATCAAGTGCTCTCCCCCGCCAACTCCAACCACCTGGTTCGGTCTTGCTCCTTTGCCAGCAAGTTCTACATTACCCAAGGATAGTAACAGCGGCAGTGGCACCGACTCTGCCAGCACGGTGCCAAACTCTGTAGGCACAGCTTATTCAATTTTCACAACCACCCCAGGAGGGAGTACCAGCAACATCCCTACTTTACCCATGAGAAGCGAGAGACTCAGAGAGGGCAAGCCACTGCCCCAAGGGGCACAGCTAGGAAGTAGCCCTGGTGTCAGACAAATCACCCAAACCCCTCTTGGCCTCTAGGGCTGCAGCTCTAAGTTCTCAACCATCTCTCCTCAGTCCCCACGGCTCTCTGCTTCCGGAAACTTCACTACTGTACAGCATACAACTTTGGCATGGGGGCCTTCTTGGGCTGGGGTTTCCTGTGTCTCAGAGGGGTTGCTTGGGTGTTTTGTTCACCCCTGTACACACACCCAGCCTGAACAGCTCTGTAACAGGGGAGCTGAAATCTGAGTTCTTGCCTTTCCACCCTAACCACCCACTCACAGGTGACCTTGGTCTCACCGTGTATCCCAGGGAATGGGAGCAGAAAGGGCCTCAACACTGTGTAGCCCCAGGTTCAAATCCAAATGTGTTCTAGGATCTGATGGGCAGTTTAAGGAATGAAGGGAGCCTGGTAGAGGGCAGTGGGGAGGGCTGGGGCCTGTGGAATCAGGAGAGAGGGTGATGTCCCGCCCTCAGGAGCAACCCCTTCTTCACTCCAGTAGACTCTTGCTATTTGGGACAGTGGAGCTCAGTTTTCAGCCAGAAGTCTGGATTTTTATGTAAGACCTTCAAATTTTTTAAAGGTTGGGAACTGATCCAACATTTTTTTTTTTTTAAGATTAGGAAAAAAGGGGAGCCTGGGATCCAGCCCTGCATCCAGCCTGCTTCTCCCTCTCCCTCTGCCTGTCTCTCTGCCTACTTGGGCTCTCTCTCTCTGCATCAAATAAATAAATAAATAATTTTTTTTTAATTAGGGGGAAAAACCCCACACCCCAAACCACAAAACAATGTATGGGCTGGTTCCTATATGAAGGCCACCAGTTTGCAACCTCCAACCTACCCCAGCCCCATTTTCCTGATAGGAAGACCAAGACCCTGGAAGCAGCTCCATCTATAGGGTCAAGGCCCAACCTCCTGCTCGGCCCCTTACTTTCCTTTTCTGGAAAGCGGGGTTCCTCATCCCAGTGCCCCTGGTCCTGTGTCCTGAGCAGAGCCTGAGGCACACCTGGGTTCAAGGCCTGGAGCCAGACAAAGCCACCTCATGCCAAACAACCCGAGAGCCCTGGGGTCAGCTCTCCCTCCCCAGGGATGCCGCTCTCCCTGGGCTTGCCAACACTCCCAGGCCTCCAAAGGCACCCCCTTCAGCCCAGCTCCCAGCAGGCAGGTGCACCGTAAATCCCAGACTGTCGTGCAGCTGCCTCGGGCCACTCACCTTCTTGCACACGTAGTCGTTGGGCAGATAGACGACAGAACGAAGCCTCTTCAGCATGTCAAAGATCAACTGCCGGTCACAGCCCTGTCCCCAAGAAGAGGGTAAAAGAATGCCTGTTTAGGGGACGATGTGGCCTCGGGGCCTTCCCGGAAGCCCGGGGATGGGGGTCCTGGGGGGGCCATACCTGGAAGAGAGCCACTTTGCTGACAATGTTATAGTTCACGTCGATGGCGAGGTCCAACCGCATCTTGTCTGGAAGCTGCACCATCAGTTCTGACTCGTCTGGAAAGGAGACCCTGGCAAGTGTCAGAGGCACATCCAGGCCTCTGCCCCACCCTCCCACGGGGCCCTGGCCACACCATTCCTCTGCCCCCCCGGACCACGCTATACAGGGAGAGTCCCCTCTCTGGGTTGTTCAGATGCTATTCCCTGTGCAGGGAACACCCTCATGTCTTTCCCTGGTTAACTTCTACTCATTCTTCAGACCTCAGGACTAACGTCACCTCCTCCAAGAAGCCTTCCCTGGAGATCCCCATGCCCAGACATTCTGTTTAGCAGTCTCTGTGCTGTAGCAGTGATCACACCCCTCATTGCAATGGTTTCTTCCCACCAGCCCGAGAACTGAAGTATATGGAACACTTTTTTACAGAGAGCTTTACAAAGGTGGTTTTAGTAAATCTTCCCAACAACCCGAGAGGTCCCCACTACTATAATCCCCACTTTGCAAGAAAGGGAGGCTCAGGAGGGCAGTGACTTGCCCACAGCCACGCAGCCCAGGGGAAATGGCATCAGCCCCCCACCCCGGTTGTGGGGTCCTGGGCCCGTCCCAGGAGAGCAGGGGCCGAGAGCGTTTTGCCCATGATGGGGTCCGCCCCTCCCAGCAGAGCGCCTGGCACAGAATGAATGTCGAGGCCAGGGACAGGAAATGCACTGCCTGACCTCGATCCCGACGCCCCTCCCGCTGCACCACCATTATTTATGGGCTCAAGTGTGGATCTGCACGACCCTGGCCCTCTCCTGTGGCCCCTTCGTGTGGAAGAGGGCAATGGTTCAGATGTCACAGGGCTGTCACTGGGACAGAATGAGGCAATGGACGGCAACATGTCTTTACAGACTGAGTGCAATAGCAGCAGATAGCGGCGAAGGCTCGACCACTCACTGTCCACAGATTTGACAACCCCTCGGCTCGGCTCAGGAGATTGGGCGCTGAAGTGTGGCTTCTTCAGAGAGGGAAGCGCGTGGAAGCAGCGGGGCCCTGAATCAGCTGAGACAGTTGAGGGGGTTCTAAGGCACAGTGCCAGTGGCCCACTGGCTTCTCAGGGGCTTTCAAAATGATGTCTAAGCTCTGAAAACTAAATTACTAGCGCCCCAAGATTTAAAAAAAACGACTGGGGAGAAAATGTGTGACTTAATTAATGTATAAGTAGCACATTCAAATTTAATTAAGAATTTGATTAGAATTCACGAAAACTTCACTACATTTAAAAACAATGTACAGGGGCACCCGGGTGGCTCAGTGGTGGAGTGGTGTGATCCTGGGGTTCCAGGATCGGGTCCCACATGTGGCTCCCTGCATGGAGCCTGCTTCTCCCTCTGCCTGTGTCTCTGCCTCTCTAAGTCTCTTTCATGAATAAATACATAAAATCTTAAAAGAGAAAAAAAAAGAAAGAAAACAACGTACAGGTAAGTTTCCCCCACTTCACAAGGGTCACTGAGCCCACCCTATCATTGGCAAGAAAGCAGAAACGGTGGTGAATTAAAGGCATCATTGTGGCCAAAGAATCTCAGAAGCAAAGCATAACATCAAAAAACCTAGCAAAAAATATGTGTATGTGTGCATGTATATGGAAGAGAAAGAGAGGGGCCTTCCCCCTGCCCCGATTCCTACTGTACTTCCATCTCTGATGGGGACGCATCTCAGAGGTGATGGGGGGCAGGGCACCTCAAGTCTTCAGGGGTCTCCTGACAGCCCAGTTGGGGGTACCTCATGGACCTCCCTTAGGCCCCCCTCACTTGAAAATGTTGGGGCCACAGCCAAGAGGCCCCAGTGCTCAGGACCTCAGGGACACAGGGCAGAGGCAGGGGCCAGGAAGGCAGGGGCCCAGGAGGAGGTGGCCGGGGGATAGCTGGTGGCACCCAGAGCACCCATCTTACCCAGCATGCCTTGGGACTGCCAGGTGTACTCGTACCAGGTCTTGACACGGTTCTGCACGGACCTGGGGATCTTGTAGAAATTCATGTACTTCACTGTGCTGTCCATGCAGCTGCGGTAGTAGGTCTGCCCGGCGGTGGCGGCCCCCACCACGTCTCTCATCTAGGGGCAAAGTGGAAGAGTCGAGGGTCAGAGTGGGGCTTTGGGGCCGTGCATCATGAGCACATTTACTCTACACAGACGAGGGGCGCTCGAGGAAGGGGGATCAGGAGGGAGGGAGGCTGCCGACAGGGGTAGGCAGGAGCGAGGCTGCTGACCCCCTGAGCAGCCTCAGGCCCTGGAGCCCCACCAGGAGGAAAGGCCTCGCTGGGCTGGGCTGCTTCTGGTCCCACCTGGCCCCTTGGTGCCTAAAGCCACTTTGACCGCAGGGAAGAAATGTGAACCTGATGTACTACTGCTTGGGGCAGGACCCAATTCTGAGGCTGCCTGACTCTGGCTTCCTGCACTGAATAGAATATGAGATGGAGCCCTCCCCCTGCACATTAGACACCCCCAGGGGTTTCTCTCCGAGGGAGCAGTCCAAATCCCCAGGCTTTGCAGACAGCCATTCAGCCCAGCTCCGCAAAGATAACCCAAAGGGACCGACCTTTCCAATGGAAGCAATGGTAGAGAAGATTGGGACCTAGACCCCCACCCCCACCCCTTTCACCCAACAGGTCCCAGAGCTCCAGGCTCCTGAGTCTAGGACTCGTGCTCTTTCCCAGACTTAGTCCAAAAGGAATGGCCACAGATGGTGACATTTCTGGCAGTAGTGGGAGGGGCCCTGGCAGACGGGTGGGTGGCAAGCCAGACTGGTGACCCAGCTACCTGTCCGATCATCACAGAGAAAGCAAAGACACCCGTGAAATAGTTCAGCCCCTGGAAGACAATTTCAAAGAGCGTTCTGGGGTCAGGCAGCCCACCAATGGTGATGAGGGTCTTCACAGCCCAGTAGTAACAGCGAATGTAACTAGAGAGAGAAGAGGAAGGGGACCTCGGTCAGCAAAGGCCCCACCCTGCTGAGCCTGGGTGGCCTGGCTCTGACAGCTGTGCAAGATGCAAACGCTTTATTTCTAAGTACAAGGAAAACAGCTTCACACCCACAGAGCCCTGCGGTTTGCCGAGCGTGCTCATAGATGCAGAGGCTTGTTGTCAACTCCATATACAGATGTGGAAACTGAGGCTCCAGGAGATTGTTAGAAAGACTTGGCAGGAGGATAGACCAGGGTCTTCTGACTCCTGATGTCTGGGCTCCCTCTATATTCTTTCAATGTCCACTAACTTCCCTTTGCCATCCCGCCACATTGGTTCATGGAAAGCAAGAGCGACTTTGCACTTGAAAGACATATCAGGACTACCTTTCTGACACTCTGCTTTTCCCACTCCTTTTCCAGATAGGGAAACTGAGGTCCCAGAAGGCAAAGGAAACGGTCATGGTCACCAGCTGGCCAGGTACAGAGCTGGGATTAGAATTCAGGCTGTCATCTGCTTCTCGGAGCTTCACCCACTGTTAGTAACACCTCTACACAAGTGCATGAACCTAGGAAGGGAGGTCTGGGTGATAGGGTCCTACTGGGTGGTAGAAGGCATAGGAGATGCCCCAAGTTTATCTCATTATCACAGAGAAGTAAGAGTCCTTCATACATCTGTTCACACCTTCAGGCTGTGCCCTTCCAATGGGTGAGGTGAGCAAGGCTCAAGGACAGGACAAGCCCAGCTGTCCTGTGTTCCTCCCTGGGTGTGCAGGAGGTGTCCAGAGCCTGCCCCACCTCCAGCGTCCTGATACACCCACACTTCTGAGGTCCCTGCTCAGCACCAAAACCAAGACCATCATCTGGCTGGCAAAGATCACCCAGTCTGATGATGACCCCAATTGGGTTCCCCCCTGGTGCTCTGTTCACCAGCTATTTTTGTAGAGCTGTGGTCAGAACATGGGCTCTGGGTGGGACTGCCTGGGCTCAAACCCAGCTCCACCACTTCCTAGCTGCATTAACATGGACAAATTATTAATCTCAGCAAGCCTTGGCTTCTTTCTCCTAAAATGGACATGGCAGGGATCCCTGGGTGGCGCAGCGGTTTAGCGCCTGCCTTTGGCCCAGGGCGTGATCCTGGAGACCCGGGATCGAATCCCATGTCGGGCTCCTGGAGCATGGAGCCTGCTTCTCCCACTGCCTATGTCTCTGCCTCTCTCTCTCTCTCTGTGACTATCATAAATAAATAAAAATTAAAAAAAAAAAGAAACAGTTTTAAAAAACAAATAAATAAAATAAAATAAAATGGACATGGCAATAGAACATCCTTCACAGGGGGACCGTGAGGAAAAAATGAGGTGCTAGAAGAGCTCCCGGGACATGATGAGCTCTCAGTAAACGTCCGCTACCAGAGCTTTCTCTGTCGCTGGCACCGGCCACACGCCCAACCGCTGTAGGGAACAGCAGACTCGCCTGTGTCCTCAAGCAGCTCACCATCTAATGGACAGCACGAAATCGTGCAAAGAGCCCTGGGAGGGAGCCCTGAAAGGGAGCAGAGGTTACTGGGGAGTTATGTTGGAGGGGTCTCCGCCTCTGACTACGAGCTGGGAGGCCTGGGGTGGGGTGCTGGGTAACCCTGGGCGACCCTGCTCCTCCTTCCGCCCTGGTACTAGACGTCTCAGAGCAAGGGTCTCCCCAGTAAAGCCCCGGTCATACCGTCCCCCGGCCACCAGAGGGCGTGCAAAGCAGCCTTAAGCAGAGAATGAGGGGAGCACCTGTCTGGGAGCTCAGGGAGTGCCCCTAGGCCACCAACAGAAAGGCGTGGGAGCAAGGTCCCCAAGCCTCTCCCCAAACGCTTTCTGGTTGGAGGAAACTTCTACTGGCGTGGCCCGTCTCAGGGTCTTGAAGTCCTGGCATCTTCCCTGCTACTGGGCCTGTGGGGACCCCTGCGTGCTCCAGGCCAGGCAGAAGCAGAGCAGGATGGGAGACCCCCATAGGTGTGAGCTTGGGTCCTCAAGCCCCTGGGCCAGAGCAGACACTCAACAAACAGTCACTACTTTGAAAGTAATTTACCCATGATATTGGACTTTTGGAGGGATCCTTCACCATTTGTGCTTTTTTGCACATATTGGGGGTTCCCTGTAGGATTTTGTTCAGAGAAAGGTAGTGCTGCCAAGACAGAGTGTCCCTTCTAAGGTCCCTGCAGGAGGAAGTCCCTGATAGCTGTCCCCTGTCTTCCCCTTCTCTGCTTGCCATTCCATCCCAGGCCTGCCCATGATAGGTGTGCCAGGCTCAATCCTGGGACCTAGGTTTTTAGCTTGTTGGAGCACAAACCCCTTTGTGAATCTAAGGAAAGCTAGCAACCTTCTCCTTCAGGAAGCCAGCATGTCCTCAAAATTTAGCTCCAATTTCCAGGAAGGTGGTGGTGGGGTCACCCTCTACGAGTCTGGATCCCGGGTTAGGAACCTCTCTCCTGGTATGCCGGCTTCCCTGTAAGAATGACTGTAGCTAGAAAATGGCCACTGACTCCTGTCCAGGCATGACCTGGACATGCTGCACACATTAGTTTATCATTCCCCACAAGAAATCTCAATGTAGGGACGCCTGGGTGGCTCAGTGGTGCAGCGCCTGCCTTTGGCTCAGGTCGTGATCCCCGGGTCCTGGGATCGAGTCCTGTATCAGGCTCCCTGCATGGAGCCTGCTTCTCCCTCTGCCTGTGTCTCTGCCTCTCTCTCTCTCTCTCTCTCTCTCTGTGTGTGTGTGTGTCTCTCATGAATAAATAAAGTCTTTTTTAAAAAGAAGAAATCTGAATGTAACACCATCTTCAAGTTGTAGAAGAGAAACTGAGTCTCAGGAAGGGAGGGGCCTCCACCAAGGTCACAGAACAAGTTTTAACGAATAGCTTCTGTTCTTCCCTTCCCTGGACTCCTAAAGTCTGTGCCCAGGCTCTCCAGGCTCACACCCCTGATCTGGACTCCAAGTGTTCCTGCTTACCTTCCCACATGGCCCTCCCTCCCCCTGATCATACCAACCCTTTGTCAGGGCCTTTTGTTGCTCCTCCTATCAGGTCCCTGGGCTTCCTGCCTATCTTGTTGGTCCATCCTCCCCTCAACCATCATCAGCAGAGTCATCTTTCTGAGATCCCCCTGGGCCCTGTCATCTTCCTGCTTCCAAGGTTTTGAGGCAAGAGGTGAGAGGGTAGCCCGGGTAGCTCTCCGCATCCATCTGACCATTACAAATGTGGCCGCATACAGGAACTCCCTGTACTTCCCCATCGGCTCTTCTGTTAAACCTGGAACCGCTCTAAAAAACATAGTGTACTAACTACAAAAATAATATATATATTTTTTAATCTTAGAAATGTTCATATCCTTGGCCGTGCCATCCCCCTTCAGGAATTTATTATGAGGAAACACTCAGGTCAGAGGACAAAGATGCTCACTGCAGCATCCCGGGTCAGACAGAAGAACTGGAGGCATACCTCCAGAGCCCAGCGATGAGGGCATAGTCAAAGAAACACTGGCCTCTCTGCACGGCAGGGATATTACTATTGTGGTTTAAAAAAAATTAATGATGGACAGATATGCATGATATTATGTTATTCTATATCCCTGTGGGTGACATATTTTTCCACATTTTCACATTTCTAAAACTGGGATGTCTCTTAAAATCTATGGGTACATTTGTTGTAATTTTTTTTTTTTTTTTTGCAAAAAGCTGTATTGACTCAAAAATGCATCACAGGATGGACTACATCTTAGAATGCAAGAAATAAAGAATGTTCCTGATCTTTCTTTAATAATCAGAATAAATATATATGAAATGAAGAACTGCAAAGAAGAACCCCATACTGGGGTCCCCATGGCTCAGAACCACACTATCCCATTAAAATATGATGAGACCCACATACCGAATTTAAAACTTTTTCCAGCTGCTACATTTCCTCAAAGTAAAATGAAACAGGTGAAATTAATTTCAATAACATTTTTTAGTGACCCAAAATATCAAAATGAATATCATTTCAATGCATAACCAAAGTTTTGGGCATTAGTAATAAGGCAGTTGACGTGTTTCTTCATATCTTCTGAACCCGTGTGTATTTCACATCTTAGTCACGCTGCGTTTTAAATATTTGGTGGCCCCTGGTGGCTAGTGGCCATGATATTGGGTAGCCCCTGCCACCACACAAGAGGGCTCCCAGAGCCCTGACTCCACCATTTTGCAACTCTGCACCTTTGTTCCGCTGCTCCCTCCCCCAAGGCTTCTCTGCCCCTTCCCTCCACCTACCAAGGCCAAAATCAAATGCAGCTTTTGGGAACTGACCGTCCTGTGCCACGTTCCCCATGCTTCTCTGGCACCAGGCAGATGGTGCGCTGGTTAAGACTGCAGACACACTGCCCAGGTTCAAATCCCAGCTCTGGAACTTATGAATGAACTGTGCGACCTTGGTTAGTCATTTCTCATCTGTAAGATGGGAATGATGTACCTATCTCATGTGATTCCTAGAAGGATTCAATGAGTTACTTTGCTAAGTACTTAAACCAGGGCTGGTACAGAATAAGCATTCTCTGCTGTAAGGGCTCGCTGCTTGGGTTAGTAGAAGTACCTTGACATCGTCATTATTTGAACACGTCCCACAACGTATGGCAGCTCTCTGGTCTGGCAAGCAGGCTTCACCTTGTTTGCCAGCTCCCGCGTGGCTAGCGACGCCCAGGGAGCTATGTTGAGAAGTGTGCTTTGGCCTCCTTCCCACTTGGCTGTGTCCATGGAGTAGAGAAGTAGACGCACACGTGAGGTGAATTTGCCAACTCTACTAGGCTTTAGGAGGCTGAAAGGATCTTTCTAGCAGGTCTAGTTTCTTTCTGTGCCTCCCTCTGCCTAGCACGTGGCAGGTGCTCAGGAAACGTGAGCTCAGTGAGGACACAGACACATGGTCCTCATACTTTCTCATGGCAGCAATGGGACCTCTTTCCAGGACTCTCTGTGGATTAGAGCCCCAGGAGGGTGACTGGCTCACCTGTTTCCCACACCATCGTAAACCCAGTGAGTGGAGCCGAGGCCCTGATAGGCAGATGCCCAGTAATACAGACAGGAGTTGACATGCAGACTGTAGAGCAGGTAGGCCGTGGTCCTGATGACCCTGCGGGAGAAGGAAAGGTGTGACCACATCAACGGGAAGGGTGGCCATGATCTGTCACCCAGGGGGACTGTGGGAAACAAGCCCACCTTCACCTCCCCTGACACCTGCCTCAGACATCTCCCTGCTGGAGCTTCATGGCCCTGTCCCTCGGCCTGGCAGGATGGACACCTGGCTGATGGGAACCAGCCTGTGGCCAGACTGGGCCAACTGGATGCTGTTTTGAGACTTGGACAGTTAGGGATGGTGGCCTGTGAATGGCAAATCGTCAAGGCCAGGGGCTGGAATGGCCCTGAGTTCCATGTGCAGATGGTTCTGGGGGCAGGAAGGACAGAGGGTGTGTATCCTTGGAGAGGGCCAGAGAAGGGACAGATGTGTGCAGAGAAGCGCCACTCGAGAGCAACGTGGAGGAGCTTTGTCCCTGAGTGTGGCCGGCTGGTCTAGTGCCCCCGACGAGAGTTGGCCCGCCGTCCTTACACACAGCCCCCCTATGTTCGAGCCAGGTTGAGGCACCCAGTTCCCTGAGCTGAGATCAAAATGAGGCCCGGCTCCCTGGAAACAGTGGCGAGCTGTACATAGGAACCTCTGTGCGCTCTCCTCACAATTGGGGGAAATGGGACATTCTTGGTTCTCTAAAAAAACAAACATCCCTTTAGAGAAGGGCCAGGAAGAGGCCTGGCTTCCGGTAGCACTGGGGCCTGCAGGGCCAGGGGAGCTTGAAAGGGGAAGAAATATGAGTAGAGAGTGCCTTGCTCCGTTGTTGCTGCAAACGGCCAGTGTACACGCACGTGTGTGTGCGTGTGTGTCTCACCTGTAAACATAGGCTTTGCTGAGGATGGATTCCAGGCGGCTGTTAAATTCGAAGAAGGCCATGTACTGGGAAGAAGAGCAAAGCATGAGGACAGCCCGCCGTCCATGGGGGGTGTGCTACCCTCCCCTCTCCAGCCTGCTCCCCAGAACGGAGGCCTCTCTCTGCAGCGCCCCCCCAGGAGGCTGGGCAGTGACACTCACAAATCAGAGGTCCTTAGCCCTCCCATGGGTGGTGGCCAGGAACCCCATTTACCAATCCGCTGGAAACTGTGACCCCCCTCTTCCCACAGCAATTACATCCCATCCTGTTCTCACAGTTTGCATTTGTGTCAGGGGGGCTCCGAGACCATCCGAAGCCCATCGTGACATCTTCAGGGGGACATGCATCTCAGGTTTAGGACCCTGTTTTCAACGTCTATTTATAAAAGAAACCATTTTACAAAGAAACATCATCCCTACCACCCCTCACCTAGATCCTTCAAAGGCTTGTTTATAATAATACAATTATAGTAGTGACTGCTCTTCTTCACGAACACCTCTGCTTTTTATACATGGCCTCCTTACTTATTTACACGTGAGCTATGTGGTATCATGCTCCTTTTACAGAGAGGAAATTGGCACTTCGTGAAGCTGAGTCACCTGCCCAGAGTACACAGCTGCTAAGTGACAGAGGCAGGATTTGAGCCCAGAGCATACTCATAACAGCAACACCTGGCACATGTATTGCTTGACATTTGAGAACAACGGTGAGGGAAATGCCCTGAGCCATGCACTGGTCATCCTCCAGGCAGTCATTCTAAAGTCCCCCCAGAGTTTGGCGGGGGGGGGGGGGGGGGGGATGCTTGGGGCTGGGGTCTTGGATCTCTCTCCCCTTAGGCTCAGAATTTTGTCCTGGGGTCGTGCTAAACATCAGACACATGAGTCACACACGCTCACCACCACCACGTGAACCCAGACGTGGATCCCACCACTATGTGGGGAGTAAACCTCGGCTTGCTCTGCTCTTTGGCTCTAAAGAAACCTACCTCTGTGGCCCCCAGGGGGCTGGCACATGTCGGATAAGACCGGTGCTGCTTCCAGGCTCGCCCTGCCTCTTGGGCAGCCGGGGAGCCCAGCGGTAGGATCTGCGCTCAATTCCAACACGATGTGCTGTCTTCTCTTCAGGGTCCTTGCCTGCTTCCTATTTTCCTCTGTCCTGTTTCTCCAAGTTATTCAGGGTATTGTGTTTGCCTCTTTTTGTGAATTCCCTCATTAGCGTTTTGGAGAAGAGGCAACAGTATCGCGTAAGGAGAGAGATGAATTTAATTGATCTGCCAGAAAAATCCATTTGGGAGCCTGCTTCTCTCTCTTCCCCACCTCCCTACTTGTGTTCTCTCTCTCTCTCTCTCTTTCAAATAGATAAATAAAATCTTTTAAAAAATTAAAAGAAGAAACACGTATTGGGCTGCACATCCAAATCTCTCCTGGGTACTTCCTGGCTCCTGTAACCTTGAGCAAGTGACCCAAGCTTTCCAAGCCTCAGTGTCCCCATCTTTCAGATGCACACCATCATAAAAGCAGAAGTCCCCCTGTTGTTTCTATAATTAATGCAAGCATAGACAGTGGAGGCAGGCTGCCTGGGTTCAAATCCGGACTTCATTCCTTCCGACCTGTGTGACCTAGGGCAAGTTACTGAGCCTCTGGTAAAATGCTGGTACTAAACACTCATCTCACAGGGTCGAGGAGTAAGTACTCGTAAAGCTTTGGGAATAATACCTAACACACAGCACAAGTGAGAAGCGCTAACACTTTTAGGGAACTTCCCATCCCCCCTCCCCCCCACACACCCTGAAGCGCCCCCCACCCTCCCTGCTCCCCAGTGCTGCTCAGCTGCTCAGGGCAGAGCTCAAATGGCAGGGCCAGTGCAGAGCCTGGGGGAGCCGAGGTCTCCGGTGGGAAGCCTACCTTCAAACAGCGGGGCAAGCGCAGGAGGGGATTCACGCCAAACTTCAAATACAGGAAGTCCAAGGGCAGGAGGCAGAGCATGTCCATCTGAAATCCCAGTGGGACACCACAGTGTATGAAATGGGCCGCCCCAGGGGTTGGGGGTTCGGGGAATGACAGGTCTCTACCTTCAGGGGAAAAGCGCAGTCAGAATGCCCCAGGAGGGGGCACAGAGCACTCCACCAACAAGCCTGTGTTTGCCCACCCAGAGTGATCCTGGTGGGAACCACATCACACCCGCCCCACAGCACCCAGGGTCCCCAGACACACTGCCTCCCAAGACCAGGCAGAAGCTCGCCTGCCCACCCCCCCCAACGCGCACCTTAAAGCGACGAGATTTCAGGTAGTTGTCCCGCATCTCCTTTTTGTCTGTCTGAAAGAAACAGAATACCGACCGTGAGATGGCCGGAGAGCCTCATCCCTGACCCCGTGGGAGCAGCGTGGACATTCCTTAGACCCATGTGCTAAGAGCATGAGCCTAAAACTGAATGTCCAGCTAGGAGATGGGAATCTACCTGGGGTGGGCCTGGACAACTGCCAAGTCAAAACCAGGACTCAGTTTCCTCCCCAGTAAGCAGGGCCTGTACCAGGGCACAGGGTCTCACACGGGTCCAAGCAGCATGCTCTCTGCAGGACCCCCAGGAAGCATTGTTGGCCAGCAGTTCCCCACGCTGGCCGCTCTGCAGACATGATCTCAATCTGCCCTCACAGCAGCACTATGAAGCGGGAACAATTACTATCCCCATTTCACAGATGAGAAAACTGGGGCTCAGAGGTGGCAGGGGGGCGGCATCTAGTTATGGTAGTGCTGGGATTCGAACCAGATCCACCTAAAGGTCCTTCTCTGGTCCACTTTCCATCTTTCATTCCATCAGATGGTCCAGGAGCCATTTCTCCCCTGAACAATATTCGGTGCGTGTAATTTGAACTAGCACAGGCAAATGTTCCCGAGATCCTGGCACGGGCAGATGTTCCCGAGATCCTGTTCATTTGTCTCATCTATCGCAGCAGCAGCAGCAACAGGGGGCAGGCTCCTGAAGGCCCTGGCTGCAGGGTCTGCCCCTGCCCTGCCTGCCTCCACTTGCCCGGGACTCACAATGATGTCTCCCCCTCTGACAAACTGCAGGCGCAGCTGGAACACGGTGATGTCCAGGAGGTAGATGAGATCACATAGATAATCCATCAGCAGCCAGAGGTGGATGTTGTTTGGTGTCTGGTAAGGGAAGGCCCAGCGCACGGGGATCAGCCAACAGTTCCAGTTCCACGCCAGCACCACAAAGAACAGCCACAGGATGTACATCAGGTCTGCAGGGAGCGGAGGGACAGGAACATGCTAGATGTCAGCTGGAGGAGGGCTCCTCCACAGTAGGATTAGGGAAGGACCTTCCTTCTTTCCACTTGTCTGTTCCTAGATGCAGCACTTCTGTGACTGGCGTGTGTGTGTGTGGGGGGGGGGGTATAAAACTATCTTTGATTCAAAAATAAATCACTGCTAGGCCCTAATAAACCAGAATACTCGAAGAGAGGCTATGGGGGCATTATTAGATAATAGGCAGCTAACTAGAAAACACTTACGCTCTGTTTCCTATTGAAATATTTCCAAAAATGTATTTCCTGCTTTAGTAAATACACAATAGTAAATAACGGATAGAAGATGGACACACGGACAGGTGGATGGATGGATGGATCGTGGTCATGTAGTCATTTCCAAGGCCCGGTGGACACCAGGGGTCCTGTGCCCCCAGGACTTCCTGTGTGACCACGGGGGAGTCTCTCTCTGGCACCCACCCTGCCTCCCCAGGGAAGCCACAAAGAGAGGTCAGCTGAGAAAGGCTGGGAGGTTCTTCGTAAACTGTAAAGCACTGTGCCCATATGAGGGGTTGTCATTCCTGAGGAATAGAACATGGGCTAAGAGGGACGTGAGGGGAATTCACTTTAGATGTAGAAGAATTTCTGCCCTTTCCTGCTCAGAGTAATAGATCCAGGAAGGGGCCAGCAAGAGCAGAAAGCAGACTTGACCAAGGGTCAGGGCTCCGGTCTGACTAACTAGTCGTGCCTCAGTTTCCTTGTCTGTGCGGTGGGTGTGATAGTAGGTTCCTATTCGGGGTTTGCACTCCCCCGGCTTCTCCCTCTTGTTCTGCCCTCACACAGTATGCCGTGGCAAGGCCCAGGCCCACCCAGGACTCACTGGTCAGCGGGTCGATGCTCTGGGGAAAGCGGTACGTCTTCCAGGGGCGGCGCTTGAACTTGCAGCAGAGCATGTCACAATAGTGCTCCTCCTCCTCCGCCTGCCCCACCTCAGCCGGCTTCACGACTGGGGCAGGCTCTGGGGCTTTCTTGGCCGGGGCTGTGGGATGACACCAATGACCATCTGACCCTGCCCTGAGGCTCGGGCAGAGGATACAGGGAGAGGGCTCCCAACCCCAGATTCTGGACCTGGATCCGAGGGAACCTGGCGCCACCTCACAACATGCTGTCAGCCCTGCGTGCAGAAGCCGGGGTGCTCTCCTGCAGCAAACCCCACAGCACCTGCCCTGACACTCTTATCAGCTACCAGTCTGGAGCTGCTTCTCAGGAGCTGCCCAGAATGAGATGTTTCTGGACAAGTTGGATGTTTGAAAAAGTCTGTGTGTGCATCTGTGTTTAGACCCCCTCAGTTCTCTCTGGAGGGCTGGGGGCGTTTCATACCCAGATTCCTACGACCCAGGGCCAGAAGTCAGGGAAACCTTGCTCTGGGTTTTACAGAACAAGAACCTTTGCTCCTTTATTTCTGAAATAGGACACTGAAGGGAACCAGAGCCTCCCTGTGCATTGAAGGCAATGTTGTTGGTGACCTAGAGGTTGAATTTTGTAGGTTCAATATGGTTGCATTTCTAGCTCTAGGACTCTGGATCCAGGCCCTGCTAGGTCCATTGTTGAGACCTGGGGCACAGTCCTCCTTTGGAAAGACCTGGAAAACCTCTCATTTCCCTCTGGAATCTTGAAAACAGGAAACTTTCAGGTAGCCCCATGAGACTATTCCAAATGAGGCCTCCAAAAAATAAGACTGCCTGGTTCCAGAGTGGGGTGTGGACACCCTCTGAGTGTAAGTCCATGAGATGCCTCCCAGGCTGAACCACCTGCCTGCCAGAGGGAAAGGGCCAGAAGGGCCAATGAGGGTACTTTGCCCAGAGGGAAAGCCAAGTAAAACTGGATCATTGGTCAGAATTTGACCTTATTTTGTCCCCTGGATACATAGCTAAACCTGTACATACAGGACCCCAAAATCCAGACAGTGGGGACGTAGGCCTTTCTCAAGCACCTCAACCATTTCCTTGCGGGTGCCCTCACCAGGAGTTTACAAGGGCTTTAGGGGCTCCGTTTCTGATAGGGTGAATCATCCGAGCTCTGGACTCACAGGGCTTTGGGCTCTCCTCATCGGAGGTGACATCAGGGTCGATGAGCTTCTCCTTCACTTTCTCCGTCCGCTCCTTGAAAAGCTTCACCAGCTCCTGGAGCCGGTCATTGATGATGGCGCTGTTCTGGCTGGCCGTGGAGGTTGCGCGATCCTGGCCACTGTGGACACACCACCCGAAGTGAGTGGGCTGGAGGGGAAGGGACCCCTGTGCCCCCGGGCAAGAGCTGAATGGCATCTGTATTCCACCTGGCCCTAAGGAGGTAAAAGCTGTCCTGGTGTCCTTCTGACACCAGAAATATCAAATCCACTTTAATAGCTTCGAGGACGAAATTCAGTCTGGGGCTAACACCCGGGGGCCCAGCTTTTAGAAAATGTACCACGTGGGATCTGATTCAGATGGAGAGTTCTGAGAAAACTTTGATCCCACTTGAGATTTAGGCAGCAAAGCTTAGAACTTAGATCAGGGCTGTTGGTCCCAATTCAGGGTTCACATGAGATTCGTGTCTGGGACAGATCAAAGAAGGGTCGGGGCTACATTTTTGGCTCAGGAAATAGCTGGTGGAAAAGAATATTGTGGATATATTATGTAACGTTTTGGGGCGCCTGGGTGGCTCAATGGTTGGATGTCTGCCTTTGGCTCAGGGTGTGATCTCGGGTCCTGGGATCAAGTCCCACATCGGATTCCCCTCAGGGAGCCTGCTTCTCTCTCTGCCTGTGTCTCTGCCTCTGTGTGTGTGTGTGTGTGTGTGTGTGTGTGATGAATAAATCAATAAAATCTTTTTAAAAATTGTTTCCTTTTAACTTAAAGGAATTTAAACTGCATGCACTTGCAGCAAGAGAGACAGATGGACAGAGAGACAGCAAGAGAGAGAGTGCAAGTCTGCCCACCACTCCACTCAGCATGGGGCAAGTGCCTGGAGTGAGCTGAGACAGGCTGCAAATCGGCTGTCCTTTGAGCAGCCTCACTGGGACCATTGTGCTGAGCTGAGTGTAATACTAGTATTTTCACATCTATTTGTTTTCATCCACAAAGGTAACCAGAATGCAAGCCAGCTCCTCTCCCCGTGCTCACTTGATGAGGCAGGCTGGAGACAAGCGGTCCAGGGGCCTTAACAAGAGACAGCACAAAGGGGTGGTGGAGATGCCAGCTGCTCACCCACATCGGCTCCCGTGGGAGAGGTCGCTGGGCCGCAGACACCCAGCGAGGGGCTGCAGGTCCTGCGTGTGGCCGGGCGAGCTCCCACCAGGGGAACACGAATGGACATACTACATTACATGCATCCCTGAACCCCTTGCCTGGCGTTCTCCCCTTCTAGGGGTGACCTGTGGGGTCTTGGAAGCCACATGAAGGTGGCAGAGCTGCTGTCAGCGGGGTCCCTAAACTGACTGAATGGAGCAGAATCCTCCACTGATCTAGTGACATGTTTATGATAAATGAGACATCTTGTTGCTTAAGCCACTGAATCTGTGGGGTCTATTTGTTACAGAGGCTGAGCCCACCTCGCTAGCGCATGGATCCCCACACTGAACCCCCTAAGAGGCTTCAAGGGTAACTTTTATTATTATAACTGATTTCGGTCTTGTTTGCTGCTACTAAACTCTGACCCTGTCCCAACCCTACTGCATAACCCCACTGTATACTCAAATGGACCAGTGAACTAGGGGTGAGGTTTGGATTTTTTTTTCCTGCTCCTCTAACATTTCTGAACTTTCCACAACTCTGTAAAACAAACTCCATAAATTATGGGTAAAAAAAAAAAAAAAAAAAAAGGCTGGGAGGAAAGTCTAGTGCCTCCTGTGGCCACTCCTGGAGCTGTGGCTGGAAATAGGTTGGGGATCCCAGACCAGAGCCTGCAGCCAGGGGATTCACCATCAACCAGACATCTCAGACTCTTCAGGAAAACATCTTCTGTTGGCCCAGTCTTTGGAATAGGTAGATGTCAGAGACCCAGGTTCCAATGTCCTCACTGTGGCCTCTAAATATTGTCCCACAGACCACCTGGAGGCTTATAAAAATGTGAATGCCCCAGGGCCCACTGTCTGAGGTTCTGATCCAGCAGGTCTGGGCAGGGGCTGGCAATCTGTATTTTTAACAAGCTCCCTGGGTTCAGACCCTGGAAGATCGTTGTGGTCCTCACTCCACCTGCTGACCCTCTCAGGGGTTTAGTGCCAGGAGCCAACCTCTGCCTGTGGGCCAGGAGACTCTCTTTCGCAACAAAGCCTCTGTGCAAAGACAGAGTGTATTCTGCAGATTTTTAAAAGATTTTATTTATTTACTCATGAGAGACACAGAGAGAGGCAGAGACACAGGCAGAGGGAGAAGCAGGCGCCATGCAGGGAGACCAATGTGGGACTCGATCTCAGGACCCCGGGATCACGCCCTGAGCCAAAGGCAGATGCTCCAACCACTGAGCCACCCAGGCGTCCCTATTCTGCAGACTTTACAGAACTCCTAGGCCAGCCAAAAGCAGCCTGGATGGGAGACAGAGCCCTGCCTTACGGCTCAGATGGTGCTGCAAATTCATGGTACAGGGTTCTAAAAAGGTCTGTGCTGTCCGCCACCCCATTCACCTCCCCTTGCCTGCTCATCGCTATCCATACTTCCAACCTCTGAGACCCTGGAGGTGATCCCCACTCACTCAGTGCCTTGTGGGCTGGATGGGTCTGACCAGGCGACCATGGGGGACTCAGCTGGTGACAGTGCCCTGAGCTCTTCAGCCTCATCATCTTGGGAGGGCAGCCTCTTCCTGCAAGGACACAGACAGAGAAGAGGCCTTCAGCAAGGGCAGGGGCCTCAGGGAAATGAGCCGACTTTGACGCCTGCAGATCACCTAGAGCTGAACCCTGGGCAGGGGGAATGGGGCAGGGGGTAGAATGAGTTACTTAGGACTCACTGGGACCTCAGCTTAAATGTTCTTCTGCCTCCCCTCCCAGTCTACACAGCCTGCGTCCCCTCCCAGTCTACAGGGCCCGTGTCCCCTCTCAGTCTACAGGGCCTGCGTCCCTTCCCAATCTATAGGAGCTGTGTCCCCTCCCAGTCTACAGGGCATGCGTCCCCGCCCCCCCCCCCCCCAGGCTACAGGGCTTGTGTCCCCTCCCAGTCTACAGGGCCTGCGTCCCCTCCCAGTCTATAGGGAATGCATCCCCAGCGCACCTCTTCCAGGCTCCCTGTCTGAGGAAGGAACACCAAGCCTCCCCAGGGTCCCCTGTCATTTGGTCCATGTCTATGGCAACTGCACTTGGAGCCATTGGAGTCCTGGCTGATGGTGTCTGGGTTCAAATCCACCTGTCTTTCTTCCCATCCCCAACCACCAGGACTCAGGATCCCAGACATTTTAGAAGGATACAGCCTGGGGGGATATGCAGCACTTGCCTTTATTCTAGAAGCTCTGGAACTATCCATTTGCCCTCTGCTACCTCCCCAAGGAAGGCGGCACTCATGGGTTCACTTCTTTCAACTCTAAATAAAATTCACATTCGAGGGCACTGAGGGCAGAGTTTGCACAGGGGGGACCCAAACTCGGTACTCTTGCACCCAGCCTGGTGTTCTCTCCTGAGCCAGGAGAGCACATGCTGCCCGAGACCCCAGAGTGTGGATTTGAGTCAGCAGCTAGGCTCCCACAGCCCTGTGCTAAGCACCTGGCATGAATTAACTCATTGAATTCTTCCAGCAATCTAGTAACTGGTGGTGTGTTTATCCCCATCTTACAGGAAGAACAGGAAGACCAGGAATGTTAACTGCTTGCCTTGAGCCTCACATCAGTGAGTGATGAGCTGGGATTCACCCCAAAACCAGGCTTTAAGCTATGAGGCATGGCCTTGCCTGTGTGCCCCTCCGTCAGCCTCTGTGGTTCCTGTGGTGTTTTGGTGCCTATCAATTGCCCACAATGCTCCTTCCACCTCTGACCATAGGCACCACTGGCCTCTCAAGTCAGGTATCAGAATTTTCCCTTCTCAGGGCCATGCTCAGGCAGAGGCTCAAGTAGAGGATCTCCTGGTTTCTCGGAGTCATGTTCAACTTAGTGCTCTCTGGAGCAGTCTTGTCTGTTCATAGTCTATCCCAGCCCCCCTAGAACATCAGCTCTGTGACAGCAGGCCCCTGTCAGGCTCCTCCTTGATGCATCCCCAGCACCCCAGAGCAGAGCCTGATATATAAAGATGTTCAATAAATGTTTGTGAATGAATGAGTGAGTGAGTGAGTGCTAAGGTCAAGGCCTAGCCCATAAACAGAAGGCAGAGGGCTTGGATTTTATCCTCAGGTGAGCCTACTCCCCTCTCTGTGCCCAGATATCTACCCCCAACCCTGTATGGTGAGAGCAGAGGGAGGTAGACCAGATGTCTGCAACAGTTTTGGCTCCATTTCCTGTTATGTGTGCTTTGTGTATAGTTCAAAGAATGAAACAAGAAGACTGATAGGACAGTGGGCTGTGATCCAAGGCTAGATGAGATTACAACTCTTTTCTTTACATTAAAATCAGAGAGCCCTCAGTTGGTCACATCTAGCCATCTCTGTTACAGCAAGCTTTTTACCTTGGCTGAGAAAGTACTCAAGGCCCATTAGAGGAGAGTAAAGACTAATCAAGAAAAGGAAGCTATCTCACAATTCAACCACTAAAGGAGAAGCAGCTGGCACTCCCTGCAGTTTAAATACAGTTATTTACAAAGTACTGCAAAGCACTTCACAGTTTATCTACAGCTATATGCAAGACCTCTGTTACCTGGCTCAGGTTGTCCAAAACCAACTCTAATCATACAACAAATTTATATCAAGAGGCATAAAAACATGTACAGCCTTGACCAGGAGCTCCACTTGAGAAAGGAGCCCAAGGACAGAGAGAAGAAACCCAAAGAGATGTTCTTAGCTCCATTATGGAGAGTGCCCAATGAGAATATATTTATGAAGTTTATTCTGGCACATGGAACTGCAGGAATGTCAGATGTGGTCTTGGATGAGATGTGACCCAAATCACTCCTCCAGTTAAAACCACACACAAGCAAGGGCCCATAGACCAGATATAGAAGAGAAGGCAGTAAAATGAAATCACTATCTAGTGTGGTGGGATGAGGATGCTTATTTTTCTAGTGTTTTTTGATATCTCCATTCCATTATTTTCATAATAAAATGAGGGAGTGGAGATTAGCCTTATCACATTTATTATCCCCTTCTATACTTGGGACAGGACTTCCTTGGAGAATCCTTTATAGAGTCCTAAACCAGGGTTTAGGACCAGGGAGTAGGGCCATAGTCCCAGTCCTGACACCAAAGCACTGAGTGACTGAAAAGCCCAAGGGAAGCGTAAAAGGTGACCTTTCTGTTCCTGCGGCAGATCCTGGGACCGTGAGGGTGTCGGCTTTGGCAGGAGAAGGTGGTGGCAGCTCAGGTGAGGGGGTATTTTCCACGATCAGGGGATGGCTGTCCGCATCAACATCTTCCACCTGCACTTCCGGGTGCTCTTTTGTAGCAGGCACTTGGAGAGAGGCAGGAGAGGACAGTCAGAAAGAGAGAGACAGAGAGAAGCCGGGTCCCAAGGGCCTTGCTCTGTTCTTGAGTAAAGCCACAGAAAGCATGTTTGGAGGGGCCTCTGGCAGCCTCACCCCCCAGTGGGGCCCACAGGAGAGCTCCATGCAGAGAGTGCAAGAACATAGAGCTCCGGGGGCCTCTGAGGGCCTGGCCACCCCAGACACCGGCCCAGGAACTGCAAAAGGAGCCACCACACCATAGAAGCACAGAAGCTCCTGAGCACTGCCTGGAGTCTAGCTCTCCCAAGCTCAGGCTGGTTTCCCCAGGCCCAGAGAAGCATCAAGGACCTGGGGCTTGGCGGGAGTGGGGTGGGGGTGCTGGGCGGCAGCACCCAGAAAGGTCAGGGAGAGGCTGGGAGAGCCCAAGTCCCAGGGCCTGGCCTCACACAGCCTCAGCTGCTTCCCCTCTCTGGGCCTCAGTTTCCCCATCCCAAGGTAGGGATGATAAAGGCACATGGCCTCATACTCCTGAAGGGCCTCACGTGGAGACATTGGGAATTTTCTTGCAATTCAAGATAGCAGCTTGTCCCGGTCAGATGTGTCACCCCTGTTTGGGAATCTGTTTTGGTATCTCCTTGTTTTGGGGTGTGCCAGAAGCCCCTGGAACTCATCAGCCCAATTCCTCCCTCCTGACCTCTGACAGGTCTGGTGCCGTGTCCCACATCCCAAGAACTGGGGCCTCCCTGGGGAGGCAAGGGGTGGCCCTGCCTCAGGCTTCATCGCCCACCCCGAGGGCTGTGGGGACCCCTGCCTGAGGTGAAGCTCGGAGGATGCTGAGGGGCCCAGAGCAGGCCGGGCGGGGCGGGGGGGGGTCTCCCAGCCACACCTGGGTGGGACCACTGGCTAGCAGCCAGGCGCAAGCCCAGTACCAGCTAGGAGGGCACATACCACCAAAATGGGGAGAGGGAGCATTTTGAAACCCTCGGAGACTAAATTTTCGTTTGAAATGGCCACCATGAGAAAAGCCAGCACTTTGTGGACTTTGACGGAGGGGGTCTAAGCAAGGCCTTTTAGCATCTGTCCTACTAAGCCTTCAGCCCTCAGAGGAAGAGGATGAGCGGGGGTGGAGATGTTTCTAAAGATTTAAGGAGGAAGTTTTGCCGAACTAACAAGAGATACCCTGGGCTGCAGAAAGCAGGAGAGGGAGTGAGGTACAGGTACCTGGGCCTGCTTCCCGGCTGGGTGAGCTGGGGCGGGGGTGGGGTGGGGCTGGGGCAGCAGCCGGACCCAGGGCAGCCTGTCCAAAATGCTCAGGGCCCCAGACTTCCCGGCGTAGCCCCTCTGTGAGGCCGTCTCCGGGAGCCTGGGAGGCGGGGGGCAGTCTTGCTGAGCAAGACTCTGCAACCTCCATCACCCCCAGGAAAGGAGGAAAACCCCTAAGCCTGGTATTTTATTTTTATAGAATGAGAATAATATTGTGAAAAAAAAAAGAACGAATAATATGGCATGATTAAATTGGTTTAGAGAATAGTTCATATTTACTGTGAAGCACTTCCGATGTGCCTGCCAGGCATTTATTTTACTAAATTCTTTGTGTTTTACATATATTAATTCTTTCCCCCTTCCCAGCCCTTCTAGAAGGCTGCTGTTATTATGGTCCCTGTTTTGGGGATAAACTGAAGCACAGACAAGTTAAGAACCTGGCCGCAGAGCCAGGATTTGGACTCAGGCAGCCCGGCTCTGAGCCTCTTCCTCCATCCCGAGGCAGGTGACCAGCACACATAGAGGCCTCTGTTTAAACAAAGCCTCACGGTGTGCCAAGCAGCATCCCTGAAATAGGGATAATCTTACTACGTGCTGCCACACCTTATCCGCAACATCTCAAATCATCTCTGGTCGTACCCCCACAGCTGGATCAGTCCACTGTCCCAACATGACAGTGGGACTATTTCCCCAAGTGTGGGGCTCCCAGGGACCAGGGAAGACACAAGATGATTTAAGATGACACAGATGAGGCAAAGGAAACGTAGAATGAGAACATTCCTCCCATTCCCATTCTCTCTAGATCCTGAACGCGCACAGAGAAGTCTCAGCGTGGTGCTACCATAGCCTTGATGCCTCTCGGACACATCCTAATTCCTCTTCGTGGCTAAGGGAGCAGGACTCCCCTGGGAGCCTTCAGCAGGTCATTGCACTTCGCTAGAACAATTAGCATGACTTTGTTTTCTTATTTGTTATTTCGATGTATGCCTTCTATTTATGGCACATGATGTTGGTTTCTTACTGGAATAGTATTGTAAAGGTTCCTGATTAAATAAACTTAACGAAATTTAAAAAATGAATATACCGAAATAAAAATACCAAGCGAATAAATGTAGAACCAGTACAGAAGGTAGCATAAATTGAGAAGGGATCCGTGGGGGTAGAAATTGGAAGATGCTCTGGAGTGAGTAGATGTAGGGCTTGCCCAGAAGACTGAGCCTGGCGGGCCAATCCCTGCACCACCTCATCCCCATCCTATGCCCACCACGAGCCAGGAAAAAAAGACAGAACTAGATCTATTCTCAGGAAATGTTCAGTTCTACCTGCCTACTGACCTCACAGGCAACCTTGCACACTATCACTCAATTAAAAGGGAAAGTGGGCAGGTCTGGCTCCAGTTAAAGCAGAGTGATAGGGATTAGTCCAGAGGCGCCAGGATTTTCCCGAGCACTTGGTCACCAAGAAGCAAGCAGCAGGAGCCCAAAGGCTGTTGCAGGGACCTTGTTACAATTAAACAGATCCAAACAGCCCTCCTTCCCTGGCCCCCAGGATGCTTCTACTCCTGGTCTGCCTGCAGACACCTGGGGGCCTCTCCTTTCCTAAAATGGAATTTTCTGGGCAGTATCAACAATTCTTAGAAAGTCCAGCTCCCAGAAAATCATCAAGGTCAGCAAGACTCTGTCTGAAATGGGTCCCCACCTTCCCCTTCTGCCCCAATCCCCTCAATTTATTTTCTTCCCCCACCCAAGTTTCTTGGCCTAGAGAGCTTAGTAATCTGTTTAAACTGGGGTGTGATTGACTATCTGTAAAAACAAAAAGAAAAAAAAATGATGATCTACAGAATGCAATGTTTAACCCAAAGAACTTAACTGCTAATTGTGGGATTTGAGGCACAGAGATAAGGGGACTAATACTTCTTAAGTCACCACAAAGCAAGATGAAGGCATTGGTCAACAGAGGAGGGGGTGGTTTTCCATGAATTCAACTGGCAGTCCTATACCTTGCCACGGCACCCATGCAGGGAACAGCCCGAGCCATGCAGAAGCACACACTGAGGCACAAGCATGCTAGGTGCATGAGATCACACTACCTAGGCGACGGATGGAACTCCTGGTCTCCTTGGCGAAGTTGGAGTTGGACAAGGCCGTCCTCCGGGAGATGAGGACAGGGATGCGGGTGATTGGGGGGTGGTAGCTGGGCACATTGGGGAGGTGCTCCACCAGGGCTGGAGGAGCAAGCCCTGGAGCCACCTGGCCGGGTGGCTGGTCCTGGACCAGGTGATTGAGCTCCACATCCTGGCCTGGTTTGGTCATGGTGCTGGGGCCGGGGTGCTCAGGTGGAGGTGGGACCCTGGGGACTGCAACCAGGAACAAGGGTTGGGGGAGGCAGGGCAGGTAGGCTCCTGCCCACCAGCGCCAACGTGGGCCAGCCAGTACCCTCCTGCACTTGTAGCAGCTGCACCCAAAGCCTGGAACGTCGTTTGTGTCCCTGGAGTCAATGTCAGAAGCGTCATCATGTCATGTCATGTGGCTGGTCTACTTGACAGCTCTGAGGGACAGCACCGGGCCCCCCAACTTTTTGTGCTCTGTTAACCAACCACTGGTGGCATTTCCCAACTCAGACAGAAAATGTTAGAATCAAAGAACCCACATATCCTGGACTGAAGCATTCTCAGCCAGGTAGGATGTTCCATTCCAAAGAAACCCTGGAGCTCAATGAATTTCTCTTCCACCCAGAAGCAGGAATGTTCTGTAGGCTTTACATCGGAATCACCTGGGGACACTCAGAAATGTCTGATTTTTAAAATCTCCCCAAATGATTTTGGTGCGCAGACATGTTTGAGAACCAGGGCTCGAGGCCATTGCCTCTCAAACACTATTGTGCAAAAAACCACCAGGGATCTGGTTATAATGCAATTCTGGTTCAGCAGATCTGGGGTGGGGCCTGGGATTCTGTGTTTCCAACCAGCTCCCAGGTAACACCAAAGCTGCTGGTTCTAGGTCCACACTTTTGAGGAGCAGCAGACAAATGGCACTGCCTGTGTTTCTGAGCGTGGTTCCCAGGCCACCTGCTTCCAGATGACCCGGAGAAGGAGGCAGAACAAGGCCCTCAGAACCTGAGTCTGCAGCAGGGCAACCCTGGTCTTATTCATCTGTGTGGGGTTCCGACTTAGTAGGTTTCCTACCGATAACACGTTCAAGTCAATAGAAGGTGCTTTTCAGAGATCAGGTGGGGAGCAAGCTCGGGATGCCTGGGGTCAGGACACCTGCGTCCAGTCCCAGGTCAGTCTCTGGCTGGCTGGGACACAGGCCTCGTGGTCCCCATGTGGCCTCCTGCCTCAGCGCCACACAGGGTTGGGTACCCGCAACACACTATCCCCCCGCCCTGCCCACCTGCCTTAGGAGGTGGGTACTACTATTGCCCTGTCTTCCTTGTGGGGAGCCACAGTTAGGAGAGGTCACACACCCGGCTCCAGGTCACACAGCAACGGGAGGAAGGAGCCAACGGTGACGTGCAGGTCTGTGCCCTTGACCGCTCAGCCACATCCTCTAATGGTCTGTCTGCCTCACAGTGTGGCTAGAGCACTGGCGGCTCGAGGGACCTGGAGGCTTGTAAGGCCAGGGCTCGTGTCACCTGTCTCGGGCTCCTCAGCCTAGCTATCCTCGGCTCCCCTGGACTCTACCGCACCATCCCTGGAGTTCTCGGGTTTGGGGGTGAGGGCGGTAAATAACAGCAAAGTGCATGTGCTGGGCGGGGCCTGGGGATCTGAGCAGTAAGGAAAAGCTTATCATGACATGGATCTAGGCCGGGCCCTTTGCAAGCTGGGGTCCCGACTGTCACTCAGAGAGGCTACATTTCAGCCAATCCCTCTCTAGCTGGTGGTCCAGAGAACGGCGTTCCCAGTGAGGCAGGGGGCTGGAGGGGCTGACCGGGAGTGGGGTTTCCACAGGCCTGCTGGAGTCCTGGGAGCCTCCAGTGATTCTCCTGGGGCCTTTGAAATACATCACGAAGCTCAATAATGTGGCCCCAAGATGCAGAGGATGGGTTTTGCCCAAGGATGAGACAGGCATAGGGACGGCAGAGATGGAGGGAGAGGGGGTGCATGCCCTTGTGCCTAGGCTGCCCCCTGGCCTGAAAACATCCACAACATTCTGTGCGCCCCCCGACCCCAGGGCACACCTACCTTCTGGGCTGGTGGTCACGGCCTCCTCCTGCAGCTCCTGCAGACAATGAAGGGGAAACAGAAGCTGAGACCCCCAAGCCTCCTCCTAGCCCCAGGCCTGCCCAGACCCTGTTAGAGTCCTCAGGGGCCCCGATTCCACTCCTAGCGCTGCCTCACGGGTCAGGCCCTGCCACCGCACCTGCTGGGGCATCCAGGGAGGCAGCCTCCACCCTGGAGAGGGGAGGGCACACGGGAGCCCTGGGCCCCAGTGCCTGGAGTTGGCGCAGATGAGGAGGGAGGTCTTCTCACGCAGCCCTGTGCATGCAGGCCTCGAGCGGCTAAAGCAGCCACCACAGGCTCCCCCTGGGCACTACACTTCACAGTGTATGACTACACGTGACGCCCTAGAGAGGGGTCCTTAGCTCCGTTTTACAAAGGTGGCCACTGAGGCTCAGAGTGGGGAGGCGACTCGTCCAGAGTCACTCAGCCACATGAGGACCGGCGTGCAGGACCACTGCTCCCCACCATGGCCGTGTCATCCCAGGCCCCCCCTGGTACCACAGGACCCTTGGTATAATTAGCAAGGCCCTGCTGTAGCCACCACCCTGCTTCCCTCTGTCCAGTCGGCATCTCACCAGCTGAAAATCCCCCTGTAAACAAAGTAGACAAAGCCGCAGCCACTTCTGCCGACCCCCACCCAGGCCTCAGAGGTGGTCGGTACCAGGCCCGGTGCCGCTCCGTACCTGCTGGGAGGCCCTCTGGGGCTGGCTTCTGTCTACTCCAGTCAGGTCCTCGCCAGCCTGCGCCTCCAGACAGCTATCCAGCAGGACACTGTGACCCCACGGGGGAGGAGGAAAGGGCTAGCGTTAGGGACATTAGACATTTCCTGAGCCCTGCTGAGAGCCAGCCCCTGTGTTGGGAGCTGGTGCACCAAGATGCCCACAAATAGGTCCTCACCCTCACGAGGATCCCTGCACAGGCCAAGCAGACCACAATTGTGCCTAGGAAGGAGGCCTGCCCAGAGGAGGTGGCCTCGGAGCTGGATCTCAGGGACAATGAGTTGATCATGAGGAATGGGTAAGGAAGGGTGTCCAGGAAGAGGGAACAGCATGTGCAAAGAAAAATGTGGTGGGTGATTTGAGGAACTGTCCTCTGGGGGTGGGACCAATGGCACTGTATAGTGTTCAAAATATACTCCCAGCATTCCCCCTCTGCAGGTCCCCAGGTGATGTTGGTGATGCAGGCAAGCAGGGAATATGAGGAAAGTGAGGCCCAGGGAGGTGATCTAACCTGGCCAAAATCACATTGTCGGACACCACACAAACCTTGAATGCAAGCCCTACTTCTTTCCAGGCATGAGATCAGAGCCACACTTCGGCCGTTGAAGCTTTCAGGGGTCCCTGGCCCAGGCTGACGGGGACCAGGGGTGCAGAGAACGTGTACCCATCCGAGTCAGCAATCCCACTTGGCTTGAAAAATCTTCCGATTTTCAAGAGGAGCCTGAACTACATGTTTTGACGGTGGGATCTCCAATCTTTAGTTGCTGATAATTAATCCAAATTAGTATACTCATGGTAATATGTAGATAAACAAAAGAGCCTGTATATGGGCTAAATTGGGCCTTTCGATACCCGTGCACAGCCTCTGGGTTGAAGTGGTGACTCAGAACCAGGGGCCAATGGGACTTTTGTAGTTAGAATCAGATCCTGGTTTCTAGTGGCCCACCCCACCTCACAGACCTCTGTCAGCAAGGGCTCACAGAGGGTGCTCTGTAATGTCTGCCGTCTGGAAAACCCGGATTCACCATCTCCTGCCCAGAGGGCTGAGCCTCAGTTCTCCCGAGGTGGGGTGAGCCGGTTGGGACAGAATTGCAACCCCAGTCTGTTTGCAGCCAGTAGCCTGGGGGCAGGAATCAATCAGTGATCACATTGTCACAGCAGTCCGCATGGGCTATGACTCCCTGCATTCTCACCCAAACCACCCTGAGAGGCTGGGGCTGTGACTGGTCCCATTCCAGCTCAGCAATGGAAGGCACAGAGAGGGCAGATGGCCCATCCACGGTCACACAGCTGGCACAAGGCAAGCCTGGATAAAACACAGGTACCTCTGACCCCAAGGCCATGTCCTCAATACTTGGCTGCCTGCCTCTGAGAGTCTACACGGCCCCGTGTGACATGGAGGAGTGAGGCAAGTGTCTGTCCTGAGGATCCGATCACCTAACTCACTTCATTTCCCTTCATCAGCACATAACTATTTCCACTGTAAGGGGCCTCAGCTATCAGGGTCATACTCCCCACCCTGCCCAGGAAGAGACAGATTTTCTTAAAGAGATTCAAATCACAAAAGCAAAAGCACCTGATGACTTTCCTGGGGCCTGGGCACTTTAGCCCTCGTGGGCCCCTTTGTCCTTAAAAAGAAAAATTCTATTTTGTGATTACATTTATATGAAGATCTATATGTTGCTATTATATATTCGAACATTCTCTTCCACTGAAAGTTCATATTGGGGTCTGATGTCAAAAGAAATTAAAATGTGCTTGAAGGCCCCTAAAAACATTGTGGGAACTATGCCCTGCCCAGTTCTCCAAGCAGAAAAGCCCAGGACATGAGCGTTCACGGTCCAGTCAAGGGCTGCCTGGGGTGTTGCTCATTCCAGAATCAGGCCAGGAAATCACTAGATGGCCTTGAGCATGTCACTGGGAAGCCCTCAGTCTGCCTCTGTTTGCCCATCTGTCAAATGAGTAGGACTTACTCAGCCTGTCCAGCCTGACTTATTTGAGTAAAGTCAGAAGGGCCAGTGAGAATCTCATGAAAAAGTAAAAAAAAGACTTCCCATGCCTGGTGTCATTCTTCATCCCCCATCTTTCAACACTGATAAGCAATTTCCTTGTCTGTGGCACCAACTGTTAGCTATGGTCCCAGCTCTGCACTTGCTGGCAGTGCACCCCTTGGACATGGAGAGGACTGTGAGCCCCAGTTCCATCTTCTGTGAAATGGGATGAATAATCAGTGCCCAGAGTCTGGCATGGACACCAAGTGTTACTCAGATGGCAGCTGTTGTCATGATTGTTTTCATCGTTATTATTACTAATCGTAGGGGAGGCAGCATCCTGCAGGGTTATGAGTCACCCACGTGGATTGGAAACATCTTGCACAAACATCTCCAGCTATCAAGACACCTAACAAGCCCTACTGTGGCCCTGTCAGCGCCTCCAGGGGCTGTTTTGAGAGCTATGTACCCAAAGTCACATTGCCCCTGGCCCACAATGGGCCCCAGGCCCCCTCCTTGCCTGGCTCAGAAGCAGTAGACCATCAACTTCTAGAAACCTCCCCAATCCTAGCAATTTCCAAGCAGAGGATCAGACAAACTGGCTGAGGTGGGCATCCAGAGGGGCTCCCCAGCTGGCTATCGAAGGTAGAGGTGCAGGGAGAAGCCAATGCTGGCCACCCCTGCTCCTCTTCCCCAGCAGCACCTGGCAGGCTATGCCCCTAAGCCAAGGTCTTCAGCACACTCCTCACCAGGGACCCCAACCCTGAAAGGAAGAAGGGGAACCCCTAGGAAGAAGTAGCCACCTACTTGGGTCTCGCTGTCTTTGCCGACAAGAGGGCCCATGATGCAGGAGTTCAGCTGGGGGCGGTGACATTCATCCCGAGCCCCGGGTCGAGTGCACACAGGTAGACAGCTGGGGGACCCCCGGCCCAGCCCCAGGCCTGCCAGGCCAGCGCTGGAGCCAGGGTGGCTCGGGTGGCAGATGAGCCACTGATCCTTCCTGCTTCTAATCAGATTGAGGGGGGGTGCAGGGAACTCTGCCGAAATGCCCCCAGGGAGGCTAGGTGGGGACCAAAAGGCTGCGGTTGCTAGGAAGAGCTGAGCTGTTGCCGGCAGAGACCAGGTCGCTAGGCGACTGTCTGCCTGTTACCAGGGCCTGCGCACGTCATCAGTAACCCCTGTGCCTCTGCAAAGCTGGAGAGAGCATCCTCCCCCAGCCAGGACAGCCCCAGCCGCTTGCCCACACCTGACACCCTCTGGCCCTGGCCCTGGGATCACTTGCACTCTCGTCCCCATCCAGGGCCCTGGGCCCTAAAGTTCCCCAAGTTTGAAACTCTGGGTAAATGTGTGTGATTACATGTGTGTCTGCAGTGTTTGTGGGTAATTATATACACAGGCTTATGTGCATGAGCATGTGCACAGGGCAGAGCGTGCCTACATGCAAGTGTGCATCTGCGTGCCTGTGTGTGCACGTGTGTGTGGACACATAGATGAGTGTGTGTGCGTGTGTGTGCTTGTGCATGTGTGCGGGTTATGTGCGGGTGTAACTGTGTGCATACCTGCACATATAGGTGTGTGCCCAACCCCATGTGTGTGTCTGTATGTATGTGTTGGCGTGTACGCATAGTGCAATCCGTGCGTGTACCAGTGTGTACTGTGCACTGACAACATGTGCGTAGTCGGTGCCTGCGTGTGAGTACACTAACTCGCTGGCCTTCAAGGTGAAAAGCAGACAGCAGATGGGGCTGCATGAATAAGGCTGGGCCACACCTAAGCCTTCACCCAAGAGAAGGGCTGTCACCTGTAAGTGAGAGCACCCCGGCTCTGGGGGACCCAGAGGGCAGAATTCGGACTGGGTTACAGAAACCATAGGGAAACATGCTCATTTTTTATGGAAGAAATAATTTCATAAGTCAGAGGTGTATAAGGATGGGATGGATGTCCCTCAAGAGGTTGTGAGCTCCCCATCACTGGAGGCAAGCAAGTGGCTGTGTGGTCTCCTCCCAGTGATGAAAAAGTTATATGCAAACTAGGGAAAGTGGAATAAAGGCAGATGCCACTGAGCAGGTCTTCAGCCCGGAAGTCCTGTGCTGGTCTCATGGTATGACTATTTCCTGACTGGGACGGTAAGTGACCCTCAGTGGGGATGAGAACATTGACGACCTTTGATGGGGCACCCACTGCGGGCCAGACCCTAATATACCGGCTACACAGCTGGCCCTGTGCCTACTCTGCAGGGGCTGTTGGTACCCTTGTTCCATAGACATAGAGGCAGAAGCTCCATGCCGTGTGCACGTGCTCAGGTCACTCTGCCAGGAGGAGCAGAGCCCGTCTCGAGCCAGGGCCAGGGGCACAGGTCAAGGAGGAAGGTGTGGGCCGGGGCACCATGGAGGGAACAGGCACAGGGATGGGGACTAATGCAAGGGACAGATTAAATCCGTCTGGCCTGCCCCGTGATAGCAGCCTCTTCACAGCTCTTCCTGCCTCAGTCTCCCCACACTACAGCTGCCAGATCACCCCCCCCTTCACGAACCTTCAATGGCTCCCCAGTGCTCCCAGGAAAGCAAGCACAAGGCCTTAACAATCTGGCCCCCACCTCTGATGCATCCTCTCTCCCCATGTCCACCAGCTGCATTGTCACTGGTCCCTGGACAACGGGCTGCTTCTGAGGCAGCAAACCACTCCCTCTTTGAACCCCTGGGCTCCACACTCTTTTCGTCTCCCACCCCCCTCACAGGCACCTCCTCCTCAGGCCTTTCTGGGTCCTCGAATCTCCGAATCTCCGTGGCTCTGATGTGGCGTCTGGGCCTCTCCTCCACCATGCCAGCTCCCCCAGCTTCTCCTCCAGCCCTGTGGTTTCCAGCTCTGTCTAACATCCTGACTTTACACTCCAACCCCTCACCCCCAACTCCACTTGGGCCCCGCCACCTGCTACCCATCTCTCCCTGTGTCCCCCCTCTCCATCTGTCCTGTCCATCCCACACTGCTAAAATTCTCCCTCTTGGTGGTCTTTTTTTTATCATTGAAATGTGTTTGACATAATATTGTGTAAATTTTGGGTGTACGGCACATTGATTTGGTGCGTTTCTATATTATAATATGATTGCCATTGCGGTGCTAATTAGCACCTCGACCATGTCACATGATGATCATTCCTTGTTAGTGGCTGGAAATAACTAAGATCTAGTCTTTCAGCGGGTTTGATGATTGTAACTTTTAGTGGTTTCTGACTGCCATTCTTTAACCATTATTTTAACTTATTTCTCTATGTATTCCTGTGGAAATCTTTATGGATGTGGGTGGAGAATCAACCATTAATGGGCCATAGAACAGAATCTGGGACAGACCTTCAGTGTCAAAGGCACCCATGGGACCATTGTGGGCAGCGTGGATGGGGACACAGCCCTATACTTTGGTTTGGCTCATGACAGGGGCTGTGAGCCCACTGTGTGGGCCCCTTCCCCCATCCATCCATGCACTCAGCTGGCATTATTTGGTGCCTAGGCTCTAGGGACATGGGAGTGAGCACAATGGACAAACCCCCACCCCCAAGGAGGCTGCATTCTAGTGTTCATGCGTGTATACAGGTGTGTGAGAGTTTCAGCGGTGGACAATAAGAGGTCCAGATCATAATGAGCACAGTGGGGGGACCCCCAGCTTCCCCAGCCTCTCTGCTCAGTGCTCAGCAGCACACAGCACAGAACAAGGAAAGAGCTCCAGCACCCCAGAAGCCCCACTGCCCCTTCCTGTAACCCCTCCCTTAGTCGCCCTTGTGGGAAGGATGGAGAACACACAAGCACCTTACTTTGCCTCCTCCTCATCTTCTCCCTCCTCCTCTCCATCCTCCTCCTCATCTTCTCTCTCCTCTTGAATCCAGGGCAGCTTCCTGAGTTGAGGTCAGAAGTAGGAGGTGAGCCCACCTGCAGCACCACCCCAAGTCCACCTCCTGTCCCCGTTTTCAGGAAGATGTCCTGTGACCTCTGAGACCAGACCTGGACTTCTTAACCAAGACTTGATAAGGGAACCCCACCTAAGCATCCTCGGGCTCTCTCCAGCAGCAAGGCCACTTCACAGCATGAGGGGCCTGACTCAACTCCTGCCATCCTAGTGGCAACTCTAGGCCAGCCCCTGAGCCTCTCTGGGCCTCAGTTTCCCCACCTTGACAACGTAGGTCAGAGGCCTGTGGACCTGAGACCTTCCAGCTCAAGAGGCTATCTCCAAGACAACTAGTGGGAACAATGATTGTGATGTCCCTATGGAGGGGCAGCCCCCGTTCTGGAAACTTATCCTGCACACCTACTCACGTGCATGTATTAGGACATATGTGCAAGAGTGTTTGTTGAAAAATATTTATAATAACAGAATTTCAGGGGCACCTGGGTGGCTCAGTCAGTTAAGTGTCTGCCTTCGGCTCGGGTCATAATCCTGGGATCCTGGGATTGAGCCCCACTTCGGGCTCCTTGCTCAGCAGGGAGCCTGCTTCTCCCTCTGACTCTTCCCCTGCTTGTACTGTCTTGCTCAAATAAATAAATAAAATCTTAAAAAAAAGAGAAAATTTCAGAATCATAAATGTCCATCCATAGCGGGCAGAGTAGATAACTTCTACTCTTCATCCATACAACACAATACTATGCCGTTGTAAACAACAACAAAAAATGCTGTGGATGATCTCTCTAAGCTCTGAAGGTGGAGGGGTATCTTGTTGAATGAATAGAGCAACAAGGGATTGACCTCCTGGTAGGGGTGATCCCACCTTCAGATAGGAATCAGTTGTTTTCACTATTTTTTCCATGTACCCAGGTCCCTGACACTGCAAACAGTGTGGGGCAGAAGGAGGATAAGGGAGTCTCATCAGGAATCCCCAACAAGCAAGAGAAAGGGGAAAAGGGGAGACATTGCCTGACTCTCAGGTGTTCCCTCAAAGCTCTGGCATCCTGATGGCCCTTCAGCCAAGCATGAATTACTAACAGTGACTTTATTTTTTTTTTTAAGATTTTTTAAATCTAGGTAGGTGCATGTGATATGCTATCTTCTGTGCAAAAAAAAAAAAAAAAAAAAGGAGGTGGGGAGCCATGCCTGTAAATGCTCAGGTGCTCCCCGAACTGGCAGAGAAGAGACCTGCAGTTTCTGTTCCCAGAGAGAGGGATGGATGTCTGGGGGAGGGAGGAGAAAGAAGCAGAGGCAGGTTTGGTTCCTGTTCTATGCCCTTTGGTACCTTTGGGATTCTGTACTGTGTACCTGTTATCTTCTCAAACAGTCATTTTTTCTGGGGCTTTCTCTGGCTCCCACCTGGGCATCTCCTCTACAGCCTCATTCTCCTCTTCATAAGCTGGAGCTGCCTCTGAGTCCTGTGGGCTGGCGCCACCATCCTGATGCTCATCCTCCTCCCAGTGGGGGTCAACCTCTTCTAGGACGAGATCGGGCTCCTCTTGGCCTCCAGGGAGGATGCAGACTGCAGGGGACACAGGGCACAGGGGAGAGTGGGCTTGGGCCTCTGAGTCCCAGGACCACATGGGGGGCCTTGGACTTCACCAGCCATGAGCCAGCTCCCAGCCAAGCAGCAGAAAGAGCACCATCATCTGGGAAACTTCAGCAACCAGACCAGGGCTGAAGCCCATGATCATTCATTCACCCAGTCTCCTTCTAGTCGTCTTCCCCTTCTTTTTCCTCCTGAGATAGAGCTTTGATAGCAGTTAGCCTTTGTGTCCCCTTGGGCCACCTTCTTGGAGGCTTATGCAAAAGCAGAACCACAGCATCACAGGTGATATGAAAGATCCAGGCTTGGGGTCCGCTTTGGCATGTGCAGATGCAGGGTGGCCTAGACTGTCCCCAGGGATGCAGAGAGAGCTTGCCCCCCACCCCGCCCCGCCTATTCTCTACACGCCACCCACTGATGACAGTATACTACATGCTCCTAACCTCAGCACCCGCTTCCAGGAGTCTTTCCCTCCTGGGCCTAGAGACTCTGACGGGATTGACCTCCTGGTAGAGGTGATCCCACCTTCAGATAGGAATCGGTTGTTTTCACTATTTTTTCCATGTACCCAGGTCCCTGACACTGCAAACAGTGTGGGGCAGAAGGAGGATAAGGGAATCCCATCAGGAACCCCCAACAAGCAAGAGAAAGGGGAAAAGGGGAGACATTGCCTGACTCTCAGGTGTTCCCTCAAAGCTCTGGCATCCTGATGGCCCTTCAGCCAAGCATGAATTACTAAGTGACTTTATTTTTTTAAATATTTTTTATTTATTTATTTGACAGAGAGATTGAGCACAAGGAGGGGGGAGCTGCAGAGGGGAGAAGGAGAAGCAGGCTCCCCACTGAGCAGGGAGCCCAACGTGGGGCTCGATCCCAGGACCCTGGGATCATGACCTGAGCCAAAGGCAGATGCCCAACTGACTGAGCCACCCAGGTACCCTAACAATGACTTTATTTATTTATTTATTTATTTATTTATTTATTTATTTATTTGAGATTTTATTTATTTATTTGACTGAAAGAGAGAAAGCACAAGCAGGGGGAGCAGCAAGCAGAGGGAGAGGGAGAAGCAGGCTCCCCACTGAGCAGGGAGCCTGACACGGGGTTTAGTCTCAGGACCCCGGGATCATGACCAAAGCCAAAGGCAGATGATCAACTGACTGAGCCACCCAGGCTCCCCTAACAGTGACTGTAAATGGGAGTTCGCTCCAAGTCTTGTTCTGTGACTTTGGAAATTATTGTTCATGGTGCAGAAAAGTAATACTAATAATAATATAATGGCAGTCGCATTTATTGAGCACTTCCAATGTGCCTGACCTAGTGATATACATGAATTAATTCAATGATCCTCACACCAACCTTTGAGGTGGGAATAATTGTTACCCCCCATTTTATTTTCCCCCTTTTATGTTATTCCCCATTTTACAGATGAGCAAACTGAGACTCAGGTTAACACCTTCTTGTACAGGGTGCTTCCCATGTCCCAGGCTCCGGGCTGTCTGCTTTCTGGGAGCTGCCCCTTCCTGCTCCCCCTCCTGGCTCCCGAGTACAGACATCATCCTGCCTCTCAGAGAGAGGATAAGCCTGCCCCCGGGGAAGTTCCCCACAGGCATCCTGAACTAGCTAGGCTTCCACGCAGTCCTGGCTCCTCAGCCCCACAAACAGCCCTGGGGTCTAACCAGGGAGGCTCTTCCAAGCGTGGCTCTAATCCAGTGGTGGGTCGCATCATAAACATCATTCTCGACCAACGTCCAGTCATGGTGTAGCATCTCTCCCCTGAGCAGCCACTTGGGGTGCAAGTCCCCACCTGACATAGCAAGGGGCATCCTGCTATGTCACGGAACAACCTCTGGCCCATGAGCTCATTAACTTTCATAGCAACTCTACATGGGGAGAACATTGCTCTCACCATTTGATAAACCACAGAGCCAGCTCCGAGAGGTTGAGTGACGTGTCTAAGGCCACACAGGATGTCGGAGGCATTGCCTGACATTGCCTGACCTGACAGGTCTCCTTGACTGCCAATTCCCTAGTGTGCTATCCCAGGCGATGAACATGTCCCATGAGTGTCTCCCTGGCATGGGTGGCCTCTCTGTAATGGGCACTGGGTGAGCCCAGCGTTTGGTGTCCTAAAGAGTCGATGCCATCTTTGTTTATGTCCTTGCTTTCTTTTTCAGTATTCTTTAGTGAGTAAACATTTTGCAAGCTTTTCCTCCTTCGATTGCTGTGCCAGTCTTGTGAGCCATGCCCTATATTGTCCCCATGTTACAGCCAAAGATTCTGTGGCTCTGAGAAGAGGATGGTGGCCAAGGTACCAGGTGGGCAGGGCCCAGGCATGGGGTACTTGGCCACACTGACCCAGGGGTGCGGTTCTGAGACCCTCTCTGTAGGCATCCGATTCTCAGCTCTGCTGGCTTTTCCAGGGCCCCATCCCTGGGTGGCACATGGGGCCACTGAAGCACTGCGGGTGCTCAAGCTCACACGGACACCCCTGGTGCCATGTGGGGCTGAAACTCGGCTCCTGGAGTCCCTCACTGGCATACCACCTCCTGGCCAGCAGCCTCTCTGCCAGCCTAGGATGGCCCTTAGGGCAACTGAATGGGCTGCCTCCAGCAGAGAAGGTCATCAGGTGAATCTGGGGAGGGAGCTCCTATTTCCAGGATCAGCAAACAAGGAGGCTAAGGGCGTGGATTCTAGGCCAAGGTCCCCACCAGACCCTGGGTTTCTGGCAAAGCCCAAGCTCAGGCACATCCTCTCTGGCACAGTTGGGTCCTAGATGCTTTGGATGTGGCCCAAAGTTCAAGAACCTTTGCTTCAATTGCTTTCTCTGCCTCCAATGCTTGCTCAGTCTCAGAGTCATCTTTGTGAAGTCACTCCTCTGCTCAATCACTTTCGGTGGCTCTCCATTGCTAAAGTCTAGTCTCCTAAAATCAGGCCCCAGCTTTTCTGGTTTTATTTTCTACATCAGGAACTCGGGTTTCAGTGAAGTACTCACCACTCTCCCTCTCTCATCTCTAGGCATTTGCTCACTTTATTCCCTCTCCCAGGCTGCCCTTCACTTGCCGCCAGTTTGGGACCTCAGGGGCCTCAAAGTCAAAGACCTATGTAGCCAGGGAGATGGTTTATGTGGGTGAAGGGGAGCATGTTACCTGCCTTCAGGGGGCAGCTGTTGCTCACACTGTCCTCACAAGCACTGTGTGGATATTCCTAGTTTTTGAGAGAAGCCAGACTTTTCCTGTGCAATGTCCCCTCATCTTTAGATATTGGCAACTAATTCTAATGTTTAAAATCATTCCTGTCCAAACACAGACATCTGTGGACCAGCTGGAGCCCAGGGCAACTGGTTCAGGATCCCTGGCAAACTCCTCCTTCCTGCTGCCCCCAGACCACAGGCCACCTTAACCTACCCATCCTTCAAACCTAAGTACCCAGATTAACTTCCTCTGAAGTAAAGATATCATGCAATCACAGCTTTGATGTGCTAATTTATGGTTTTTAATGTCACTGAAGGCATGTGTTGCTGTCCATTGCTGGGCCCTAACTCTTCAAGGGAAAGAACACAGCCAAACCTAAGGGGATCCTCTTCTGGGAAAAAATGCATCCTGTGAGGGCACCAACTGTGTGCCGGGCCCCATGCTGAAGGCTGTGCAGGCCAGCTCTGGAAGAGAGTCCTCCATGGGCTTTCCTGCAGCCTTCTGTTGGGAAGTTTTCCTGCTGTCTAGCCTGAGTCCCACAGGCTGCCCTCGGCTGCCCTTCTTGCTTCCATGGAAAGGGGCAGTTCTGGGATTGGTTCCCCTCGCCCTGCCTGGGAGCGTGCAGAGTGGCAGGGGTGTCACTGTTGGAGGAGGGTGCCAGGTGGACAGCCACTCCTTCCCCTCCCCTGCAGGTCTTCAGGGCACCCTTCTTTCCTTCCATCCGACCATCCGTTTGTCCATCCGTGCTCTCCCAGGATCCCTTCTCTCTTGTTTCAGAGGCCTCCTGCTGTCGCCATGCCTGAAACAAGACGGAAGGGTGGGTGGCTGGGTGGGCAGGCGGAAGGAATGAATGAGCAGGTGTGTGAGGAGTGAATGGGCAGGGAGACTGGAAGCAGAGCCAGCAGCACGGGAGGGAACTCATCCCCCCACCCTGTGGGTCACCCTGCTAAGTGGGTTGAACAGTTTAGTGTCCCCCTAAAACATACACTCAGTTCTAATCCCTGTGACCTGTGAATGTGACCTCATTTAGAAATAGTCTTTGCAGGGACACCTGAACGGCTCAGTGGTTGAGTGTCTGCCCTCGGCTCAGGGCTGATACCAGGGTCCTGGGATTGAGTCCCACATCAGGGTCCCCACAGGAAGCCTGCTTCTCCCTCTGCCTGTGTCTCTGCCTCTCTCTGTGTGTCTCTCATGAATAATAAAATCTGGAAGGAAGGAAGGAAGGAAGGAAGGAAGGAAGGAAGGAAGGAAGGAAGGAAGGAAGGAAAAATAAAGAGAAAACGAAAGAAACTAAATACCAATCACCGCCATCAGCCCTCACGCACCTCCCTCCAGAACCTCCACGCATCCACGCATCCCGACACCGCCCACCCCAACCCACCTCACCCTTCCTGTCCTCCTTCCGTGTCCTCACGTCCCCTCCTCCGTCCCCCCCTCCCTCCTCCCTCTCCTCCCTCCTCCTCCCTCCCTTCTTCCTTCCTTCCTTCCTTCCTTCCCCTTCCTCCTCCTTCTCCCTCCTCCCTCCTCCCTCCCTCCCTCCCTCCCTCCCTCCAGAAAACTAACGAAAAAGCAAGAATTCTCTGTCGTGTCATCAGTTAAGGATCTCAAGGTGAACTCATCCTGGTTTTAGGATGGGCCTTATATCCGTGACTGGTGTCTTTACAAGAGAAAGGAGAGGAGATTGGGACACAGAGGAAGAGGCAGAGGTTGGAGGCCAGCCGGAAGCCTATCGGACTCCAAGGAGTGCCAGCAGCCACCAGAAGCCCCGAGAGAGGTGTGGGATGCTTTCCCCCTCAGAGCACCAGGAGGAGCCAACCCCACAACACTTCAAGGCAGAGTTCTGGATCGTGAGCTGTGAGGCAGTACATTCCTGCTGTCTGAAGGCGCCCGGTTTGTGGTTCTTTGCCTCAGCAGCCCTGGGGAGCTAACACACCCGGTGCCTGGGCCTGGTGCCCTGCGCCCACCCACGACCCGCACACTCCCGGCTTGTGCCCGGCTACAGCTGGCTGAGCACCCTGCCTCCTTCCGGAGGAGCAGAGAAGAGGAGGAGAGGGGGCCAGGGGCTCCGTTTTCAGAGCTCCCCAGGGCCCCTGTTCCAAGGCCCCTGCTCCAGGGTCTCTGCTCCAGGGAACGTTGTCTGTTCCTTCAATCTTGACAACTGCCGCCAGGCCAAGGGGATGCTAGTCGTCGCTCTGTGACAACTCACTCGGTGACCTTGGGCACATCTCTGTGCCTCTGCCCACCCCAACAGCCATACAGGGTCACTGCTCTACACAGGGACTCCACGAGACTGAGCAAGCCCTGCTCTGAGGCCTGCCCTCACAGCATCATCACCCCTCTACAAACCCCACCTCTTCCCACAGCCACTCTGCCAGACAACCCCACGCCGCAGCTGGCTGGCCCGTCTGTGCTCCAGGCTGTGGTGGCCAGCCTCACCCTTGCAGTGCTCGTAAAGACCACTATCAGCCTCGTGGAGCTACGGATGACAGCCTCTGGACACCTGAGGCCCATGGTCTGAGGGCCTGTGTCCAGGGTCAGGAGGGCCACTGCCCACAGGCCCTGAGCTCTGCTTTGCTCACCTCTAGTACTTTTCACAGCCAGTACATAGCAAGCCCTCTGTGACCTTTATGAATGAAGAAATGCCCTATAACCACATGTCTCTCAAACTGAGGCCATGACATGAAAGGAGGAGCAGATTTTGGACCCGAGCTGTCCCCTCCTGCCCTTAGTACGTCCCCCAATACTTGTGCGGGGCTGGGATAAAAGGCAGCACACACCTCCCCCCCCCCCCCACCATCTTTTGACGAGGGGAACCCTCCTGGCTCAAGAGAGCTGGAGTTTATGGGAGCTAGTTCCCCCAGGAGACCCCATGCCTCTCCGCTTACCCCTTAACCAGGGACTCTGCTTAGCCAAACACCCTGGCCCAGGGGAGTAGTGGAGAGCTCTCTGTAGGTGTTCCCCCCAACTTGGATAGAAACTGGAAGGCAAGCCAGCGCCCCCCCACCCCACCCCCCACCTCCAGCTCCTTGGAGGGGCCTCCAGCCACCATCTGGCTCGGGCCAGGCTCTGACTACGTGGCCAGGCTGACTTGAGGGGAAGCTTGCAGGACCTGGGCTCTCTCAGGGCCTGGCCTAGTGCCCTCAGGCCAAGCAACTGCACTGGAGATGCACATGAAAACCCACCAAGGAGGCACTTACTGGTCTGCACGTCACAGGTCACAGGGGAGTCAGGCTCCTGCATGGGGAGAAAGGGGAAAAATGCTGTGTCTCCTCATCAGCCCCCCTGTCTCCACTGCCCCTCCCAGCACATGCAGGAGCTTGAGGGTTTTCCTCATCCCCAAGGAGGACACGCGGAAGACCCAGTTGCTCCTGGCTCCTCTCTGGCCTGCTTCTCCCCTCCTGCCTCAGGGCCCGCAGGCTCTCTCCTCCCTGGATCACCACTGGCTCCCTCCTCAGCTCCTTTGCCCAGGTGGGGCCACCTGCCTGAGATGCCTGCCTACCTCCCCTGCTCCCAGCCTTCCCTGGGGGGTTGTCTCCAAGCTCTATCTGCCAGGGACTCCTCTCCCCCTCCAGCACCACACCTTCCCTGGCCCCAGCCCCGTCCCCAGGGGCCCCTCCTGTCTGTGAGGAGGACATGTTGTTCCTGCTACCAGGCCTCTCTCCCCTCCTCTCGGAAAAGTCCAAAGCTGCATTTCCTCTGCTGCCGGCAGAGGCCCTATGGACTCAGAGCTTGAGGGCTCGGCCTGCAGGGAAGGGTGCCTCCCCCACCTGACGTTTCTTGTCCACCTCCTATTGCAGCCAGGACTGGGACCCAGGCCTCCTGCCTCCCAGCTCCAGCTGCTGTCAAGATACACAATTGTTCCCAAGAGAGGGGCCAGGTACCAGGTTTTTTTTTAATTTTTTTTTTTTTAATTTATTTA
Organism: Canis lupus familiaris; assembly: GCF_011100685.1. Taxonomy (NCBI): domain Eukaryota; kingdom Metazoa; phylum Chordata; class Mammalia; order Carnivora; family Canidae; genus Canis; species Canis lupus. The sequence goes on along the minus strand of NC_049223.1, from coordinate 57,855,965 downwards.
CTTATGATAGTCAGAGAGAGAGAGAGAGAGAGAGAGAGGCAGAGACACAGGCAGAGGGAGAAGCAGGCTCCATGCACCGGGAGCCTGATATGGGATTCGATCCCGGGTCTCCAGGATCGCGCCCTGGGCCAAAGGCAGGCGCCAAACCACTGCGCCACCCAGGGATCCCTATTTTAATTTTTTTAACATTTTTTTAATTTTAATTTTTTAAAAAGATTTCATGTATTTATTTAGAGAGAGAACATGCACAAGCAAGGGGAGGGGCAGCAGGAAAGGGAGAATCTGAAGCAGACTCCCTGCTGAGCATAGAGCCCCAAGTGGGCCTTGATCCCATGCCCCTGACATCATGACCCACCTGAGCTGAAATCAAGAGTCAGACGATTAACCAACTGAGCCACCCAGGCACCCCTAGGTGCCAGGTTCTTGGAGAAGGAGAGGAAAAGGTGACAGAGGCCTTGCTCCCCCACCCACCCATCCTAGGTTCTCAGAAATGCACACACAGCCCTCTGCTTTCCTGCAAGCCCCACTCCTTTCTAGAACATTCCAGGCTTCTCTTGTTTCTGGGCCTTTGCATATGCTGATCCTTTGCCTAAAGGGCTCTCCCTACACCGGCCCCCTTCATTTACCCACCCCCATTCTACTTCTCCCTCAGGTCTCTGGCTTGAAAGCCACCTCCATCAGGAAGCCTTCCTTCATGCTCCTGGAAACTCTCCTCCTCTTCACCCCACGTCTTCTCTGCTCCCCCCATGGAAGCACCTCCCCCACAGACTGTGACCTCCTGGTTAGCAAGGCTGGGCCAGCCCCTTTCAGCCCTGTGGCCAAGGTGCCTCAGAGAGTGCACATGGAATGAGTGTGATCTGAGAAGATGGGCTGCATGGGGTGGGCTGCATGGGGTGGGCTCCTGCTCCAGGTTCCCTTCTTCCTTCTGTGCCTTGCCCTCAGACTTTCCATCCCAAGACCCTTCCCACCACTACCTAGGCCCCATTCTCCCAGCCCAGAACAGACCTGCTCCCTGGCCTTCCCATGGAGCACCGGCTGCGGCAGGGCCATCTCCAGCCTGTGCAGGAGCCAAGCCATCAACCTGCAAGTGGAAGAAAACAGGCCATGTCCATGCAGCAGGGCCCCTGGGGAAACTGAGATCAGAGTTGGGTCCCTCCCAAGGCAGACAGCAAACTCACCAGAAGGCAGACCTGAACCCAGGTCTCTAGCCCCAAGGCCTGCTGCCCTCCTGCCTGGCCTCCCTAGGCCAGCCTCTGGGGACCTACTGCTCAGACCCCAGCAGCCCCCCGCCCCGCCCTGAGGGTGCATGCAGGCCTCTCCCACACTGCCAGCAACACCTAACCTGATTTCAAAAGCATGCATCCTTTGGCTCAGGAACTCCAGTTCCTTGGATTTACCCTACAGGTAATCCACACAAGCAAAATAAATGATGCTTGTACAAGGCCACCGATGGTAGCAAAAGAGTGGAAATAAACCTAATGGCCAGCAAATGGCCACAGAAAAGCGGTACGGCCATACAACGGGGCACTCTGCAGCTGTTGAAAGAATAAGTAAGCCAATGTACATAAAACCACCCTAAGATAGACTTTTTGGTAAAAAAAAAAAAAAAAAAAAAAAAAAAAGCAAAATGCGGAAAAGTATATAGATTTTGCTGTTGGCTGGTAGGTGTGTTTCTTTCAAGGAGAAGCAGACTCCCAAGCTTGTCTGTGCTTCCAGAAGGCGTGGAAGGATGATGGCTGATGTGGCTGACCTGGGAAGGGCCCTGGGGAGTCCCTTGAACATTTTCTCCCGGAGCGATATGATACTTTTAAATTTAAAAAAAACTAGTTTTAAAAAAAAATAAAAAATAAAAAAACTAGTTTGGTGAAGTGTTGGACATTGGGCTGAGGCCAAGTACTGGTTCTGCCATGAAAGAGGAAGCAATTGGGGGGCTCACCTGGCAGGGTCACTGGGGAGCAGCAAGGAGGAAGCCTGAGGGCTGAGCTGGGGCTCTGAAGGCGGCTCCTCCTGGGGCTCCAAGGGGCCAGCAGTGGGCACGCAGGAGCTCTCTGGGGCCTGCAGCACGGGCTCTGTTTCCAGGGTGGGCCCAGGGGGCTCTAAGCAGCAAGGAGAGCACATCTAAAGATGACAAGACAGGGCTCCACGGGACCCCTCATGGGCACTGGGGACCAGATTTGAGGCACCAATATGATGGTGTCAGGAGCCCCTTGGGCCCACTCCACTACCTGTCTCATCAGTCAGATGTGGAAGTGAGACCTGGGAAGTTCAAGGGACTTGTCCAAGACCTCACAGCCTGGACTGAGGCGGGGGTTCTGAGGCCCACCACTCCCTGCCAGCCCCGAGCCCCTCCGTACCCCAGCTGATGGCTAAGGGCTTCCCGCGGGTTCTCTCAGGCCCCGTTGCACCCCCAGCCCTGCCTGTGACCATGCTGGGCAGCCTTTCCCAGGTCCCCTCCCTGTACCTGTGTCCAAGGCAGTATCTGCAGGTTCATCTCTCTGGTCCTAGATCAGAAACAGGAAGTGGGGTCATATCAAAAACTACGTCTGAAACTTATGATGTACTGTATGTTGGCAAATTAAATTTAAATTTAAAAAAAGAAAAGGACGTGGGGTTGTGGAATAAAGCAAGCCCTGAGCATTCCCTCCCTTGGCCAGCCGTACCCAGGGCAGGCGGCAAGGGGCCCTCATCCTTCCCGATGAGCTCCCTTGCTGTTTTGCAGTCACACCTCCCCATGGAGAACCCGCCAGGAGGTTTTATGTAACCCGGGGGTGGGATAGCCAGCTGGGCCCTTCCTGGGGCCCCAGAAACCCTCCCAGGTGGTCATCTGCCCACTCCTCCTTTTCTTTGACTTACCTTGGAGGTTTTGGGAGGTTGAGGCAGAACTTTCTCCAGATTCTGCTCAAGCCACCTGAGCAGCCAGGGCCCAGACCTGCACAGGGGCCAGTGGTCAGTGGCACAGCCAGGTCACAGCGACCTTAACGTCTGCTGGAGTCCCAGCCCCCGGCCAGCCCTTCCTTGCCTCTAGCCTCATCTGCACAGTGGGGACCCTACATTGGCTACTCTGTAAGGTCAGGGGGGCAACTTTTGCCAGCCTCAAATTCTGACCTCTGGCTGGACCAGGGCCAGAACAACAGACCCAGCCTTGGCCACCCGGGCAGCAGGTGAGAACCAGGGGCTGCTTGGGAACCTGAATGCAGCATGGGGGGTTCCCCGTGCCTGGCACAGATAAGTCTGGCTCCACTGGCCTGGGAGAAGGGCAGTCATACGGGGCCCAATACTTAGAAGGGCTCATTTTTGGTTTCATGCTGTTGGCACAATCCTAAACTCAATCTTAAACTTAAATTTTTAAAAGATTTATTTACTTAAAAGCAGAAGAATGAGAGGAAGAGAGAGAATATCAAGCAAACTCTCTGCTGAGCACGGAGCCTGATGTGGGCCTCGATCTCACAACCCTGAGATCATGACCTGAGCCAAAACCAGGAGTCAGATGCTCAACCAACTCTACCACCCAAGTGCCCCAAACTCTTATTAATTTTTTAAAGGAGTCTTGCATTTTAATCTTGCACTGGGCCCCACAAATTACATAGCTGGTCCTGGGGCAAATGGCCCCCAGACCATGGCCTCCAGGCAGCTGCTCTCTCTTCAGGGAAGCTCCATGTTCCCAAGGGAACCCCTCTCTCAGGTATAACCCAAAAGAAAGCTAACAAGTCCCCTGGGGGCCTTCATCCTAAATTGCTTTACTGGTCTCATGAGTCAGCTCAGTGGCCCTGGGGACCCCTGACCTGGGCAGCCTCCAGGAGACAAAAAGAAATAGACAGTGAGCTGGAATAATGAGTGAATGAATGAATACATTCATTCATTCATCCCCTCTGTGCTGAGTCCTCCTTACGGTAGGCACTGTGTTGGATACCAGCAGTGATGAGACAAAAGCCTCTGCACTCAAGAATTCAACAGTCTAACAAGCGAATAAGGAAAGGAATGAATGAATGGGGTGAATAAAGATGAATGCATAACTCTGGGTTTCCAGCAGAGATTGCAAACTGGAGCATGCGGAAGAGATGAAAGGTGAGTCCAATACCACACGCTGAGGTGGTGGTGTACCTTGCTCCTGAACCCAAGACCCTCAGCTCTGGGCACACTGCTCCCCCCACCACACACACTACGCAGGAGGCTCAGGGGCTCCCAAACCAGTGCTCAGGGATGAGGACTCACCCGGTGTCCCCAGCAGCCTCACCAAGTCCATCTGAGAAGAAAGGAGGGTGGTGAGCATCAAGAGGCCTGCCCAGACCCCATCCTCCCATCAGCTTCACTCAAACCCAGGCTGTAATCCAGGGCCAGTCACATAAGCGTCCCCCGCCTGTGGGCTCTCTGCAGTGGCAGGGCCCATCCCAAGTCCTGCGGTCCCATCCCTGCAAAGCTGGCCTCACCTGAGCTCCCAGTGCTGCATTGCCCAGACACCTGTGCTCCTGCCTGCCAGGACAGACAGACAGATGAGGACAGAGAACCCAGAGGCAGCGGCCTCCCACCCTGCCTCCCTCAGCTCCTGGCCTCAGAAGTACCTGAGCAGGGCCCTCCCCGCCAGCAGCGGTGCTCTGGGCCAGCCTGCTGCTGGGGACAGGCTGTGGGACCACCTTCTCCACGCTCTTCTTAAGCCATGTCAGCACCCAGTCGTTGGAACTGCTGAGGGACAGAGGTACCGACCCATCCTCAAGGTCCCCTGCCCCACCCCAGTCCCAGTGGCACTTCATTCACAGTGTCCTGATGAACTTGGCTTGAATCCCAATGTCTATCTCCTCACTGTGAGACTTCAGATTTGCCACCTCCCCCCTGAGTCTTATGTCCAGCTCTGGAAAATGGGGGACACCGGCCCTTGGAGAGGTGTGCCATCCTGAGCCCATTCCCATTGGATGCTAGGCACAAAGCAGCCAAGTTCTGTCATCCTGCTTCCCCCTTAGCCTGGTCCCAGGGGGTCCCATCCTATCTATACTTGGCACACGTCCTGTGCTCTAGAAGGGTTGAGGGTTTCCTATGGGGTGTTTCCTTGTGGCTGAGGCTGGACGGTCTCAGTGTGAGGGTCACAGACACTGCCTGAGCCTCACCCCCGACAGGCATGCCCACTTGGATAAGTGCTAATGGTCTAAAATGAGTCAACTTTGAGTTATCATGCAATAGTCTGGATTTCTGGCTCTGTTAGGTAAATTGGAAACTCTAACCACATGGATCTGCATTTCCCCCAAGCACTGAGAACACTCTGGACCCTACTCACTGTTTCTCTTGGTCACATTGTCCATTTGGCCTAGGAGATCCCTGATCCCTGCCCGAGGCTCCCTTCCCAAGATGCTTGGGGCAGTTGCCTGGGAATGAGTAGAGACCTAAGAGCAATGCTGGTCCCCACCCCCAAGTGGCTCCCTAGATTGGGGGCCCCTGAGGAGAGGGCAGGGTGGTGTGGTACCTGTTCACTTCAGGAGCCACAGTGATCTGGGCCTGGAGGGATGTAGGCGGACTCAGGGCAGCCTCCTGGATTTCTGGAAAAGAGACCCTCATACTTCAGATCTGGAGCCTCAGAGTGGCCCATTTCTCCCCTGCTAGGAAAGTCAAGTCAGAGGCAGAGAAAAGAGGAGAGCTCCAAGGGAGTCAGAAGGCCAAGGCTCCAGCTCAGTTCAGCTAAAGTGTCCCCAGGAACCCAGCCCTCAACTTCTCTGAGCTTCAGTTTCTTCATCTGTGAAATGGGCTTGCCAGTCTGTGGATGTGGCAAGGTCCTGAGGGAGAATACACTCCACCCCGCAGCCTGGCCCTGGGCTTCCGGCACTCACCCTGAGGGCCTGGGTCAGCTGCAGCCACTTCCTCCAATGGCTCTTCAGGTGGCTGGAAGGTTCAAACAGGACCACATAAGCCCTCTGTGAGACCAGCCTGGTTCAGGCAGGAACAGCCCCTAAAACCACCTGCATAAGACCCCCTACCCTACAGGACCTAGTAGCTCTGTTCTCACAATTGTCCCCGTAAATCCTGGCAGCTTCACCTTCAGCCTGGGACACTCCCTTCCTCCCAATCCCAGGGGTCCCTCATCCAGGATAGGGCCCTGAGTGCCCCCCACCAAGGTAGGCTCTGGGCCTATCATACTCCCCAGGAAGCTGCCCCACTCCACTGGCCTGAGAATAGGGAGAAATGTTGGAGCAAACTGAGGGGGAGAGGGAGGTGAGAGCCCCCCTACATACCTCCCCCGCAGCCAGAGCTCTTCCTCTCCTCTGGGCCAAAACTTCCATTCTCCTCTAGCAGCTGGGGGGCATTCAGCACCCACCACCTGCCTCTCATCTGCCTCCGAGCTGCAGCTCCTACCACTGCATGCACATATGTGTGTGTACAAACATGCATGTGCACACAGGGATGCTAACATGTGCACACTCACTGTGATATGTAAATGTATGAGCACACATAAATTTCCATATGAGTCCAGATGCATACATGCATAAGTACACATATGTATACATACAGTAACACAGAGATGTGTGTATACACACATGAACAGACACAAAAACAAATGTATCTGCCCACACCTGCATATGTACATGCAAGACTCAAGCACACGTGCATATACATTTGTGTGTGCATGTGTGCCCCACCACACATGCATGTGCATACAGGCACATGCACACATATTCATATATATATGCACATATCCAGATGCACACAAATGCAGATACCTGCAAATATACATACACATATGCACACACATGTACACACATATATTTGCATATATATACAGACACAGATATTTATGTATACACATATGCACATTTATATGCTTAGTCACACAGACATAGACACATACACAGATACACTCACGGACACAAATGTGTATTCATGAACGCATCCTTTCATATGTGCATCAACACATAATCAAATACACACGTAGGCAAACATACAAGCATATGTCTGTACACATACATATGCATGTATACCTGTACACACAAAGTTCTGCATCTGAACACACACATATATGTGCACAGATGTACAAATATGTATGTATACAAACATGCAGACACATGCCAGAGATGTCTGTACACACATACATGCACAAATACACAAACATGTGCATACACAAACACATGAATACATTCACTGACTCAGAAGCATATGCATATACACACTTACATGCTTACAGCATGCCTCACAGGCACATGGAACTACAGACATATCAATGCATGTGTGCACACAAGTGCACATATACGAGTACATGTGTGCACAGAAATCCATGTAAATATGTGTGTTCATGTGTACACGGTTTGCTAGTGCATATGTATGTGCAGACATACCACAAAGGACACAGGGCATGCACATACATGTACACTTGTGTGCACATGCAAACACTATACACACAAACCCTATACCTGGGTAGTCACTGTTTCCTCAGTGTACCCTGTGCTGCCAAGAACTAGCCTTTCCTCTGCCAGGCACACCCCAGGTCTTCATCTCCCATCACACTGGGCCCAGCCCTCCATGTCTGGGAAGCACTCCCCCTCCACTCTCCGGAGTTAAGATGATTCTCTCTCTCCTCTGAGCTCCCATAGTTCTGTGTGATGAACTTGCTCGGCCCTCCCTGGAAGGTAGAGCTGAGCCCAGTGTTGGAGATCCCTGCATTTCCTCATCACCTCTGTCTTCTGATAGGATGATCTGGCTGGTACTTGTCTGCTGCCCCCCGGGGACAAAGCCTCACTCATCATCATGCTCCCCAGCTCAGGGTACAGGCCTGGCATCAATTAGAAACTAAATCAAATCTATAGAATTGAGCTTCTGAATTAGTTGTCATCATCAGGCCCCTGAATGGATGGGATGCAGAACTGGCAACTGTGGATGTGCTGGAGTCACCCCATGGAAGCTCCTGGGGGACAGCTGACCCAAGCTAGGAATTTGTTCCCTCAGGCTCATTCTCTTACCAGGGAGTCCCCTTGCTCGGCCTTCTCAAGGGCTGTTTCAGGCTCCAGCTCTGGTTCCTGCTTCACCTCTGGCTCTGGCTCTGGCTCTGGGTCTGCGCCTCCCTCCTCCTCTACCTTGGTCTTCTGAGGGGTCCCTGGGGGCTGAGGTAGCACCCTCTGGACCCAGCTCAACATCCCGACACCTGTAGGACACAGAGCCCTTAGGCCTCCCCAGAGTGTGCACCCTTGCTCCTGCCACTTGGGGGCCACTTCTGTGGGTCACACATTTCCCTTTTCTCTCAGTAAATCTTTCAAAACATTTTTTACAAGTGATACCTCCAGGTATTCACTTGATAGAAAAACTCAGGCAAAAAAGAAAAGAAATACTCAAGCCAAAAACACATGTATAAAGAGGTTGGTCACCACAGTGTTATAGCAAGAGATGAAAAACATCCAAATATTCATCAGTAGGACCCAGATTATTGGAAAATACCTAAATTTTCATCTGTAAGAAGGATACATATTAAATAAATTATAATACATCCAATGATGGAATATTATGGAGCCATAAAAACGTAGATCTATTTGAACTAACATGAAAAGATGTACCTGCTCTGGATTCTAGTCATGACCAAGTCAGGTGAACTCTCTGAGCCTTGGTGTGCTTGTCTGTAAAACAGGGATGTTACAGAACCTATCTTGTGGAGAGGATTGTGAGGATAAAATAACGTGATACAAACGTGACTGGCACACACTGAGAACTTAATAAAGTGCTGGCTGTGACCATTATTTGGTGTCAAGCAAAAACATCAATTTTAGAATATCGTGTATTTAATTTAACGTATTTTTAAAAATACATTATGAACAGCATATGAATGGAAAATATTTTAACATAAATGTTAACCTATTTTCATGATTTAAAAATGTTTAAGATAAAATGATAGTCAAATCCCTTTTCAAGATGTACTGGGGTAGGGATCCCTGGGTAGCGCAGCGGTTTGGCGCCTGCCTTTGGCCCAGGGCACGATCCTAGAGACCCGGGATCGAATCCCACATCAGGCTCCCGGTGCATGGAGCCTGCTTCTCCCTCTGCCTGTGTCTCTGCCTCTCTCTCTCTCTCTCTCTCTCTGTGACTATCATAAATAAATAAAAATTAAAAAAAAAAAAAAAAAGATGTACTGGGGTATTTCAGCCTTACCTTATACAGGTTCAGTTTCTGGAGTCATTTCCCTTCTGGAGACAGTGGGGGAGGGCTCTGCACTCACTACTAAATCCCTATGGACAGGCCTGGCCCAGCGAGCACCACACAGATCAGTATGTGCAAACTTACACCCTCGAAAGGCTCTTCAAAGGCGATGCCCAACATGATAGAAAGTGTCTCTGTCTCTCCTTTGCCAGAGACCCTGACCCCACGCTGAAAAGGACAGGCAGAGGGCCCAGGATCCCTGCCCCAGTCCCCCAGGCCCCACACCTGCCCTTCTACTCACAGCCCTGACTTCTGTCCCTGCTCTGGCCTCAGCAGTCCAGCTCCCCTAGGAGAGGCCGTGGTGAGGGGCAGACTTCCGGGTGGGAAAATCAGATCCCTGACTCGGCATCCGAAAAGATGACCCTGGGCAGCCCAGGTGGCTCAGCGGTTTAGCGCTGCCTTCGACCCAGGGCCTGATCCTGGAGACCCGGGATCAAGTCCCATGTTGGGCTCCCTGCAAGGAGCCTGCTTTTCCCTCTGCCTGTGTCTCTGCCTCTGTTCCTGTGTGTGTGTGTGTGTGTGTGTGTGTGTGTGTGTGTGTGTATCTCATGAATAAATAAATAAAAAATCTTTAAAAAAAAAAAAAAAAAAAAAGGTGAACCTGAGCCAGACGTTAGCCCTTCCGGTCTGCCATGTCTTTGTTGGGTTGGGGCGCAGACACAGGGATTTCCAAGCCTGGGAGAGCCAAGACCCTATGTTTAGGATGGTGGATTCCACCGATGTGGCCAACCCCAAATAGCCCCAAGAGCCCAAATGAAGCTAAGTGTCTTTTACCCCAGATCACACTCATCCTCATTGTCCCCACCGGCCACCAGCCTCAGGAAGTTAAGGGCTACCACTTTACAGCTAAGGAAACAGAGGCACGGAGCGATTGGTAGACTTGCCCAAAGTGACACAGTCGGCAAGCAACCAAGCTGAGCCACACTCAGGTCTGCTGAACTCCAGATGCCCCACATCTACTCTCCATGGTATTAATATGTGCTCAGGGCTGGCTGCCGCAGGCCAGTCCTACAGACCCTTTCCCAGTGGGCAGCAGTTCTGTTTGTGTTTCTGAACCTTCTGGAAATGACCAGGGAAGCCCTCCCCACTCCCAATTTTTCTTCTTCCCCCTGACCCAGCCATTTCCTCCGGCAAAGACATATTTGCATGTCCCTGCTGACTCCACAGTGATAAGGGCAGGCAAAGGTGGGAAGGGGGAGCTGAAAGCCCAGGGTAACCATGGTGCTGGGACACCAGCCTTTCAGAATCTTCTGGGAAGCTAGTGAAAACACAGATTCCTCTGCTCCTCTCAACCCTCTGTGGGGCCTGGAATCTGCATGCCACAAGCTGCCTTGAGGATTTGCTAAGGTTTGAGCACCACAGGTGGAGAGGGAAGCTCCAGGTTTCCAGCTTTTCCCTATTCTCCACATCTAAATGCCTCGCTAGGAGAGCATAGGCGTCCCACCAGAGGTCCCACTGAGCCACCACATCATCCTGACTTACTTGCTCAGATGCCGACCACCAGCCAGGAATTGCCTTCTCCCTGTCACTTGCAGCTCATCTCTCAGACACAGGGGGGATTAACTGGCAGCAGCGGGACAGGGGCCGTGTGCAAAGGATTAGCAGGTGCCCAACAGGGGTGGGGAGGTGGCGGTGGAACAGGAGCTCGATGGCCAGGCAGCCAGCAGCAACCCTCCAGGGGCCAACAGGGATCTAGGCCCCAGGAAGGAGCCCCATGGTGTCACTGGGACACCATGAGTTGCCAGGGGACCTCTCCAGGCTCCAGGGATCCAGTGTCCCACATACTTTGGCCAAGCCACAGAGTGGCCAGTAGGAGAATAAGAGCTTCATGTCCCCACGTGATCCTGGGAGATTCTAGGTGGCAAGGGCTTGTCAACTCTCAATCATCAGTGGCAGGAGGTACCCCAGCTTCCAGCTCCAGAGCCAGGACTCAAGCAGAGTCTCTCTGGCCCTGAGTCTTCTGCAACTTCCCAAGGTAGCTGGCATGGGAGAATGTTCTTTCTGCCAGCAAGGCCAAACACCAATGGCAGAGCTCAAGCTGGCCCTGCGCCTCCTCTGTAAATACACCAGGTTGCAGGGGATGAGGGCTCCTCCCATGGTACCTGTGGCCTGCAAGTACCTGTGGCCTGCAAGTTCATGGTACCTGTGAACAGCAAGCTCTTCAGGTCTGCCCGGCCTGCAGGCAATGGCCTATGTCCTCAGTGATAATCACCCTTGCCCCCGGCTTGACAGAGGCCCATGCAGAGATGGCAGCAGGTGGGAACAGGGGAACAGAGACCAGGAGATGTTGAGGGTATAGCTCAGGCAACTGGGTGGCAGATGATGCTATTTACCTAAAAGAGGAAGGCTGGGGCTGCGAGGTAGGGGGAAGAGTTTTGGGGGGCAGGGGAACTCACGAACTCTAGTAAGATGTCTGAAGAGACTTCCAAATGGGAATGTGCACTAGGTGGCAGAGTTGTGTGTGTGTGTATGTGTGTGTCTGTGTGTGTCTGTGTGTGTGTGTCTGTGTGTCTGTGCATCTGTCTGGAGTTTGGGAAGATGGAAATGTTGGACCTATTAGCTCAGCAGTAGATGCTGCTTAAAGCCCCAGGACAGATTGAGAACCCCTGGGAAATGCAATGCAGCTAAAGAAGAGAAGGGGACACAGAATCCTGTAGCACATTTTGAGGCTGAGAAGAGGAGGAGGAGCAGGAAGTGAGGGTGCTGCAAGCCAAGGAGAGTGAGGTGCTTGGGAAGGGGTGATTATATGGGACCCTGCATGAGTGAGGCTTGGCCTGTGCCCCTCTCTCTAGGCTGATCAACCTGGAGGCAGCGGAGCCCCTGGAGAGCAGGCAAAGTCAGATGTGCCTGGGGGAAGAGTAAGTGGCTCTAGGGAAAGGAAATGAACATACTTTGGCCGCACACCAGTTTGGATGACCCTCATGTACATGGAGGGAAAGGGGTCAGACTCAAGACTCCAGGGGCCAATATACAAAGCTCAAAAGCTTGTATATTGGGATGGATAAGGGGTGTGTGGGAGCTTCTAGGAGGCAGCAGGGCCCTCCCTGTTTCTTGCTTTCTTTAGCTGACATCAATTTAAAAATTTTTTAAAAACAAATTCCCGAGGTATAATTTATATTTTTAACATTTATATTTTTAACATTGACCGAGCTAGGCAACTTGCACCATCCTGTTTGAGAACATTGTCATCGCCCCGATGAGGCCCTTTATGCTTGATGGGCATCACTCCCATCCTCAGCCACAGCTCTAGACAGCTGCCAATCTGCACCACCCCCCAGATTGGCCTTTTCTGGACATTTTATATAAATGGATCATACAACATGTGTAGTGTTTTTTGTGTCTGATTTCTTTCATTCAGCATAACGTTTTTGAGGATCACCCACAGGGTACCATGTATTAGTACTTCATTCTTTTCAATTCCTGAGTAACCCATGGAAGAGATATACCACAGTCTGTTTCTCTACTCACCAGTCAATGGCCACTTGGGTTGTTCCCACCTACTGGCTATTTGAAATAATTGGCATGAACATTCACATGCCAGTCTTTGTGTGGACATTTTCAGTTCTCTTGGGAAGATTCCTAGGGGTAAAATTGCTGTGTTGTGTAGTAATTTTATGTGTCAGGTTTTAAGAAACTGCTAATCTGTTTTGCAAAGTAGTACCTCTTGTCTTGATCTGAACTCACTTTATAAATTATTAGTTACACTATATACTTATGCACTTGCTGCATTTGTTGTATTTTATAACTTTTAAAGAACCAAAAACAAATTGGGAGTGGGGTGGTGAACAGAGGCAATCCTGGGAAACTTTTCTCTAAGGGGTGGGGCTTGAGGATGCTGTCTGGAGCTGCATGCAGTCCTGGAGGTAGAGCCCCTAGGAAGCCAGATCCTGGGTGACCCTCACAAGGGGCATCTTCCAGGACCCAGCAGCCTCAGTACCTGGGCAGGTGTCTGCGGAGCATATACCGATACAGGCAAATAAGCTAGACTTTCCCCAGGGTCTCTTCACCCTTGGGGTCCATTGCCAATAATTGTGACTGGGGTGGTTGGCAGGTCCCAGGGCTTTCGTGCCGGGCTTAGGCACTCATGACCTCTCTTTCCTAAGAAGGAGGGAGGGAGGCTCTAGGCCTGCAAGGGGCCAGAGCTAGGATATCACCTGTTAATCCCTAGCCTGCTGAGGCCACCACTCTCTCTGATCCCTTTATGCTGACCCTGGATACTGACCACTGCTAATCACCACCCCTGGAGACCCAAGAGCTGGCAGGCAGGGCAGTACCCTCTGCTCTCAAGTCTGCAGGAGGGCTCACAGTCACCCTGCATGCCAGGGCCTAGGATCTTGCCTGACATAGAGCCGTGTGAGGCCCTGAGAGAGATAGCGACTAGCCCGGGATCACACAGGACTCGCCCTGGCAGGGCCACCTCCAGGGAGGCCTGCTTCCTGTCTGACATTTTTCAACACACCCGGCTTGAGCTAAGGCCTAGAAGACAGCAACCTTCAGGAAAGCCGAAAGTGGGAGCCAGTGCACAACACCCCAGGTAGCTGGCTCCTCTCCTGGGAGCCTACCGTTGTCAGGGTTGCCGAGGAAGAGGAGGCGCCCTCACAATCAGGTGGCAATGGGCATTGTCTCTCTGCAGAATGTTCCTTTATTCTCCTACTGTATGAGGTGCTGGGGCCAGCCCATCTCCCTGCCTCTTCTCCCCACTGAGCAGTCGGAAGAGCAGAGAACCCTCACAGACCTGTGCACCTGCAGACCAGGTAGCCACCGTCGGAGGGTGAGGAGCAAGGAGTCCTTTGTGTCCTCTTGTCCCTGCCCCACTTCCCGTCCCCCCCAGGCAGGCCCGCACCCTAAGACAGCTTCCCCAGGGCCAGTCACCTTGCCCTCTCCCTGCTCTTCCACCATCTGAGGTCCTCGCTCCTCCCATCCACCTACCACTCACCTCCGTCTCACACGTCTAACTGGGTCAGGCAGAAAGCAAGCTGACTCAACAAATTCTCACTGAAGTTTCAATGACTGAAAAGCCATGGGAATAGCCACTCTTTAAAGGGAAGCGCTGAGTAACCAGCAATGTTTTCCTAGTCCCTATCTCTCATGCCTCGCCCCTGATTTAAAACTTTCCTATGCCTCCCTGTAGAATTTTGAGTAAATGCCAGATACTTTAGCTAAGGCCAGAAGTCCATAATTAGCTACCCAGAGGCAAACTGAGCTAAATCCTGAAAGCACTTGCTGTTCACGAATTAAGAATAGACTCCTATGCATCCTCTTTTAGACCATCCCCAACCACATAGCCCCTGTACTGACCCATCAGAGCCCTTAGCACATCGTGTGTGCACGGGTGGGCGTGAGTCTGAATGCCCCCAACACCACATGGGAGCCCCCAGCTCTGGGTAGTCGTGTTGGACAGGAAAACAAATCTGCAGGGCCAGGGTTGTGCTACCCTATAGAAGGGTGTTGGGTCGGGGTGTCTCTGCTCCCCAGCCATGGCCCGCATCATCGACCTGGTGCCCTGGGATGACGGCTCCACGCACATGTATGCCTCCCCGGCCATTCTGCTGCCTGTGGAGCGGACACGCAACCAGTTGGCCGGCGTGAAGCAGCAGCTCTACCACCCGGCCCTGCCCAGCCTGCGCCGCATGGACATGGACTCGGTCAGGGCCTGCCTTTCCGACGAGCACTGCCAGTCCACCACCTACTGCCTCAAAGGTCCAGCCACCTGGCTGCCTCTGGGCCTTGGGGGAAGGGGTGGGTGGTTTCGGGGGAGAGCCCTGGTGGAGGGAACACCCGGAAGCACGGTGGGGGGGTGAGGGGTTAGGGAGGTGGGAGAGGGGACCTGCCCAGGCCTGAGCCTCTGCTTTCTTATTAGGAAAATGGGATAACAGGGCCTGCCTCATATTATGGTGAGATTGAAACAAGCTAAGAGAATAGGGGACAGGAGGGGAAAATAAAACGAGATAAAATCATAGAAGGAGACAAACCATAAGAGACTCTTAATCGTAGGAAACACACTGAGGGTTGGTGGAGGGGAGGGTGTGATGGAATGAGCACTGGGTGTTACATACAACCAACGAATCACTGACCTCTACCTCTGAAACTAATAATATACTATATGTTAATTAATTGAATTTAAATTTAAAAATAAACAAGCTAAGAGAAGCACTTAAAGTTGTGCCAAGCATATAGTACCTGCTCAACAATACTATAATGGTGGTTACTCTTGGAGAGAGTAGTGTGAAGTCAGTAGTCGGGGTGCTAGGGATGATCATAAAGTGATAGTGAGGTCTTCTGTCCAATGTGCTGTCTGTGTGGAAAGGGAAGAGAAAGACCCTCCTCACACTTGCCATGAATGAGCTGTGGACAGGAGAGAAGAGCCTTTGGGATGAAAAGGCTGCATGCACCCGAGGAAGAGCCCTTCGTCGATTGAGGAGCTTGGGTGCAGAGGTGGGGGTGCCTGTGAGTGAATGAATGAATGGATGGATGGGTGAATGAATACACTTTCATTTTCAGCACATTTATTAAGCACTTGCTTTGTGCCTGATGTTCCTGGGGAAGCAGGGAAACAAAGGTATCCTAGCTAGAGGGGTCAGTGTGGGTGGGGGGGGGCCTGGAAGGCAAAACCTGCCCCAGGTGTTGGGGGACCTTGAGGGGTTTGGTAGGGCCAAAGGACAAGTTTGGAGCGGCAGCAAGAGCCAGGGCTGGGGATGAGGGAACTGTTGCTAAGCTCAGAGGCCTGGACCTTGGAGGCACAGGGGAAGTTCTGAAGACTTGAAGTAGGAATGAGGTCTGAGCAATCTGGGGGTGGAGAGGTAGAGGATGGCCCAAAGGGACCAAAGATGAATGGGGGCTGGGTAGTATGACAGGGAGCGACCACAGTCTTCAGGAAGGAGTGACAGTGTGTTGGCCACTGGAGAGGGCTCGGGAAGGTATTTAGGAGATAAAGATAGGATTTGGTAGCAGCGTGGATGAGGGGCAAGAGTAGGACGTCTGGAACCATACCCAGGTTCCAGCTCAGGTGACAAATGCGGCAAATGTATCATAGACTGCTGGAGTTCTCTAGAGGTCCCATGCAGAGCCCTGGGGGGCCAGCATGGGAAGTGCTGGAGGTGGGTGGGGAAGCAGTGAGGAGGGAGGGATGAAAGGTGAAGTGGAGCCCCCACACCTGGCCCTCTAAGGGGGAACAGCCACGGGGCTCCCGCTAACTGCTGTGTGGGAAGGCTCAGCACGTTTCTTCCAATTTCCTGGCTTCTCTTGGAAGTCAGGAATCTAGATTTCTAGGGAAAGCTCTTGATTTAAATATGTATTTTATTGCAAGCATATGCTTTTTAAGAAAGTGATAGAGGAAAAATAAATAAATAAATAAATAGTAATAGGGTGGCTCAGTCAGTTAAGTGTCTGCCTTCGGCTCAAGTCATGATCTCAGGGTCCTGGGATCGAGTCCTGAGTCAGGCTCCCTGCTCAACAGGGAGTCTGCTTCTCCCTTTCCCTCTGCCCCCCACCCCCTGCACTCGTGCTCTTCCTCTCTCAAATAAACAAAATCCTTTTAAAAAGTAATAGAGTCACAGGTTCAAAATTCAAAATGTTGTAACAATGTACATCTCCCTCCACGGCAACCCACCTGTGCTTACAGGTAACCACCGTTTCTAACATACCCTTCTACTATTTACTAATGTGAATACAAACATATATTCTTTTGCTCCCCAACTTTTTGTTATCAATATGTTCCAACATAGAGAAAAGTTGAAAGGATAATATTATGGACACCCAGTGCCTTCTACCTTCTCCAGTTAATCTATTACTTTATTTGGTTCATCTCTCTCTCTCTCACACACACACACACACACACTCACACACACTTCAGCAAGCAGTTCCCAGTGACGACAACCTCCTATATGACATAATACCATTTTCACATCTAAGAAAGTTAACAATAATAGCACCTACTCTTTGCTCCATATTAAAATGTCCCAAATGACTACTAAAGATGTCTTATAGCTTTAAAATCTTTCTGGAACCAGGCTGCAATCTAGGATTGTGCACTGCAACTGGTGGTTATGTATCTTTTGTGGTCTGAAATAGTCCACCCACTTTCCATTTTTCCCTAATATCGACTTCTTTAGAGTTCAAAACAGTTATGTTGTATACAGTCCTACATTGTGAATTTGAGTGATTGTTTCCTTACAATGCTGTTTACCATAATTGTTTTCTGTAAACTAGAAACTAGGTGTACAGGCTTGGTTAGCCAGGCAAAACATTGCTGGCCAGAATCTTGCACAGGTGACGGATGCCATGTTTGCCCTAATGCTTCAGCAGGAGACAGGTAATGCTATTAGCCCACTATTCATGATGCAAAGTTTGATGACTTGGTTAAGGTGGTGACCTGAATGTATATTCTTCTCTGCCTCCATCATCTCAGTTTTAGGCTTTCAAGCAAAAGATAGCATACAGCATATATTCTCATGCATATTGGAGGGTCTCATATAGAGAACTTCCTCTATTTTAAGTAGCTGCCTAGTAAGGAGGTATCATAGGGTATTTAATGAGTCCTTTAATGACAGACACTTGAGCTGTTTCATCATTCTCTGCTACAAACAATGCTGAAATGGGCAGATCTTTTACCCACATCATTTGCCAGTCATACACCTGTAATGTGGGATAAATTCCCAGAAGTAGGATTATTAAGTCCAAAGGTATATGAATTTAAACTCACATACTCCTGATAGATAATGCCAGTTGCTTTCCATAGGCTGGAATCAATTTATACTTCCTCTGGCAATGTTAGGGCAGTGTCACTGTTTCCGATAACTGCACTAACTTTTGGATTGTTTCCAATCTGATAGGCAAATACTGGCATCTTAATGTAGTTTGAATATGCATTCATCTTATTGTGAATGAGGCTGAGTGTCTTTTCACATGTTTTAGGGACCATCTGCACTCCTTGTGTTTGTGTGTGAACCACCTATGCATATGGCTTGCTCATTTTTCTTTTCTTGTCTCAATTTCTAGCAATTCTTAGGGCAATTGCTCCATCTGTAAACTAAATGGGAATATTTTTTTCCCCATTTGTCCCTTGATTCTTGTCAGTTTTGCTGAGCAGAAGTTTATGTTTATGTAGTCAAAGTCATCAATCTTTCCTTTTTGGCTATTGGATTGTGGGTGAGTTGGTATGGCCTTCCCCACCCCAAGGTTATAAGGGAATTTACATGTTTTCCTCTAGTACTTTCATGGTTTCATTCTTTTACATTGAAATCTTTGAACTACTTGGAGTTTATCTGTTGTAAAAGTAAAAATCTAGGGACACCTGGGTGGCTCAGCAGTTGAGTGTCTGCTTTCGGCTCAGGGCGTGATCCCAGAGTTCTCCTGCTTCTCCCTCTGTCTATGTCTCTGCCTCTCTCTCTGTGTCTCTCATGAATAAATAAAATCTTTTTTTAAAAAAGTAAAATCTAATCTTGTTTTTTTTTTTTTTTAAGTTGTCAAAAACTCCCAAAAACTTTTGAAGCAGTGTGGGCCAAAGATCTCCTGAATGGGTGCACAACGGGCTGGTGGAGGAGACATTTCTTCTTTCTCTTTTTCAGATGATTTTGACAATGCCCACTTCACACTTTTGGGTGTCCCCAACAAACCCCTGCATTGCTTGGTAAGTGTCCTTTGCTCCTGGACCTCCCTGGATTTGCTCAGGAAAGAGGATGTGAAGGTCCTGCCTGCGCCCAGCCCCAGAGTACCTCGGGTTCTTCAGCCGCCTGCTTGGGCCCCTTCCCCCTTTCCCATGTCCTTTAGGGGGCTTCTCCGGCTCTGGGCCAGGCACCTAGGTCAGACAGGCCAAGATGTCAGTTGCGGTCTATAGGATGGACTGGATCGCCCCCCCCCCCCATCGCCCCAATCCCGCCCCCCCTCCGGCCAAGCTTCTGCACCTACCCACGCGTTCCTGACTCCCATGGCCCCGGCAGGACATCACGGCGACCGGCCAGAAACTCCGCAACAGGTACCGCGAGGGAAAGCTGGTACCCATTGCTCCAGGCATCAACCGGCCGGACTGGCCCCGCTTCACACGCGCCATTGAGGACTGGTCCCGCTTCGTGTCCGCCGCCGGCGAGTTCAAGCTGCCCTGCCCGAGCAGGAAGGGTCAGTCTCCTGGGCCCGGAGGACGCCCTCGGGGAGGGGCTGGGGCCGACCCGGAGCTCCAACTGCGGCGGGGGGCATCGGGTGGGCTGCGACAAGGACCGCGGGGAGGCGGAGGAGCAGCTGGGGCGCGTGGAGCGGGCAGGACCGCGATGGGAAGAGGGACAAAGAGATGGGGCTCGTCCTGGGGAGGGGGCAGGGGCCAGGTCCCGCCGGAGGGAGCCCCTGGGGAGGAGGCCGAGCGCGGGGCGCGTTCCGTACGGGGGGAGCAGGGTCGCGGGGCGCGGCGGTCCCGGCGGGGCAGTGGAGGCGGGACTGGCTCGCCCACAGGTGTGGGCGTGGTTGGGCCGGGGGCGGGCCTAGTAGGGCGGGGGCGGGGCTGGCTGGGCGCTGGAGGCTGGCGGGCCCCCCGCAGGCGAGAGTTTCAGCGGCTACGCGGTGCGGTACTTGAAGCCGGAGGTGACCCAGAACTGGCGGGTAAGGAAGATCTGCGCGCTGACCTGGCCCTGGGGACCAGGAGGTGGGGGAGGAGAGGCCAGCACGCGGAGCGGGGTAGGGGAGAGGTCACCCAGAGCAGAGTTTTCCAGGCCCCAGGGCCAAGATCTCTGGCAGAGAGGGCTGTGGGGGCCGGGGAGGGGGCCAGTGTCCCCCTCGGCTCACTGCCCCCCCCCCCCATTTCTCTGGCCCGCGCCAGTACTGTCTCAACCAGAACCCCAGCCTGGACCGCTACGGACAGAAGCCCCTGCCTTTTGACTCCCTGTAAGTGACACCACAAGCCCTGGAACCCCATACCTGGAGGAGGGAGGATGAGGGCTTGGCCACTTTCCTCAGAGCACATTTAGGGACCCTTGAATATGTGAGACCCGGGAAAACTGCTTGGTTCCAATACACCACAAGAAAACAGCAGTTTCAAAATGGATAGATGTTTAATTCTCATCAAACGGTGCACCCTGTCGTCCAGTCCCTGGCAACCCCACCCTTTCGGAGTAGAGGCCTTAGGTGGGACAAGAGTGGAATGTAATCCTCCCGGTGGGATGGCGCCTCCCGAGATGGGAATGAGGTTCCCGGAGAGGGTCGCCCCCACCTCGGGCTCACCTTCCTCTTCTTCCACAGGAACGCTTTCCGACGCTTTGGCTCAATCTACAGGTAGGGGAATGACCCCGCCCGGCTCCACACCCAGCCACTCCCCGAGGGGCGGTGCCCAGATAGCCTCCGGGCTCAGGCCATTCTCAGACCCCTCTCCACTCCACTTCACCCAAGGATTGGTACCTCCTGGGTGATATGGGGGTGCCAAGCTGCTTCCCTCCAGAGAGATCTGCACCTGCCCAAGGTGTGGCCTACTGAGAGATGGGAGCAGAATGCATGTCCCACCCAATTTGGCTCAGGCTGGGCCAAAAGGAGAGGGCTTACCGGGTGGAGATCAGGGGCCAGAGAAGTAAACAGACATATAAGAAACATGATAGAGAGAACTTAGAGTCCACCTTCCAGAATGGGGGTAGGTGGGAGAGGCTGAGGCTCCTGTTCCCAGCAGGACAGTGCAAGATGTTAGGCATCTTGGTCATTTGGCCATCTCCCACCTACCTAGCCCTCTTTCCTGCACCACAGCAGTACCACCTTCCTTGGTGTCACCCAAAGTACCAGTACACCCAAGTACACCAGGCCTTTGCCGGTGCTGTATCAGGGCCTAGATGATCCTTCCTTCTCTGCCTGGAAATTTCCTCCTCACTCTTGAAAGCCCAGCCTAGATGTGCCATCCTCCTTCAAGCCTTCCCTGCCCCTCTGCCCCTCCCCTGCAGCTCAAACCCTCAAGGTTGGCCACCACAGGTGCATCCCTATCTGATAAGCATGCAGAGTATTGCGTTATAGTTACCGATGGAAAGCTTACCTTCTCGAACCCACCCTGTGCACACACAGGGGAACACTTTCTGATATTTTACTATGATATAATGCCTGCCAGAGTAAGTGCACTAAAAGTTTGAAAAATGAGTAAAGCAGGGCAGGACTGGGGATCAATGAGAAACAAAGATGAGGCAAACTGGAAGGGGAGGGGACTTGAGAGTCAAGCAGAGTCTCAGAAATTATATAAATAAAATGAAATAGGGAGCTGTTGAAGGCTCTTGAGCCAGGAGAGGCAGGATAGAAGCTGTGTTTTCGGAGCCTTGAGGACAGGAAGATGGGGTGGGGGGCAGGCCTGCAGAAGGACAGCCTGATTTTCCCCAGGACACCCTGGAGGCCCCTGCATCAGCCCTCCTTCTTTCCACAGCCGTGTCAACTACCAGATCCCTTGGCATTAATCTGTGAAAAGGAAGCCAAGCTTCAGGCTGCTGGACTATGTCATCTCAGTTTCTCCAGCAGGACAGAGGGTATATGGTGGCATCACTCATCTCCCTAAGAGTTCAGCCTGACTGGAAATAAACCTAGTAATAATAAGCCAGGCCCATGTCTATGTGTGTGTGTGCGTGCACACATGTGTTGCAGGGACTGGGAAAGGATGATAGTATCTTACCTGTACCTGCCCCCTGCCAACTCCTGGAGGACAGTACAGAGGCTAGAAAAAGATGTCTCATGACCCCAAGTAGAGATCCAGGGTCTGCGCCCCAAGACTCAACTGGGAGTGAGGTGTAGAGGCAGCCTGGGAATTGCATTTCCCCTGTGCCCTTGTTCGCTGCTTGCAGCCCCACAACCAAGCCCCCTCCACCTCAGGCTCTGAACTTGGTCCCTAAAGAGAAAAGAAGAAGTTTGAAAGGGATTTTAGATACCTCTCTCAGAAGCTTTCAGCAGACCAGTATAATCTGGGGGGCTTCCCTCGGCCTGGCAGGCTCTGGGGAGCTAGATGCATCTCTGGGCATGGAGCAAGAGTTGTCTATTCTATCCACATAGCTTCAGGACTAGCCCTTACATCTGTCCACTGCACTACAGAAAGGAATGTATGATGCATGATGTCCTGGAGACAGCCATCGGCACTCCTGGGCCAGGTCCAGAATGATGCCACTCAAAGGGCTAAGGAAGAGTTTCTCTGGCATGGTTGGGGGATTAGAGAGCCAGGATCAATGGATAGCTCCCAGACTTTCCAGACATCCCACCTGCATCCTGCTTGTGGGCAGTCTGCAAAGACATATAGCCACCAAGCTCTATGACTATTTGGACAAGACCCCTGCTGCTAGGATCTGGGGCCTCAGGGATCCACGAACCTTTGGAAATTATGAGCAACACTGTGTGTCCTGGGGCACCTCGGTGGCTCAGTGATTGAGCCTTTGGCTCAGGCCATGAGCCTGGGGTCCTGGGATCAAGTTCTGCATCGGGTTCCCTGCAGGAAGCCTGTTTCTCCCTCTGCCTATGTCTCTCCTCTCTGTGTGTCTCATAAATAAATAAAATCTTTATTAAAAAAATGAAACTTGTCCCCCACACACATACACACACATACACACATACAATTTCCCCATGGAGAGGCTCCTTTTCATCTGATTCTCAGGATAGTCTGTGCCCACAAAGGTTAGGAAACCCTGACTTATACCCTCCCCAGCCCCTTCCACTAATATTTACTGAGCAACTACTGTATGCAAGCCAGGTCTCCGGTGGAAGGGATTTGAAGAACAATACTATCCTTTTATTTATGGACTCTATGTTACACTATTCAGAATACATTGTCATGTGACTCATTATCACTTTTTGGCTGTAAGCCCCATAAAAACTCTGAAAAGTGACCAGAATGAATGCTATCCTATATCACAGATAAGAAAATTGAGGCCCAGATTGGGAAGTAGTTCATTTCAGCCAAACCCACAACTCAGGACTCAAAGCAAGTCCTGGCACTTGACACAATGGTCACTTATAGTTTATACTCAACATTGTAGAATAAATTATTTCCCAGAATGGGAGGTCTTTTGTTTCTCGGGTAAAAAAACAAGGAGGTGAATTATATTATTGTCATCTGAAAATGCAGAGAGAGCCTGCCTTACAGACTCTAGGCTGATTTTAATTTCTTTTAGGGGTGGAGGTGATGGTTACTATCCTTATACTGAGGCGAGGGACCAGGGTGTCTGTCTCTGTCCTCAAGTGTGGGATTCTGCTGACAATAGAGCAGAAGCTTGGGGGCGTGGGATGCCTGGGTTGCTCAGCGGTAGAGTGTCTGCCTTTGGCTCAGGACGTGATCCCGGGGTCCTGGGATCAAGTCCCACATCGGGCTCCCTGCATGGAGCCTGCTCCTCCCTCTGCCTGTGTCTCTGCCTCTCTCTCTCTCTCTCTCTCTCTCTCTCATGAATAAATAAATAAAATCTTTTAAAAAAAAAGAAGAAGAAGAAGAAGCATTGGGGGCAGAGCAGACAGGTAAACAGATCACGGAAACCCTTCTCCTTTGGGGGCCTATTGGGAAGGTACTCAGCCTCCTGCCATTTCATGCAGGAAGAAACCCTTTCGTCCCAGCCCAGTGGGCGGTCCACCAGGCTTGAACCTTGGGAAGCCACTGACAGAACCCGTTGGGGTGCCAGAGCCACACTCTGCAAACCTGAGTGCCTCCTCCAACACAACAGCTCAGAGAAAAGAATTGCCCAAGGCTCACATCATGGCAGGGATGCTGGAGTCCTGGCCCCTGTGGGACTGGGGACAGCCAAAGAGCACACTTCAGTATGCCAGAGGGAATCAAGTGCCTGGGAGCTTTTTCCTGGCCCTGCCTTCTTGACACCGAATGACAGGGCAAGGCCCTCCAGGAATTTGGCCCAGCAGACATTTGAGGTCTTGCCTGGCCCCATGCTGGCTTCAGGAAGGACACGGACCAGATGCCATCCCTGCCTGGGAGGTGCTTCCAGTCCAGGAAGAGAAAGGCAGGCCACGCTGATTCAAATATGAAAGTGAAAGGTGAGAATATGGGTGACCACGTTCCTCAAACCCGAGACACTGTGAATGGTAACCTGCACCAGCAATTTAATTGGGTTCTTGTGACCAGTTGTACATTGAATCCTGATTCCACAGACCTAAAAATGTGTGCCCAAGAATAAAGGAAATGCAGAGTAGATGAGTGTTAATAAGGCTTATTAAGTACTCACTTTTTCTTGTTATTTTTAAGTAATCTCTATACCCAACATGGGGCTCGAACTCAAGACCCCAAGATCAAGAGTCACATACTCTTTCAACTGAGCCAGCCAGGCACCCCTGCACTTTATATTTTTTTCAGCCAAGGTAATGTATTAAGCATTTTACAGACACCGTGAGGTGGATAATTTCAGACCCCTTTTATGGATGATGAAATGGACTCAGGGAGGTTAAGTGACTGGCCCAAGGTCATACTGCTGGTGATTGGAGAGCTGGGAATTGAAGCCAGCCTACCTGACCCTTGAGCTTGCAGCCACCACATTCCACTGGCTTCCAGCTGTGAGAGAGATTCGAGTCAAGAGTGGAGAGGAAACCAGATGGGGCTTCCTGGGGATAGGGACATGGAGGCCAAGAGATCAAACTGGAGGCCAAGAGATTGGCAGAAGCCCCATTCCCACCAAGCCTGGGCCACTGTTTCCTGGCCTCGGAGTCCCCTCAGCCTCAGGAGCTCTTGACTCATCATAAATAGATCACATTAGAAATCCTCCCTATGGCCCACTACCTTGGGAACAGTCCAGCCTCCATGGGCTCACCCACAGGTCTTCCCGGTCAGTCACCCAGTCCACTTCCTTGGCCCTGAGCCTCAATGTATTCCCCCAACGCAAACCTCACCATCCGCCTCCTTGCTGTTCTGAACACCCAGGCTCTTGTCTGCCTCCCCACCTTTGTTCAAAGCCTTCCTCCCACCAGAAATACTTTCCTCATCTATTCCTACCCAAATCCTGCCACTTCTTCCAGAAAGTCCTCTCTCAAGCACTCCCTTCTCCTCCCCCCACCGATTTTCCCCAGGCCTACAGAACAATTCCTAGCCTCTGGCCCACAGTTGTCTCTAAGGAAATACTGCACTTGGAGGCTCTTTTTTATCTCTTTGAGTGAACAGCAGGGCTCAAGAATGGGGCCTGAGACCACCCAGAACCAACACACAGATCTAGACTAAATGAAACAACTTCTACAAAGCAATGGCTATGTTTGTTACAAAGTAACACACGAAACACACCCAGGGCCTGGGGCTGGCAATGGGGATGGATCAGGGGTGGGGTGAGGGTCAGGGAGGACTCACATGTAATATTTTGTGCTACAAATCAGAAGCTCTGACCTTTCTAACCCTACCTTTTGATACATGAAAACTTCAATGCTCTCTCCTCTGAAGTTTTAGCTGCGTGCCCTGCAGTACCAGCCCTTGGGGAACAAAGGCGGGAATGCAGATTTAGGTTGGAGATGCACACACAGGGAAAAGGGAGACCCTGCGGGTGCCCCCCAATCTCCACCCCTCTCCTCAACCTCCTTCTCAGGGCCCTGAGGGGGATGGGGCATACTGGGCCTCGGAGTCTTTGTAGATTTGTGAAAATCAATGCGGCCAAAGCTTTTCCTGGAGGTCTGAGCCTCAAGGAACAAAGAAAGCACCCGTTTGAGGATGGGTTGTGGAGCTTATCACCAGCAGAGCCTGGCCCAGGCTGGGAGGCCCTGGGCAGATGTCCAAGGCCTGGGCAGCCCATGGTCTTCTTGTCTGTGGCCTGCTCTGGAGGCAGGAAGGAGGCAGGGAGGTAGAAGCGAGGATGGAGGGCTGGAGACAGAAGACTCCCAAAGGCGTCTAAGGAGGAGGTCTAGGCTCTTTACAAAGCTGCCTCTGCACAGATGGGAGACAGAGCACGGCTGCTTTAATCCCTCAAGGAATCCAGGGCCCACCAGAGGGCTGGCCGCCCCCTCTGCCAGCCGGTGAAGAGCGCTCTTGCTCCCCTGGCCAGACCGCGTGCCGGCACGGGTCCCAGCCCTTGTGCCCAGCTTCCCGACCCGCAAAGAGTGGGGTGGAACCAGAGCCCCAGACTTCAGCGGCCGGAGCTGGAGGCCTGTGAGGTTCAGACCCAAGGGCTGTCCCGTTTCCCTCTGTCTGTTCCCACCGGGCCAGCCCCCGAAATTGCAGGCATCTTTTGTCACCAACTACGTGGCTTTGGGCAGCCCCAGGGCTTCTAAAGGGTCAGCCGGAAGGGAATACTCAGGTCTGCCCTGCCCGTCTCCTGGAGATGGTATGAGGCTCTGACCAGCTGGTGGATGGGAAAGGTCTTATGCATAGGGTGTCAGGGTGGGGTGGGGAGAGCCCTGACTGTCAGAGGGAAGAGTTAGGCCGGCTCCCTCCCACTTTCGACCTCTGATAGTTCTGCTCTCCCGAGTGGCCACTACCTGCCAAACCCTTCACACAGGCCATTTCACTATGCCCTCACGCTCCCCAGTTACTAACTCCAAACTGGGAGGCTTATGTCAGCCTCTTCCTCCTGCTCCTCCCAGCTCTGGTTGTCATCCAGATGTCACCTCTCACCCCAAGGTACTGCCTTCTTCCTATCTTGTCAGTGGTTGGAGCAAAGGGAACAATTCCCCAGACTAAAGGAGGTAATACTAGTCTACACCCCTCATCACAACGTCTGAAGTCCCCTCGTGAAAATGCTAGGCTCTACAAGAGGTAGGCTCACATCGGCTATGGGACTCAGGAGATGGCGGGGCTCCCAGGCAGACTGGTGGGAGGTGCAGTCAGCTGCAGGCAACAGCTGCTTATGCCAGTCTGTGCTCCTTCTATCACAACTGAAGCCAGACTGAGACAGGAAGACTACAGGCTGGAGGCCAGGAGGGGCTGGGAGAGGAAGAGGAGACAAGGGTTGATCCTGTCACCCTCCCAGAATCTGAGTGTCAGGTCTCTAAGAACCGTTAGAGATCAGGGTCAAGACCTCTGCTTCAGATGGGGAACTGAGGCCTCAAGACCCCAGAGTGCCTGGGGTCACTTTTTATCAAATGACTAGGACTTGAACCTGAACCTCCAGGCTCTCAGGCTCCATTCACTGCCCTGGTTTTAGCGCAGGCTGGAGGCCAGAGCCTGAGGGCCAAGTGGGGGCTGTAGGAGCCCCACTGCTTTGCAGGCAGAGGTGAGGATGGGCACAGAGCAAGAGAAAGTCATTGCAGGCTCCATGTGAGCTCAGCCATGCCCGGCCTGGGCTCCTCCTGCCCCAGGCACACTTAGACCATTGTCCATTCAGGAAAGGAACCTGAAGCCCTAGAGTACCAAACACATGCCAGTGCTTTCCAGAAGTCTCTGCAAGGTAGGTGGGTCTTGCTTGAGGTCACTCAGAAAAGAGGGCAGGATTGAAGCCTGGCCTACAGGACACCTGGGTGGTTCAGTGGTTAAACATCTGCCTTTGGCTCAGAACATGATCCCCGGGTCCTGGGATCAAGTCCTGCATGAGGCTCCCTGTGGGGAGCCTGCTTCTCCTTCTGATTGTGTCTCTCTGCCTCTGTGTCTCATGAATAAATATATTAAAATATTAAAAAAAAAAAAGAAGCCTGGCTGACAAGTGGATGCCTGTAGGAAGGACCCACACACAGATCCTCAAGGGAAGTCCTCCCATGAGCTCACACAGAGGGAAGAAGGGGACTGTGGGGTCCAGGTCACATCTAGGGTCCCCCTTACCCTTTCCACTATCCGTCTGCACCTAATTTTGAGCTCCCTGTGGCATGGGCAGCTTCTTGTCCTCTTGACTTTCTACTCTCATCACCCCTCACCTCCAGGCCAGGTGTTGACCACCCTCCTAAGCACCCTCCCCTGGCTCTCAGATGTCCTGACCTGGGGAGACTGTTTCTCCCTCTCTCCACATCTCCGCCTTTGAGAAATGAGTCACAGTTCACCCACTGGGGGACTAGGGCAGGAGAACAGAAGAAAGGTGGGTTGGAAGGCCAAGAAGGGAGGCGGTTGGCTGGACCCACAGATGGAATGGCCATGTGACAGCATGAGTACAAGTGGGGTGAGGGCAGGCAACCCCGTGGGGCAGGGCATCTGGCTGAGGCCACTGTTGCTCCAGGCAAGCCCTGGCTTCCCACCGGGGCAGAGCAAGTGCTCACACTTACCAGGCCAGGTTCCCGACTTCTGACCACAAGCTGCCTGTCCCTCCCAGCCCGGCTCCCCCTGCATGGGCTGCAGTTAGACCCCTAGCAGGTCAAGAGGCTGCTGGCCTATTCCCTAAGGCCCTGAGTACTGTCAGCGCCTTCACAGCTTCCCCACCGGGAACTCCAAACATGATGCCATCAATTCTCACAGCAACCAAGCAAGGCAATTGAGGCAACTGAATCCCAAGAGGTTGAGTGACTTACCCAAAGCAATATGACCAGAACATTCGAAACTCAGGATTCAAACCCAGCCTTATGTCCCAATCCCAAGCCTGCCACCCTAGCCTGCACTTCTCTCTTTCTCCATGCCCCATCATTCCCCAGTGGAAGAATGACCAGAACAAGCAGTGCTTTGGTCTGTGATGGTCAATGTCTTTACTTCTAAAGCATACATTGGACTCACTATATATTAACATCAAAAGGGGCTATCTAAAATGGAGTCATTCTTTTTAAAAATCAAAATTTTCACATTTTTATATAAGATCCAAAATGACATGAAATTAAACTATACAATGTTATGAACAGTATAACAACTGCTTTTAGAAAGCAAAAGGAAAGGGAAAAATTAGCAGTTGGGGCCTGTTGTCGGCCTGGGTTCCGTGTCTTTTGAGGCATTGTGAACTGAGAGCCAGCACCAAGGGGAAGGCCCAGCCCCTCTCTGCAGGCACAGGAAGGGAGTCCAGTCCCATAGAGGAGGCGGATGTGGGCTGTTCAGCCTTCTCAAGGCGAGAGCGAGACAAGGCAGGCCTCGTGGCTCCTCCGGGCCCTTGGTGCGAGCACTGATTGAAGTCTTCTTTCAAGACCCACGCCCAAGGAGGGCTGGAAGAGAGCAGGGCAGGGCCACAGCTGGGTTCAAAAGAATCATTTTAATAATAAAGGTCCTCTGGGCTTCCCAAGGGATGCCCCCCCTCCCCCCACTGGCCAGTCGAGTTCCCTCAACTCCAGGCACCTATGGATTTCCTTCACAGCCCTCTTCCCTGGCCTGCTCCCTATCGCCCCAGACACTCTCAACTCCATGAGTCCCAGTGGGCAGGCAGAGACCTAGAAGGACCCCAGAAGGACCCCAGAGAGAATCTCCAGCCTTGGAAGTCACTGGATGTCATCCAGGGCATCTTGGCAGTGCAAGACCCCTGGGGTCCAGGCCAGCAGCCAGACCATGGTCTAGGGAGAGTACTGTGGTTCAGAGTCCTTTCATTCACCTCCCCACCCTGGGTGCCCAGGCCTGGTCTTGGCCCAGAAATAGAGCTGGGCAAGCTTTTGAGGCCAGGCCTGGACACTTTGGTTCACACATTCAAGGGGGAAGACACTTGTGTGCATCCACTGGTAAGATTGTGGGCTTGGCCCTGCTTCCTCCCAGGCACCAAGGTGGTCTAACATCTAACAATCTCTTCTACAGTGGTTCTGTCTGGCTGAGAACACATTCCCCAGAGCTTGGAACCATGCTGCAAAGGTAGGAGGGGTGCTTTCTGAACAGCAATGTTACAAAAGCTGCCTTTCGTCCTTTCCCTGTGGATGGCACTGTCCCTGGCTGAGTGTGTCACGGGAGAATTTCTCTGCCTCCTCCCTTCTGGCTGGGCCGATTCTCTCCAAGCAGCCCCAGCTCACAGCTGTGCAGCTCTCCTGTATGTCTCACTGTGGGAACCCGGGAGGCCACATTGCCCCTAGCTGGAGCAGAGAGGCCTGCAGCTCACCGTCCGCCCTCGTGGTCCCCAGGACTGCATCACAAAGCTGGCCTTCATCAAATGGCAACCTGAAGTAGGATGCCCTATATCCAGCCTACCTATAGGACCCAGCCCTTGTCCCAGACCATGGTCTTCTTTCCTAACCTATCTGGTTCCTAGTTAGGCTAAAGAGTTTGGGAAGTTTGGACCAGCACCCATTCCTCCGTGGGGTAAAGAGAGGCCACTTGACTTCCAGCCTGGTTTCCTGCCCCCAGAGACAAGGGAGGCTGATGGCTCTGAAGAAAAGGAATCCCATAAAGGGAAAGAGGTTTTTGGGATCAGGTTCAGCCACAGCAATCTGGCTACCCAACCACCACCTCCCGCCCAAAACCAGGAATGCCAGGCACCCACACCCTGCAACTGCCCAGCCCAACGCCCACTGTCTTCAGGCCCAGGGCCTCAGACCACCGAGCCGGGGAGGACAGGGGTGGGAAGAAGGGGGAAGGTTCAATGGGTGGACCCGGGAGCGGGGACCGTGGGGGGGGGGGGAGCCTAGCGCTGGCGCACTCAGGGCCACCCTCAGGGCAGGCAGGCAGCCACCTGGTAGGCGCCCTCTGCAGCGGCTGCGGCCGCACTGTGCTGGGCGCTATGCTCCTGCAGCAGGGCCACGTCCAGGAAGCGCTCGCCGCACCACACGCACTTGAATTGCTGCTCCCGGGCGTGCACACCCTGATGCTTGTTGAGGTGCTCCCGCTGCTTAAAGGCCTTGTCGCAGTTGGGGCACTTGTAGGGCTTCTCGCCCGTGTGCACGCGCCGGTGCCGCTGCAGG
Source organism: Canis lupus familiaris (assembly GCF_011100685.1). Taxonomy (NCBI): domain Eukaryota; kingdom Metazoa; phylum Chordata; class Mammalia; order Carnivora; family Canidae; genus Canis; species Canis lupus. Next base: position 57,825,191 of record NC_049223.1, on the reverse strand, counting down.
TCGGACGCATACTTGAAGCGCTTCTCGCAGTCCGGGCACTTGAGCGGCTTCTCGCGCGCCGGGTCGCAGCGGTGCTGCACGAACTCTGAGGACGAGAAGAAGCGGCGCTCGCACAGGGTGCAGCGCAGGGGCTTCTCGGCCGCCGAGCAGTGTGCCAGCTGGTGCTTCTGCAGGGCCGACGCCCGCTTATAGGCCTTGTTGCACACGGGGCACTTGAAGGGCCGCTCAGCCGCGCCTGGCAGGCACTTGTGCCGAAGCAGCTCAGCCGACTGGTCGAAGCCCTTGTGGCACACAGGGCACTTGAAGAGCGTCTCGAGGGTGTGCACGTGCTGGTGGTAGAGCAGGTGGCTAGGCTGCCCGAAGCCTTTCTCGCACAGGCCGCACTTAAAGGGCTCCTCCGTCTTGTGTGTGCGCCGGTGCCGCATGAGCGCGTACTGCTGCTTGAAGCCCATGGGGCACAGGTCGCACTTGAAGGGCCGCTCGGCACTGTGTGTGCGCTCGTGCTGCCGCAGGTCCGATGGCCGCTTGAAGGCCTTTTGGCACTCGCCACAGCGGAAGGGCCGCTCCCCGCTTGGCGTGCAGGGGTGCTGCAGCAGCTCCGAGGACTCCTTAAAGTGCAGCTCGCACACATTGCAGCGGAACAGGTGGTGCTCACCCGAGTGTGCGTACATGTGGCGCACCAGGTGAGAGCGGTGCTTGAAGGTCTTCTCGCAGACCGCACACTTGTAGGGCCGCTCGGAGCTGTGCGTGCGCTTGTGGTGCACCAGGTGCGACGACTGGCTGAAGCTCTTGTCGCACAATGTGCACTTGTACGGTTTCTCCCCAGTGTGGATCCGCTCATGCCGCGATAGCTCCGACAGGTGCTTGAAGGGCTTCTGGCAGATGGGGCAGCTGTAGGGCTTGTCGGCCTGCTCGGTGGCAGAAGCAACGGCAGCCGGCGGGGGCGCCGGGGGCAGGGAGGTGGCAGCAGTGGCGGCTGGCTCAGCCGCCTCAGCCGGCTTGTAGGTCTTCTCACAGATGGAACACTTCACGAGGCCACTCGTGCCGCTGTGCGCACTATGGTGCTGCGCCAGCGAGGTGAGCAGCGAGAAGCCCATCTTGCAGACACCACAGACAAAAGGCTTCTGTTCCGCCTGCACACACTGGTGTTCCAGCAGGTCAGTAGCCTGATGGAAGATCTTGAGACACTGCGTGCACTGAAATGAGCGGTCGTGGCCCGCCAGGCACTGGTGCTCATGCGGGCTGGACAGGTGTGCCAGGTCGTGACCACACACACCGCACTTGGGGCCTGGCTCACCTGCTGCCTGCAGGGGCGCATGCTGAGGGGGCTGTAGGCCAGGGTCTGGCTGCAGGAGGATGCCATAGACGGCACAGCCCAGGGGGTTCTCCGCTGAGCCTGGGGGCAGTGTGTGCTCAGCCAGGGCCGGAGGTGGCTCTGCGTGGTGCTGAGGCTGTGGTGGCTGTGGCTGCTGTGGCTGTGTCTGTGGCGGCTGCTGCCAGCTTTCGGACATGCTTGGGAAGATGAAACAGGGTTTGGAGAGTAATGGCTTCAGTTTCCCACTTAAGGTGATCCAACCCACAGAGAAGCTGCCCAGGATCAGGTATGGACCAGAACCTCAGACAAGGCACAGAAGAGTGACGGGTCAGACGGCCCAAGTCATTAACCAACACAGACTACGAGGCTCTGCCTACAGGATGGGAGAGCTCTCCAAGGCAAGGTGCCAGCAATGCCAGACGGGCTCTGCCTTCCGGGATGATTGGTTCTGGAAAGAAGAGAAAAATCATGAGCTTGAGGCAGGGATATGCAGCTGGTCCCTGGGCCTCTCCATTTGGCCCACACCACTGCCACATCAGGGAAGTGAGGGGGGTTCAGGGCTGGAAGACCAGCTCTCCTCATACCCGAGCAAAGAAGTCTGCTGGTGGCTCAGGGAGCCTCCCAGCTTCCCAGCCTACCGCCAGCTCTCTTTAGTCAACTATCTCACAGATAAGGGTCTGCGATGGTCTGCCCATAATACGAAGAAGTCATAAATTCAGCTCATGCTCCAAAGGAAGAAAGAGGGCCATGGCGTCCAAACCAATTTCAGCAGCATGACTTTTTTTGCAAATAAAATTCTTACTTGGAAGCCCAATACGTTATTAGATAAAAGCAGAGAGGCATTGGTGGAGGATTCCCCAAGGCCTTCCAGCTCCTCTCCCCTGGCTGCCTGAATCTCAACCCAGCACATTGCTGCTCAGGGTAAGAGCCTGCTGGGCCAGAGAATCAGGCCTCCCAGACCTGAGGGCCCAAATAGCAAAAGGCCTCAGGCAGCCAATATTTAAAACAACTACAGGAAATGAGGACTATCTCAAAAAACTTACTTTGTGAAGGGTGACCGACATCCCTCTCAACTATCCCCAGGCCCTCTATCCTGATTATGTGCCTGTTTCTCACTCCACACAATAGTTAGGATGGCCTTGCAGAGACCCAAGCCAATGTATGATGGGGGTTGGATGATAGGTCCAGAGACCCACCCAGGCTGGAGGTCTCCACAGCAGAACATCCCCACTCTCGTTAACTCCCAGAGCAGCCAAAACTCCTAAATCTTCTGAATCTGACCGTGCCAAGGAAGATTCCCTGCAGGGAAAAGTAGGCAATTAGGAGTTTGCCTCAGCAATGTGGCAAGTAGCATGCTAACCACAGAGCATTTCTCCTGCTCCCAGGACAACCTGGAAAAGACAGCCTTTCCAGAGATGACCTTGTTCCCTTGCTCCAAAACTCTATAACATTTTGGGTAATCGATGGAAGGTAAAGAACACCCAGCCCAGGCAGATCTCTAACTCACCACTTTGTGGCAGCATAAGGTAATGACAGCGAGAGGGAGGAACTTTTAGAATTACATGCAACCCACTTTCAGGTTTCCAGCTCCTCTGCCTCAAACACTGAAAAGTTTCTAAGTTTTCTCCTGAGGGAAAGAGGGGGGGAAAGGGGATGCCTTCACAGGCCAGCCGTGCCTCTAACTGTTCTGCCACAGAAACCGAAGACTCGGGTAAATAACTGTCATCCACAGCATCCTCCAGGAAGGAAAGGAGGAAAGGCGCCGCTGCCGGGGGCAGATGCAGCAGGTTGCTTGAGCAAGCAGGTAGGAAGCCTCCCCAGGAAAGAAGGAAGAGGGGCTCCTTTGAGCACAGTCTAGGTCCCGGTGCGCCAACCCAGGTGCTTTTCCCCCCCGCGGCATGAATGGCTGCCAGACCAGAACCAGGGTCCTAGACCCTGCCTGCCCAGCTCAGCCGCCCACCCCTGCCCTCTCCAGGAAGGTGCGGCCCGGAGACCTCTCTGACCATTCCGCAATGAGAGACTAGGGTAAGGGAGGCAAAGGGAGGCCCCCACCTGCGCCCCACGCCAGCCCTGCCTCCTCCCCGGGGAAACCGAATGAAAGGCGATCCCCTCCCGCAGGCACTGCCAGCGGCCCAGCGGGGCTGCCTGCTGTCAGCCCTCCGCGGTGGTGGCCGGGCCTCTCCGGCGCTCGGGCCGGCCCCGCGGGCGACTGGGCCGACGAAGGCCCCAGGGCCGCAGCTGGGCCCGGCTAGTCGCGACCCGCCCAGGCTGGCCTGGGCCGCCCCAGAGCTCAGGAGGCCGCCGGGTCGGGCCGGAGCGGGGGAGGTGGTGGTGGAGGCTGGCGGGCCGGCTGGGGAACGGGTGCGGCGGGCGCGGGAGTGGGCCCCCGCCGCAGCCCGGGGCGCCCCGCCGCTCACCTGCTCCAGGCCGCCCGCGGGGTCAGGCGCGGGGCGAGTGCGACCGGCTGCGTTCTCGGCCGCCCCTTTATTCCGGCTCCGGCGGCGGCGGCGCGGCCTACGCGCACTGCCAATCCCCGGCCTCGAGTAGCGGCGGCGGCCGGCCCGGGGGCGGGGCACGGGCTAGCGGCGGCCGGAACCGAGGAGGCGACGTGCGCGGCCGGGCTAGCGGGGCCAGGGCGGAGGAGCGCCGGGAGGGCGGGCGGACGGACCGACGGCCTTGCAGAGACCGGCGGACGGGCGGGCGGCGCGGGGGCCGGGGAGGCGGGGCCGGGGGAGGAGCGGCGGCCGGGGCGGCGGCGGCTGCGGGAGGAGCGGGCGGCGCGGAGCGAGGCCGCCCCCTGCCGGGGACCCCGCGGCCGGGCCGGGGCGGACAGCCGGGCGCGCGGAGTGGCTCTCCAGGGGCCCTGCCCGCACGCGCGGCGGACCCGGGAGGGCGCCCGGCTCCGACCCACCTGCTCGGCCTTGGGGGAGGGGTCCCGCGGCCCGACCGGCGGCCCGACGCCCGAGCTCGCCAGGCGGGCCTCCCAGACCCTCGGAGCGCCCGGAACGGACTCGCCTCTGGTTGCTCGGCTTGCTCTTAGGAGCGCGGGCCCCGGGGCTCGGACCTGGGCCGGCTTGAGGAGGGGACTCCCGGGCCGCCGATCCCGCCCGGGCCTCGAGGGCAGGGGTCTCCGCGGGGCCTCGGGCGCCGGCCGCTGACCCAGGGAGGTCTGGTCGCGGATGGCTGACAGAGCAGCGCACAGAGGTCAGGGCCCGGGGCGATCTGTGAAATGGGCGCACAGAGGCTGGGGGGAAGGCGGGCGGCTTCGGGGAGGCTGCAGGGAGCCGTCCAGGCGCCGCGAGCCGGCCGACGGCGCGGCCTGGGCGGGAGTCCCGCCGGGGTCTCGCGGGCCCCGCCTCCGGCCCCGCCCAGGGGCGGAGCTAGCCCGGGCCCCGCCCCCGGAGGGCACTTCCGGCGCGGCGGAATTCCGGGTGCGGGCGGGCGCTCGCGGTCGCTGCGCGTCGTGCTGGAGGAGGCCCCATGAGCGCGGCGCCCCTGGTGGGCTACAGCAGCAGCGGCTCGGAGGATGAGGCCGGGGCCGGGGCGGGGGCCGGGGCGGGGGCCCAGGCGCAGCCGGGTGCTGGAGGCTGCGGGCGGTAAGGAGCGAGGAGGTCTTCCTGGGGAGCTTGCTGGTTTGCGCGACACCCCGACGGGACCCGAGGGTCTGGGGGGAAAGGGGCGATGACGGTGCGGGGCGGCCCGCCAGGGAAGGAGGATCCGGAGGACAGCCCCGGACACGGCCCCAGGTGCTCCCACCTGGCTAGGCCAAGGCTAGGAGGCAGGAAACGTGGGTTTGGGTCCAGCCCCCAGCGCTGGCCGCCTGGACCTCCTGGCGAGCACCACGGCACCGCCCTGGGTCTGTTTCCTCCCTTGGAGAGTGTTTTCATTCATCCAGTAAATACTCATGGAGCGCCCGCCCCGCGCCAGGCTTGGGGCTGGCACACCTGGCAGTGAACCAAGCCGTGGAAGTCGGACTGCGTGGAGCTTCAGTTGTCCGGTGCCACGCCTGGTGCTTTGAGGAGTGCCTTTCAAGCAGCAGTACCCGGGCCATCGCACAATAGCTCTGTCAAGTACACTTTACAGATGAGGACCCTGAGGCCCACGGAGTACACGTGACTTGCTCAAGACCCCAAAGCACTTCTACTCCAGTTCAGGCTTGTCCACTTAGGGAATGTGACCTCTGAACCACACACTGCTGCCTGCCCAGTTGTTTCCTGTGGGAACCACGCTCCCAGCTAAAGTCGGCCTCCGAGGGGGTTGTTGGGAGACCCCAGTGAGACAGTACCACTGAAAGAGATTTGTGGTTATCTAGAAGGTGCCTATGGCACCTGGATAAAGGTGCAGAGGTAGAGGATGCTAGGAGGATAAATTTGCATGTTCTCTTTTTCTCTCTTGCAGTGCCCAGAGCCCACTTCCCAGCCAGAGGTTGCCAGTCCCGGACAGCGTGCTGCACATGTTCCTGGACACAGAGGAGGAGCCTGTGGATGACCCTGAAAAGCATGGAGGCCGGGTCCGCACCTTCCCCCATGAGCGGGGCAACTGGGCCACCCACGTCTATGTGCCATGTGAGTAGTGTAAAAGGCGAGTGCCTGAGACGGATGGGATGCCTCTTGATAGGTGCCCCAATCAGGAGGAAGAAGCCAGAAACCCCTGATGTTGAGGGTAGGAGGGAGATGGACTTAACAGAGAGAGGGAATTGGGGAATTTTTCTGTAAACTTGTTTTCAGGTTCAAATTTGTTGCCTGAAATATTTTTTTATTAACCCTTGATATAGTGTTTTCCAACTCATGAGGAGGGTGACTAGGGAAGGATCTAGAGCAGAATGTCAAGGCCATCCTGGAGTGCGAGAATGACTGACAGGTTTTTTTTCTAAGATGTGCTAGATGTGCTGAGGCCAGGTCCCCCTCCTGCCTCTCACCCCCAGCCCTCATGAGTGAGTGGCAGGCAAAAAAATGCCCAAGCTTAGGGGTCAGACCTCGCCACCCACTACTCTGAGCACCCTTTATTAAGTTACTGGACTTCCCAGAGCCTCACTTTGCTTACCTCTAAAATGGAGATTATAGAAATCTGTATGTCTTAGAACTTTTGTGAAGATTAAATCAGATCATTTATGTCAAGCTCTTAGCACAATGCACAGAGCAGGTGGTGGCTCTTAGTACTTTACGTTAGATCAGGTCAACTCTTAGAACCCCCATTTCCCCATCCACAGAAGGAGAGTGATTCCCTCTACTGCCTGTTCACCAGGGCATTTGGAAAAAGTGACTCACGGTGCGTGTGAGCAGACTGTTAACCACGCAGCTCCAGTACTACGTCTGGTTAAAAAAAAAAAAGAAGCAGCAGCAGCAGCATATATGAGCATACAGTGGTGGTCATTGTAGTTTCTTTTTCTCTGAAAAGTCGGGAGCATTCTAAACGTTTATCAGGAGATTCTAAATGTCTAAGAGGAGCCTGTAAGTTATGGATTACTGTGGAGCTGTGATCATGAGCTTGCCCTCTGCCCTGAGAGGAAGACTATCCAGCATGTAGTATTACATGAAGAAAGCTGGTGGAAGAACAGTTCGAATGGTACAGTCTCATATTTTCAGTAAATAAAATGTATATACTAGTACCTGCACTGAGAGGGGGCTGGCGAGACAGGTGTCCACTTCTGACAGTTTTGATCTCTAGAGCAGTGATCCTGAAAGTGGGGTGTATGCCCCCGGGGGAGGAGGTTAAGATGATCCATCTGGAAGAAAAGTATTAGAACTTCTTTATCTGAATCTTCTTAAAGTTTCTGTTCTTGGGGCACCTGGCTGGCTCAGTCATAAGAGCATGCAACTCGATCTCGGGGTTATGAGTTCGAGTCCCACGTTGGGTGTGGAGATTATTAAAAAATAAATAAACTTTTAAAAAAATAAATAAACTTTAAATAAGTAAATAAATAAAAGTTCCATTCTCAGGAGTGTGCATTTTGCAATGGACATAATTTTGTAACGTGAATGTTTGTAATTTATAAATAAATACTGGTTTAATGGAGGTGTGCGTGCAGGTTTGTTTGACTAATGGCCCAGGTGATCACAACAGTTTGGAGACTGCTGCTGTGGGTGATAGGATCTCGGGGGCCCTGCTTTCTCCTTTTATTATTTCCTTTTTTTTTTTTTAAATTGTCTACAATGAGCATATGTGTGTTACTTCTATAACCATAAAATTGTACTAAGATACATACAGCTAGGCTGCTGTCAAAGTAATTTTCCCCAAAAAACCCAGAGTAACAAATCTTTTCTCTGCCTTCTGGAATTCTTCATTCAGCCACACCACCTTGGCTAAAAGAATGGCCCACTATCCACTCTTCTCTCCAGATGAAACCAGGGAGGAGTTCCTGGACCTGCTTGATGTGTTGCTGCCCCACGCACAGACATACGTACCCCGGCTGGTCCAGATGGAAGCATTCCACCTCAGCTTGTCCCAGAGTGTGGTTCTGCGGCATCACTGGATCCTCCCCTTTGTGCAGGCTCTGAAAGACCGCATGGCCTCCTTCCAGCGGTGAGTGCCCAGTGCTTCCTCTGCCTCTCATCTCCTCTGCATGGCTTCTCTTCCTGTCCTAAGCTACTGTGGGGGTGTAGGTGTGGGTGTACTACCCCAGCCAGCAGACCAGACCTAAAGCTTAGAACAGTGAACATCTCTTGGAGCCACCTGCTCTTTACCTCGTTTTGTGCAACTTTGGACATGCCACATAAGCTCTGGAAGCCTTGCGTCCTTACCTATGGGCAGGTCAGGGAGCTGCTTTGGCGCCCTCCTCTGCACCCCACTCCCTGAGTCATCCAAATCTTCATCCCTTCTCTGGGTCTGTCCAGTGGCCTTTGCCCTGGAGCCAATGGCCCCCCGCTCACCAGCATCAGTCTTTGATCTTGCAACAGCCCTGGTCCTCCCTCACACTCTGCCTTCTACTTGCCTTTGGTGCCACACTTCCCAGGCCGGTTGCCTTGGTCAGGGCAGCTTGGAGCTTGGGGTTCGTTGGGCAAAGGGGCCTTTGAACTGTGACTGCCAGGGCCATCTCCGCAGTGTACGGGTAAACGTGTGTTTTCTGGGGGGATAAAAAAGTGGTAGCTTCACTCCAAGAGTGAAATGAGGTCGTGCAGGTCTTGGCGTGGCACTTGGAGGATCAGAATTGGACCCAGCCTCTGATTTTGTTTGCCAGCCTAAGACTTTTCCTTCCTCAATTTTTAACATCTCTTCTTCCTACCAGAGTGCCTTTCTCCTGTACCTGGCCAGGTCAAAGCCTTTCTCCTTCATTGTAGCTCTCTGATTTGGCATTTCCCCCAGAATTCCTCAGTCCCAGGAATCATCCCATGCTGTGCTGTCTATACCACTGTGCTCATTTCATTCATATCCAGTCCTTCCCATGTCCATCTCCCCCTTGGGAGCCAAGGGCCTGCAGGCCCAGGCATGCACCTTCTCTCCGAATACCCTATACGTCTTCTCCAGATACTTTGCTGACTGTAGGCATCACATGAGTATTTTTTGAATGATTGAGCAGGAGGAGAGAGGGATCCAGAATGTTGGTTTCAGAAGAAGGAACCTAAAAAGCCATCCAGGGGGTGGTTTTATTTGCAGAGCTCCTTCTTGAAATGAGGTGTTACCCAAAAGCCTAGAAGTGTGGATGTGTAAAAGAAAACAGAAGTCTTCTGGTGCAAGCCCTACCCCCACAGCCCAGGAAGCCTCAGGCCCAGGAATTCTATAGACTCACTCTGCCCAGGTAGGGAACTGCTTGCCCATTTGGTTCAGCCCTTTCTAAGGGCCAGGGGAGGAAGGGATTTGCTCCAATTTAGTCAACCAGAGAATCAGGGCTAACGCTTATCTCTCCACCTCATTCAGCTTATCTCTCCCCTCCGTGTATTGTTTTGTTTTGTTTTGTTTTGTTTTTAATCTCCACTACCAAATTTACTGTGCAATATATATATTCATCAGGACTCCCTTAGTCACAGACACCAAAAATCCAACCCAGAGTGGCTTAAACTGAGGGGGAATTGATAGGTATAACTAAAAAGTTCAGAAGTAACACTAGCTTCATGAGTGAGTGGATTGGGGTGACCAGATGTCAGATGGTACCTGACACTCTCACCATCTCTTACCCCTGCCCTTCTTGGTGCGAGCTTCATTCTCACAATGGCAAAGAAGGCCACCAGCAACTCAAGGCTGCCAGCCTTTGGAGACAATCATCTTCTAACAGCTTCAGCAAAAGTTGCGGGGACAACTTTGATTGGTTTACCTTGGCTAACGTGCTCTGCTTTTGTCAGTTGAGTTAACAAAACCCTCTCCCCTTCTATGTGAGAATGCTTCAGTTACCCTCCTTCCAGCTCTGTTCTCTGGATAAATGTGGAATGTTAGCTCTGTCTGGGGCCACATTTTTTAGGCCCAAATGATTTGTCATTTGTCATATACTGCAGGCATCTGGGCTGCAAAGACTGTGAGTGAATGAAACCTCTGGCGGGAGGCCATGGCTCTGGGCTTCTCTGCATGCAGTGGTTCTTTGACCAGACAAGTCCCTCGCTGGAACCTCTGGACACTGTGCCCGAGGGCCGTTCCTAGAGATAATGGTCCCTGGGGAGCACAGATGAAGCTTATCTTCTTGCTCCATTTGGGACCAGAAAATAGCATCTAGATCAGAGTAGGCTCCCCCGATGCTCCCCTGCTAGTGCATGGTGTTTCCTACCCCGTGGCCTGGATAAAGCCGGACTAGGTGGCCTCTTCAAATTTGTCTGTCTGAGCCTGTGACCAAGAGTGGACAGCGCACATGATTCTGTTGCTGCACCTGAAGGAATGCTGTGTTCTGATTGGCCAAGCCCATTAGACACCGCTCCACCAGCACAAAATAGGAGAGCAACCGTCCAATACAGGATTCCTGGGAGATGGAGTATTGTTTGGTGTTTTTGGATTCTCTGAAGTCTGGAGTAGTTGCTATTTCTCACTCATTAGGTCCTATCAACAGATTATCAATGTAATGGTCCCATGTAATGTCTTGTGTAAACACAGGGTGATGGAACCTGCAAGATCAATTATGGCATAGGGCTGGAGATGATATACCCAAGAGGCAGGACAGTGAAGGGGTGTATGCTGGCCTCAGCTGCTGAAAGCACATTGACCCTGGGCCTCATGGACAGGGCTGGAGAAAAATGCATTTGCTAGACTGATGGCCACATACCAGAAACCGGGGAACGTGTTCATATGCTTGAGCAATAAAACCACATCTGGAACACCAGCTGCAAGTGGAGTCACCACTTGGTTAAGCTTGTTCTAACTCACTGTCATTCTCCAAGATCGTCTGTATTCTTCTCAGGCCAGATAGAATCGAATGGAGATGTGGGAATCCTGCCCCTGCCCTTTTCATCTTTCAAGTCCTTAGTGGTGACACCGATCTCTGCAGTTCGTCCAGGGATGGAGTGTTGCTTTTGAATTACTACTTTCCTAGGTAGAGGCAGTTCTGGTGGCTTCCACTTGGCACTCCTAACCATAATCACCCTGGCCCACAGGTCAGGTGGGGACTCTGCCAGCTACTGAGTGTGTCTTTTAATTATGCATTCAGAACTGGAGGAGTAACCACAGGGTGGGTTTGGGACCAAGACAGAGCTGAGCTGAAACTCCGTTGGCCATCTGGCCTCCATGAGCCCCTACTCCGACTGGAGGGCCACAGTGATGTTTTGGTCTCCCAGAATTAGTTCAGAGCCAGGGGCCAGTTGTTCCCAAAAGGTCTGATTATTTCCTTTTCTCTCATGCATAATTACTCCGCCACAAGGCCATAGGTCCCTTTTGAGAAGACTAGGAAAAAGATGAATAGTATAAATTTTTAATAGTGTACCAGGGTCCTTCTTCAAAGGGACCCAACCTCCCCTTCATTCGAGGAGTTTTAGGTCCATAAACTGGCTCAAGTCTGGAAATTGAGGGTCCGTAATTTTTTTTTTTATTCAAGTTAGATGTTGATCACCTGTGTAGAACTTTTCTGCTTGTACAGATGAAGTAAGAGTTTAGTAGGCTTCCCATTTATTTCACTTCTAGGGACACCACGACAATTAGCCAGTGCCTAAGTCTGCTGAGTCAGACTCTCCCGATCACTGCTCTGGTGCGTTGCCTACCATGGTAACTACACTAGCTTCTCAGTTCAGGGTTAGAGGGGTTGTTCGTCTCTGGAGCTGCCTCTCGGTCCACGTTTCAGGCAACTGTCCTAGCCAACTGTTAGATCCCCTTTCTCACTCCCTGAGTGCAGCCTTCATGCCTGGTCTCTGCTTCGTGAGCCCGCATAATGAAATCCAGCCTGATCCATCTTTACGACACTTGCACCATTAACCCACACCTTTAATATCCATTACCACACGAGGCCCCTGGATTTCTGCTCCCGTAGCTTCAAAAACTCAAGTATTTGGGGCATGGCACATCTCCTCACGAGTCATGCTTTGTTGCCCTTTAGGGGTCCGCCAGGACTTTCGTTACAGGCCTAGAAGCAAGGAGGGGTGGCGGCGGTGGGTCCTGAGGAGACTGGCCAGCCTCCTGTAGGGTAACTGCCTCAGGGGGGTCGTTACCTGGTCCTCTGGTGGTGCCAGATGAATCCACTCTGATGGAGGCCGAAAGGCCCACAGCACTGTTGCGGGGGGGCAACTCTAGGGAGGGGGCCACTGTTGGTGGAGGGCCACTATTGGGGGAGGCCACTGAGGTGGGAGGCCACTGTTGGGGGGCCACTGAGGTGGGAGCCACTGTTGGGGGGAGGAAGAAAGTTTGGGAGAATTTAGGGGCTTGGTGTTTCAGCTTCCGCAGGGTTTCCCATGTGTCCGCATTCCAACTTGCAGGATCCCAGTCTCTCCCAGGCAGTGTCTTTATTGGAAGTGTAACACCCTACAGGGCTAGGAGTCCAACTTGTGTCATAGTTCAGCCAATCACAGGATGTGGTTCCACCTTTGCTCTCAGCAGTTCCAGCCCTGAGGCTACGGGGACGGAGGCCCTCCCTCAGAGCACACCTAGAGGCTCCTAGGTCCTTTTATGCTGCTTCAGTTGGGATTTCAAGTCCCCAGCTCACCTTTTTCTTTTCCCACTTTGTCCAGTGAGACAGGAGGGGCAACCAACCAATGTAATTATATCCCACATTCTCCCCCAAATTGTTTGAAAGTTTCATACAGAGGGTCATTTGGCTCCTTCTAATAAATGGTTGACTGGGATTATGCAGTGCAGATTTTTTACACGTCTCTATAATCAGTTCCCACATGGACTACCAGCACTCTCTTTACTTCTAGAAAGAAGTCAGCCGTGTATTTGAATCCAATCAAGTTAGCCAATTCCAGAAGCCTCAGAACCAATTCAGAAAATTCAACCTTAAAATCCTGGTTTAGAACCACTTTTGGTACGAAAATCTGTGGAGGGTTCTCCAGAGAAACAGAACCAATAGGGTAGAGATGGAGACAGCGCTAGAAATACACAGAGATTTATTATAGGAATTGGCTCACGCAGTTACGAAAGTCAAGAAATCCTGCAATCTGCCATCTGCAAGCTGGGGAACCAGGAAAGCCCGTGGTATCATTCAGTCTGAGTCCAAAAGCCTGAGAATCTGGTGGGGGGTGGGGGGTGCTGGGGGAGAGGGAGATGACTCTATGGTGTAAGTCCCCATAGAGCCTAAAAGCCTGAGAAAGGCGATGTCTAGTGTCCAAGGGCAGGAGAAAGTGAGTGTCTCTGCTCAAGCAGAGAGTGGGAGCGCCACTTTGTCTTCCCTCTGCCATTTTTGTTCTGTCCAGGCCCTCAGTGAATTGAATGATGCCCTTCCACACTGGGGAGGGCCATTTGCTTTATTCTGTTCACCAATTCAAATGCTAATCTTTTCCAGAACCGTCCTCACAGACACCCAGAGATAATGTTTTGCCAGCCCTTTGGGCATCCGTTAGCCCAGTCAAGTTGACTCATAAAATGAACCCTCATGGTTGGGGACAAACCTCCAATGTCCACTTCAGGACGTTTGTCAGGTCCCTGCAGAACTCTTTGGAAATGCTGCACTTAACCACGCTCCTGCTGGTTCTGTCGTCCCTTATATTTTCCCCAAAAGGAATACATTTGGAGGCTGAGGGCTGATGGGGAAGCCAAAAGCTGGCGGACTCTAAGCCCCGGACAAGTTGTGAGATTTTACCCGGCGTGCTGGGGTGTTGTGTCCCATCACATGGAAACCTGGCCCAGGCCGTAAGTGATCATTCCCTGCAATGGTATTTGCCAAGTTGGTCCACTAAGGGCATGAAGCCAGTGAGTCCCTCTGAGATCTCCTAGTGTCTCAGAGAACAGAGCCGGAACTGGCCAGAATGAAGGCACTTCCCTGGCTGAACTCGTGCCCTGTGTAACTGATCTGAGGGATGGGTGGGTATGAGGGTGGGCAGGTATTTCTGCCCCGTCTTCACACCAGCAGAGACCCATTTCCCTTCATTATAGCATCACAGGTGACAGCAAGGGCTTTGGAATCAGACTGAAGTTAAGATTGTAGATCACCAAATCCTACTTCACCTAACCTCAGCTTCCATGTCTGTAAAATGGGCACAGTTAGAGTGCCTGCATCACAGAGTTGTGTGAGGATTCCCTTAGCTCATCGCCACAAAGCCCTCAGCTCAGCACCTGGTACGTGGGAAATGTTCATCTGCTATCATCTACTTGATGAGTTTCTCAGTTCCCATCAGTAAAATTGAAATAGTCTCAAAATGTTCATTGGGATGAACTGCCATTAATAAAACTTTTGCTGGTTCTCATTGAAGCTCTGTGTTACTTCAACTGGGTGATTATGGTAAGGCCTTGTTCAGCCCTAATATTTAGGGTTCAGTTATATCACCTATATAACAGGGTAACAAAAAGAAGTGTGAAATGAGTTAACTGTTTTCCAAGTACTCCTTTTTAATATAAATGTTTTTTTGGAATTAAAATTATTATTATTATTCCTGAAACATGGTCTCTACTTTTCTAAATTCCAGATTCTTCTTTACTGCCAACCGGGTAAAGATTTATACCAATCAAGAGAAAACCAGGTGGGTCTCCTTGTCTAGTTGCTTCCAGAAGATTCTTTGAAGTAAAGACTGAAAGGGTGTTTTGCTTCCAGCCTTGTCTGCCCCAGTTTTTTCTGTTTGTGCTTTTCTGTTTGTGCTCTGACTATAAAAGCACCTATTCCCAAATTGGAACCTTTCATTAAGAAAAATAAGTAGAGGGATCCCTGGGTGGCGCAGCAGTTTGGCGCCTGCCTTTGGCCCAGGGCGTGATCCTGGAGACCCAGGATCGAATCCCATGTCGGGCTCCCGGTGCATGGGGCCTGCTTCTCCCTCTGCCTGTGTCTCTGCCTCTCTCTCTCTGTGTGACTATCATAAATAAATAAAAAAATTAAAAAAAAAAATAAGTAGAGGGGCACCTGGGTGGCTCAGTAGTTGAGTGTCTACCTTCGGCTCAGGGCTGTGATTCCAGGATCCTGGGATCGAGCCCCATATCAGGCTCCCTGCATGGAGCCTGCTTCTCCCTCTGCCTATGTCTCTGCCTCTCTCTGTGTGTCTCTCATGAATAAATAAATAAAATCTTTAAAAATAAAGATGAGAAAGTATGTGTGACAGCTGAGGGGAAGGTAGCTGGCACCCGAGAGCCATGTCCCCAAGAAAGGGTCCAGACTCTGGAGCAAAGCCATGCTGGAGAGCGGGGCCGCAAAAGCTTGAGTGTTATAGACACGTGGCAGGGGCAGGTGAAGGAGTTCGTCGAAGATCTGAACCCCTGGGAAGGAGAAGAGATGTGTGGTTAGAACCGAGGAAGGAAGGTTTATGGACAGAGGAAAGATCCAGCTCAGAGGGCGGACAGGCCAGGCAACCAGGAGAGAGGGCGAGAACCCAAGGCCCCAACCTGACTGCTCCTGGTCACTTCCTCCACCCCTAGCCTGGATGATTTACATCCTCAGGGGCTGCATCTCATGCCATGTTGTCTCCACTTCTGCCTTCCACAGGACCTTTATTGGGCTCGAGGTCACCTCAGGGCACAACCAGTTCCTGGACCTCGTTTCGGAGGTAGACAGAGTCATGGAGGAATTTGACCTCACCACTTTCTACCAGGTAACAGCCTCTTGCTCTCCACTGGCCTATCTCAAAGTGGAGTAAAACCATCCTCGAAGGAGGCCTTGTTAGAGCAAACCTAAGAGCCCTCCAGAACTTGCCCACACAAAGTGTCCCTAATGCCAGCCTTCTGAGGACACCCACCTCCATGAGAGAGGGGAGGAGAGAAGTCCAAGATGTAGTCAGGTGCTGCCCATTGAAAAATCCAACACTTCATAGGACTCTTTTGTTATATCTTCAGTATACATAAGATTTACCCGTTCTGCTCCATGTGGATCCGTGTTCACATACTTTTTAAGAAGTAGTGGTTCTCCCAATCTTTTTTTAGTAAAAACTGACACACCAGGAGAAGCTGAAGCTCCACATACCTTCCTGCACCTCACACCATGCCCTCTGGCGGTATTTGAAACTCCAAACTGAACATTGGGTCCTTGAAAGGCTCCTGGTTTTGCTTGATACATTCTTTTTAAAAGCAAGCTGAGGGGGGATCCCTGGGTGGCTCAGCGGTTTGGTGCCTGCCTTTGGCCCAGGGCGTGATCCTGGAGTCCCGGGATCGAGTCCCACGTTGGGCTCCCTGCATGGAGCCTGCTTCTCCCTCTGCCCGTGTCTCTGCCTCTCTCTCTCTCTCTCTCTCTCTCTTTCTGTGTGTGTGTGTGTCTCTCATGAATAAATAAATAAAATCTTAAAAAAAAAAAAAAAAAACAAGCTGAGGTACACCTGGGTTGCTCAGTGGTTGAGCATCTGCCTTTGGCTCAGGGCGTGATCCCCAAGTCCTGGGATCAAGTCCCACATGGGGCTTCCTGCATGGAGGCTGCTTCTCCCTCTGTCTATGTCTCTGCTTCTCTCTCTCTCTCTCTCTCTCTCTCTCTGTCTCATAAATGAATAAATAAAATCTTAAAAAAAAACTGAGGTATATGAATATGAATTTCAGTGGAGATTACTGCTTATAATTTTAGACATTTTAGGTTTTGTTTGTTTCATCTTAGAAAGTATGTCATCTATTGAATTGTTCTAGATCAGAAAATAGAGCTGGAGCCTGCATTCTCATCCAGGTCCCAGATTTAATGACTGTGTACAGGAAAGCCTCTGGAAGCCAGACAGTCTTAGCTGAATCCATTGTAACAAAACACCATAGATGGAGTGGTTTAGACAACAGGGGTTTATTTGCTCACAATTCTGGATCCTAGAAGCCCAAGAGCAAGGTGCCATCGTGGTCAGTTTCTGGTGCAGACTCGTTTCCTGACTCATGGGTAGCTGTCTTCTCACTGTGTCCTCACACGGTGGAAGAAGGAAACCAGCTTTCTGTGGTCTCTCATAAAGGCATGAATCCCATTACAAGGGCCCCCCCTTGGATATGCTCATCTAAACCTAATTATCTCCCAGAGACCCCATCTCCAAATACCATCACACTGGAGATTGAGGCTTCAGCAGGCACATCTGGCAGTGGGGGGAGCAGGTTACAGACACAATTCAGTCCAGAGCCGGGGCCAACCCAGAGCTAGTTTATCTATCTGTAGAAAGTGCTTGGGAACCAACACTGATCAACACTGAGGGCCAGGCCTCCAGCAGGGATACTGTGACAACTGTCATGGACCTACCATCCTGTCTGGACCTGCCAAGGCATCCAAGTGACTGGCTGCCTCCCTGCTGTTTCTCCACAGGCCCCTTCATTCCACATCAGTCTGGCCTGGTGTGTGGATGATGCGCGTCTCCAGCTTGAAGGGCAGTGCCTGCAGGAACTACAGGTGGATTCCCAGTGCGGGAGCACAGAGGGTGCCACATGGCACACCAGGAGTGACGAGCTGCATGCTGGGGAGTGGAGGGTTGCTGGCAGGCCCTGATGATTACGTGTGCAAACCAGAACCTATGGGAGGAGACCCCCTCACCTCACCTTGCTACTGAAAGGGCAGCCCCGTGGCCACGGCCCCCGGGGGGAGCCTATTAACAATCCAGACCTCTTTGGCCCCAACCTGGACCTAAGAAATCAGAACTGCATTTGAACAAGATCTCTAGGGATTTGTGTGCATGCTAAATTTTGAGAAGCGCTGCTCTATGACACTGATCTGGGAGAGTGCTGTAGGCCCCTCCTGAAGCCCTAGTCCCTCGTGCAGGGGTCAAAGGCGCTGCTGCCCACGGGCCTGGCAGGTGTTAGAAATGAGTAAAACGGGCCAGGCATCCGCCCCAGGTAGCCTTCCTATTTTGATAAGTGAGCGATACATTTCCTTTCCCGTCAGTTCCTTCAGAGGAGCTGATCCTCCACCTCTGGGAGAGGAGGGAGTGGGGAATGTGGACCTAGTGTCGCTAGCACTTCTGCTTTTCAAAGGAGGCCAAAAGTCCAGATTTTTATGTGCGATCTATTTTCAAATGTTGGCACTAACGTGTATTTTTCTTTTTCTTTCTTTCTTTTTTTTTTTTTTTAAATGTGTATTTTTCTTAAACATGTTGCAAGCCAAACAGTGTGTCCAGACAGGATAGAGCCCCTGGGCCATCAGCAAGCAGCTGCTTCTGCTCTTGGCCTAATCATGCGGTGGGGGCAAAGAGCCCTGGTTTGGGGCTCCTGTGGACCCGGTCCCCATTCCAGTTTTATTGGGTCTGAGTGTCCATTTCCGCCTCTGCAAAGTTGGGATGATAGGACCAACCTCACATTGCAGAGCTGATGAGACGAGATGCCCAAGCAAGAGCCTGGGGCCTGCCAAGCCCTCAGTCTCCCTCCACAAGTGCCGAACCCCTGAAGGATTTTAGTAGGCTGGTCTTGTTTGCAGTACCCTTTGGGTCCCTGATTCGCCTTAATATGACTCTCCTTTCTTGGTTCCCGGTGGAAGAATATCGTGGATGAGTTTGAAGACTCCGAGATGGTGCTGCGCGCCCATGCCGAGCAGGTCCGCTGCAAGTCTGGAAACAAGTTCTTCTCGATGCCTTTGATGTGAGCAGCAAAGACCCTCATCCCAAGCCAGGCAGAGATGGAGGAACCAGCTCTAGTCCCTGGGGAGGCGCCCAGCCTCCCATTGGAGGCCTGGTCTGGAGCACAGCCCTGACCGAGGTCCCTGGGTGCGGTTCTCACCAGGCGGTGGTTTGGGGCTGCAGGTCTCACCTGGCTGTGTGGTCATTGTCAGGAATCACCAGTAGAGGGCAGCCTGGGCTTCCTAGTTCCAGGTCTGTGGTCCTGCCTGGCACAGAATAAAGTGAGGGTCACCCGGTGAGCCCACCCAGACTCAGCCAGAATCCCCACCGTAGCCCTCCAACAAACAGCCCCTCTCTCACACCCTACCCCTCCCCCATCAGCTGTTTGCATTTGGATGCCATTGGCCTCCACGGGGTTCTTAAAACCATCCTGCCCTGGCTCTTTGCTCACTCACACTGGACACCGTGTGCTTTAATGGGTCTGTCCCCTCCCTTCCTGAAGCGGGTCGCTTTTATTTATTTATTTTTGGTACCGCGCCCACCTCCATGGCCAACAGAGGCCATCTCAGAGCCAAGGTGCAGAGTCCTCATTTGTGCTTCTGCATCAGTTTTCCCCACCCCTGCCTCCCACTCGCCCCCAGCCAGGTGCCTGGGGAGCTGGGAGCAGATGTTTCGTTTTGGCCTGGCTGGTGGCTCTAAGCCAGGCCTCCAACGCTCTGTGACCTCCAGCTTCTCACTTCTCATCGGCTTTCCCAAAGAGGCAGAGAGGCGCCTTCCCCCAGTTCTCTTTCCACTGCCTCCTGCCGTGGGCTGCAGGCATTCTGAGGGGGAGCTTAGAGGAAGGGGAGCTGCCCAGGGCTTTTATTTTCCACCAGGCCTTCACCAGAGCCAAAGACCAGTCCTCTCAGTTGTCATTTGCATCTCTGGTGATCGAGAAAGATTTTTATGTGCCAGTTTTCAGTTATGTTCAAATAAAAATTTGTTTTAATTTTGCATTTTGCTTGGGACTGCTTCTGTCCAGCTAGGTGAAAAGATGAATTTGCTCTGTCCCCACCATCTCCAGCGTGCCTCACA
Organism: Canis lupus familiaris; assembly: GCF_011100685.1. NCBI lineage: Eukaryota > Metazoa > Chordata > Mammalia > Carnivora > Canidae > Canis > Canis lupus. The sequence goes on along the minus strand of NC_049223.1, from coordinate 57,805,829 downwards.
GCATGGGGCACTCTTGGGAGTCCCCATTATGGCTTCTAAGGTGGCCGTGAGAGGCATTGGTGATGCCTCAGTAAAATGACAGTCACCCGGCCTGCCAGGTGTGCACACCAGAGAAGTGGCACAGACCACATCTAGCCCAGGGCGGGGTCTGTGGCTGGTGTGCAGGTGGGAGGTGGGGAACGGTGCACGCCCCTCATCATTGTAAGCGAAGACATTCAGACCTGACCCTGCCATCACACAGTCGGAGCCCTTCCTAGGACCATGTCCTCTGTTCTCCCAACAACCCCCTGAAAAGTCAACCAGGGAGGAATGAGTATTCCACTTATACAGAAGAACAGCTTAAATGCCTTATCGCTGGTCCACCTTGACCTCGATCCTGCCCTGGGGCTCCCAGTCAGGCCTGCTCTCCCCAGCCTCACCTGAGGAAAGGGGACCTGTCACTCTGGCTCCCACTCCGCCTCCTGCACCCTTCTGAGGTAAGCTCTCAATCGCTGCCCAAAGATGCAGGAAGTCACATTCTGTGCCTCCTTCCCCAACTCCACCGCACCGATGTGCTGATTCAACTCCCACTGGGCAGTCAGTTCTGGGTTTTGAGGTCACAGTGTAAAGGGCGAAGGCTGGCCTCCTTCCTGGCATGCTAGGAACACCGCACACTTGCTGTGCAGCCAGCACTTACCGACACTGGCTGTGTCTGGATGCCTACAAGGAGGGGGTAGGCAGGGTGTGCAGAGAAGACTCCCCATCTCCAGCTTTGCACTTCTCAGACTGGGAGGCACAAGAAAGCCACCCGATTTCCTGCAGGCTCCAGCTTGGCGTGGAAGCCAGGCTCCACCAACGCAGGCTCTGTAGCCTCAGACCAGCTGATTTTCCTCCTCGCCGACACCAATCCCCCATCTTGGGCGCTGGCTCTCCACAGGAGAGGGCACCCCCATTAACAAACCCGGGAGGACCGGCTGGGCCAGCCCCAGGGGACCATGTGGCTCCGGGTGGAATTACAGAGCGACAACTTTAAGAGATGGGCCAAGATCAATAAGGGGCTCTTCAGGCGGAATGGCAGGTGGTGACAGAGGAAGGAAGCGGGAGAGTCGCTGGTGGGGGAGGGTCAGCAGGGAGGCGGGGGAGGGGGGAGGGGGGGCCTTGGCGGAAGCCCAGACTCTGAGTGTGCTGCTGGAGCTGGAGCTGGAGCTGGAGCTGGAGCCCGAGCCGCCGGCTCCCAGCGCTCTGCTGACAGTGCAGGAGCAGCTGGGGCTCTTCCATAAGAGGAGATGTGATCCGAAGACAGAAGACAAGACCAGCACAGGCTGGGGTCCACCCCTTGGCAGGCTGGCTCAGAACAGAGAGATGCTCCTGATGGGGATTTTATCACACCGGAGGGAGTGCAAAATCAACACATCTGGCCTGGGTGTCCTCAGATGTTCCTACAGGGCAGGGAAGTGATCTTCGAGGCCTCCTTGGCCCATTTCCTGGCACTCTTGGCTCTCTCCACACGCCTCTCCAGACCACCCCAGCTTCGTTTCCAAGGAAAAGGGAAATCACTTTGCCTTGGGTTTTGTTTGTTTTTCAAAATTTTATTTAAATTCAATTTGCCAACATACTCTAACACCCTCTGCTCATCTCACATGTTTGGCTTGTTTGTTTATTCCTTATCTTAGTACCAGGAGCCTGAGGGGCCCATGAGGGTGGGGGTAGGGGGGTGGCAGCCAAGGATGGGGGTGCGGCCCTGGGCCTGGTTCCAACCCACAGTGCCTTGCCTTTATGAGGGACTTCAGCCACTATCTGAGCCAGAACCCTCTTACAAATGAAGAGGCAGCCCAAAAGAGGGGAAAGAACTTGCTCAGGATTGCCCAGTAAATTAGTGCTGGGGCAGTGCCCCACCCCCAATAACCCCTCCCCACCCCTCCCAGGCCTGGTTTCTAATCTCTAGGCGTTTGTACACCACCTCACAACACCTTGGAGTCTCAGTGAAGCTGCCATGAAACCAGGTGTCTGCACTTTAATTCAGAAAGGCTCCAAAAAAACAAAAACTGCCAGGTGGGAGGTTCTAGATGCAGTGATATTAGCAAATCACAGATGACATTTAACACTGGGTGACCCAAGGCTAGGGCCCACGGTGTCTGTCCTGCCAGTCCCCTCAGGCCTTAGGTGCTGGCCAGACCATGTAGGACCACAGACCCCTGTGATGGATGGGTGTACAAACCACCTGGGAGCCCAGAGGTGACTGCAGTTCCCAGAACCCAACTACTGGGAGCCTCAGGGTCTGGTCACAAGGGATGCCGCCTCTTTTTTTTTTTTTTTTTTTTTAAGATTTTATTTATTTATTCATGAGAGACACACACAGAGAGGCAGAGACACAGGCAGAGAGAGGAGCAGGCTCCATGCAGGGAGCCCAATGTGGGACTCGATCCCAGGTTTCCAGGATCACCGCCTGAACCGAAGGCAGGCACCCAACCATTGAGCCAGTCAGGCATCCTGAGATGCCACCTCTGTAAGTGGGATTTACCGCAGGAGAGGAACCTCCAACAGAGAGAAAACAATGACTAAACTGAACACAGGTCTCTAAGAGCATTACTCAGTTATTCACAGTTCCTGGCTCCCTCTCTTTACTAAACATCACTAAAACTCAAACTCTGCTTTTTATTTTTATTTTTTAAAGATTTTTTAGAAAGTAATCTCTACACCCAACGTGGGGCTTGAATTTACAATCTGAGTCCCATGATCTACTGGCTGAGTCAGCCAGGTACCCCTCAAACCCTTCTTTTTTTTTTTTTTTTTTTTCAAACCCTTCTTTTTAAATTGGCGATAAATATTGGGAAAGATTGCAATGTGTTCAGTTAAACGAAGAAAAGTCTGTGGTCCATTTCTGACAACCACAAAACATTTCAGAGTAAAAAAATTAGAAATTTACCACACTTATCGTAGCAAGCACAGTATATGTATAGAATTGTTGAATCAGTGTTATACACCTGAAGCTAATATAACACTGTTGTCAATGATACTTCAATTTTAAAAAAAAAAATTAGAAATCCATTTCTCAAATGAGGGGGTCCCACAGAAAAGGTAGTGGAAATGGATAAAATTGTCCCAACCTTTTCCCTGAAGAACTAAGGCCCTTCTGCATACTTTCTGCTAGAATCTAGTTTTAGCAAGAAACCTGCTAAATCAGTTTAGCGAGAAATCCCCTCCCCTAATAATCTGAACAAACTCCCCATCCCCACTACCCCCTAGGCAATACCCCTTAGGCTCCTGCCTGCCTCAGCCAGAGCCCACCCCAGACTTAATGTCTGCTCTTAGTGATTTTCCATCCGCCAATGCCCCCCCACCCAACTTGCTTCTTCACTATAAATCCCTCCTTGTTCTGGTTGTCTTGGGAATTGAGCCCAAGTCTATACTGGAGTCTCTTCTCCTACTGCAATAGCTTTTTTCGGTAAAAATCTATCTTCACTGCTTTAACTTCTGTCCGACCCTGTTTCTCTTTATGGTTGTTGGTAATGTGACCCAGATCTGAACTGGAACCAGCATCAGACTCACAGACATAACAACCAGGGTTGGTGCTATGCATCTAGACCTTTTGCCACCAGTCTGTTTGCTGGTTTGGGTATCTGATGATAATCCGACTCCAGAATCCACTGCTCTGGATAAATGTCCCCTGAAACACAGTGAGGACAGATTTTGATTCTTAGGATTCTGAGTATTCCCTAGATGCTGGGTCAGAGTCCCAAGCAAGCAGCTGTTTAACTGTTAGAGTCCTGGATAAACAGAGGCCAGGTGAGTCCTAGGCTTTTCTGATTAGAAGATGCCAGTCTCTGTAAGGAACAGAGGCTGGGTTAGAATCCCAGGCATTTCTGTTCGTAAGTGTAAAGGTACCGGTAGTCCAGAACAGGGAAGCTCTTCAACTGAACGAAAGCTCTCCTCAAACTCCTGCTGGCTATATCCTTCTGTAGCCAAATGCTGTCCACTTTCTTTCTCATTAGCAAAACTTTACTGAAAACTCTCTTTACAGTGGGCCCTCTGGGGGCTCTTGGGATTTGCCCAAATTAGTGCATTACCTAAGGGGAGCCCTAGGGCAATCAAGAACAAAATTTTCTGATGCACTGTAGTCTGCTTTGTTCAGTTGATATGAAGACACCAAAAAGCAACTAAATGATTCAAACCTCATTCAAACCATAGAAGTTGGGATCCCTGGGTTGCTCAGTGGTTTGGCGCCTGCCTTTGGCCCAGGGTGTGATCCTGGAGATCGAGTCCCGGAAGCTTCTCCCTCTGCCTGTGTCTCTGCCTCTGTCTCTCTGTCTCTCTCATGAATAAATAAATAAAACCTTTAAAAAAAAAAATAGAAGTTCTTGAACAATGTCTTCAGAGAATCTGTTCTCAGTAAACCCCTAGAACCCTTCACAGCACCCCCTCACGTTCCCCTCACAGTTCTTCATATCCATCCCTCTCTCCCAAAATATCCTTCACCATCACCACCCCCAGCCCCTCAACTGGCTGCAACTGTAAGACACACCAGACCCCCATCTCTTCTTGCAGATGAGGCCCAAGATGTGACCCATACCCATTCTCAAGCCAGGTTGACAGAAGAGACGCCATTTAAAACTTGGTCTCAGAATCAACATGTCATCATCAAGGACTCTCCTGACTCCTGAGAAAAAAGGAAAAGATTTGTTGAATATTATAGGGTGGTTCTGGGAGTATGCTCTCCAGATTCCCTGATTTAGATCAACTTCTCTACCTGTGGTTTGGTCTTGGGGATACCTCCCTTCAATTTGGAAAGGCCAAAGGACCACCATATCTGACGACTTTCAAGGATACCTCTAACTCCCATTAGAAAATGAAGAAAGTAAGAGAAAAATGACTAGAAGCCATCCCTCAGGTCTCTCTTGCCCAAATGGATTGGTCAGGTATTCAAAATTACAAACAAAGATGAAATGTGCCTAACGATCACCATTAAATAGAGACAGCAGGAAGGAGCACTTGGGGCTGGAGCTGACCTTCCATATTAGCCTCAGCTCTGGCCACAAGCTTTAGAAATAGTTGCAGACCAGAGCTTCATGACCCATTCCAGAGAAATAATATTAAATAATATTAACTGGCAAAAACGCAGACATGTCTAAGCGCCAGACAATAGCCCAGCATTACGAGGATAGTATTTCAAAACCATTGGAAATACAGAAGGCAAGCTTATGGCTTTGGGATTAAAAGATCTAGGAGGTCCTGAAAGTTTTAATCTATGGCAAATTCCAAAATCACCATCTTCCACCAATTGGGACACTTGCTGAAATTGTAAGAAAGAAGGGTGTTGGGTCTGGGAGTGCCAGGCCTCAAGAGGAAGGGAAAAGCCTGAGTCCCCTCCTCACCAGGACTCTCTCTTTCCGGAGAAAGAAACTCTCTTTCCAGGGAAGTAAGCTTCCAGTGCCCTCAAGCACCACCAAACTCACAAGGGGAAATAACCCTACATCCTCGAGGGCATCCCACCACGCTTCTCACTGACACCAGGGCAACTCGTTCTACCCTTAGCACCACGTTGTTTCCTGCCCCCTTCCTGAGGTCACCTTACCAGTGGTGAGTTTTGATAATTTACCTCCTGATCTGCCTCTGTCTCCACCCCTTAATATTTCCAGGGGACCTCCTGAAGCTCAGCGCAACTTCCTTGTCAGTTCTGCCACCCTGGAAGCCTGGTAGGAAGGAAGCTTCTCATGAGTTGGGAGATAAAAGGTCATCGTGCCCTAGAAGGATTCCTTCTACAAGTCCCTGATTCCTTCCTTTCATGTAAGTCTCCTACCGGCTCTGTCTGACTTCCCTGAGGGTCCTCTGCCCCCTTCAACTGACACCTCCTCACTGAATATAGAAATCAATTATTAACAGGATTCCCTCTTCTTTATGGACAAAGAAACCTCCACTAATATGGACACATAGAGATAGAGAACCCCCTAAGGTAAAGATAGATCTTTCCATGCCCCTCCCAGGATCCCTCAGTGTCATTTAAAGCCAGAAGGACTTGAAGGGCCCCACTCGATAATCCAAGGTTTGTTAGACAAAAGAACTTGTAATCCCCACTTCTAATCCCTGCAATACTCCCACTTTGGCCATTAAAAAGAACTAATGGTGGGGGGGGGGGTGCCTGGGTGGCTCAAGGGTTGAGCATCTGCCTTTGGCTCAGGGCGAGATCCCAGAGTCCTGGGATCAAGTCCCACATTGGGCTCCCCACAGGGAGCCTGCTTCTCCCTCTGCCTGCATCTCTGCCTCTCTGTCTCTCATGAATAAATAAATAAAATCTTAAAAAAAAAAAAACAGTACTTTTCTGCATCTTGACTTACCTCTCATGAAATCTTACTACTCTCTCCCTCTCACATCACCATATGTCACTCTCAAAACCCTGCCACCTTGCTTCCTTCACCCACCAATGGGATGCCCCATCATTGTGTCCTTAACACTAGACTATGATCCTGTCCTCAGCCAGATTAATCAGAACCCCAACCCCCACCCCCACCCCTCACCCCATCCCCCACCCCGCATATACATAGTGACCTCACTCTTCATTTCTTTTTCTTGTTTTTAATTTTATTTATTTATTCATGAGACACACACACAGAGAGAGAGAGAGAGAGAGAGAGAGAGAGAATGGCAGAGACACAGGCAGAGGGAGAAGCAGGCTCTATGCAGGACTCTGGGATCTCACTCTGGGCCGAAGGTAGGCGCTCAACCGCTGAGCCACCCAGGCATCCCTCACTCTTCATTTCAATGGCTCCTACCTCTGGAAGGAAGATGGAGCCTTTCTGGCTGAATATGCCATCACTGATCAACATAAACCTCTAGAATATTCAGCCCTGCCAAATGTCAAATCAGCCCTGGTTGCTGAGTTAATTGCTCTTACTTGGGCTTGCATAAGAGCAGAAGGAATAAAGGTTAACATATATACAGAACGTGAGTTGGGTTCATAAAACAGAGAGGACTCTTGACAGCAGCCAGTACCCCAGTCGAAAATGGACCCCAAACAGCAGAACTTCCAGAGGCACTGTTATTATCCCAGTAGATTATTATGGTAAAAACAGAGGAATGCAGCATGAAAAGATTCAGCTGAGATCTAAGGAAATAGATTTGACTGATCAGTACGCTAAATCAGCAGCCTCCTGCCTGACAACCCAAGAAACCCAAGCAGCTTCCAAGCCTTGGGACTGTGCCCTTGCATCCTGCTTTAAGAGCCTAGATCTCTGGTGGGATCATTCACCTTCCCTTGAGAGACAGTGCACTATTTTAGGACGACTCCTTAGGAAATCATAAAAGAAATCCATGTGGCCCAAATGGTAGCTTCAGACTCAGAGAGAACTGGATGGGGAAAGCTTGATATTTAAGCCACTCAGATGGACTTCGAAACACCAAGACGGCTGCTCCACAGTCTTTAAGTTAATCTCTTGAGTTATTGTGTGTGGTTTATACAATATGACTCATGGAAAAGCACAAAATGCAGGATATAGTAGACAAACAGTGGTCTGGACTGTGGCTCTCATTTGGACCAAGGGGTTGCTCCTTGCCTCAACTGCCAGAAACATAAATCTGGGAAAACCAGGCAAGGTGCAACAAGGAAGGGAAGTAGCTCCCCCTCCACCGTTTTAAACCATGGGATTACCCAGAACCAGAAAACCCTGACCTAGCCATCACTAAATCCAACATAAAAGCTCCCAGCCACTACTACAGGGGTCCCTGGAGATCCCTCCTGTGAATGGAAATTCCTACCTCGTTTCTCAGACCTAGCCTGTCCTACACAGAAACCACCTCCAGACACATCTTTTTTCCATCCTCAAAATTAGCATTCTTTGGTTATCCTCAACCACCAGATGATTATTTCTATGACTCCTGGCTAATTCCCGAGGATTCTGACTTTGTCTGGGGGAACCCAAGCGTCCTGGCTATTCCCTCCCAGCTGGGCCAGCTCTAGCTACCTCACCAATCTTCCCAGTCTCTTCATCTTACTCTATTTCCTGCCATCTTCCTGCATTCTTAAATTATTTCTAAAACAACCATCTCCCACTCAGGGTCACTTCACTCTCACTATAAGAACAAGAGGGATCCAGGACAACATGGATCCTCCCTACGGACATCTCAGTTCCTGGGAAGGTGGGGTAGAAAAAAAAGAGCCACAGAACCAGGCCCGTGTTCCATCCAGGACCTTGCTACTTTTTTGGGAAATGTTTGCCACTATTTAAGTACCATCCCCAGGAATCTATCACCTGGTACAAGAAGTTAGATTCAACAACAGGATCATCAATTCACTGAGGAAGCCATTCACCTTGTCTCCGGATAATATCCCTGATCAGTGACTGGCCAAAGTCAAGAAAACCAGCGAGCCATTCTCTATAACTTCAGTGCCCTCGATACGACCCTGGTTACAGAAGGGGGCACTTGCACAGTAGTCAGAGGTAATCATTACATTTTCAACCCCAACAGTCCACCAGACATCTTTGCCATAACCAGGAACATTGGAGAGGTGAATGAAGAAATTTTTCATTGCCATCCCAGCTCATGCTGCCATGGAAGGACAACAGGTCCTGGGATGTCTCATAGATCTCTGAAGGCCTATCAAGTTGGGTACACACATTGATTCTTTATTGAACTCTAATGTTCCTCTATTTATCTTCAAGGCACTCCTTTCATTAAAGGTCACAACAAGCAATTATCTACCGTCACCAAGATTCTAAACAAATAAATGGTGACCGCATAAGGAATGGACTTACGGGGATCCCTGGGTGGCGCAGCGGTTTAGTGCCTGCCTCTGGCCCAGGGCGTGATCCTGGAGACCCAGGATCAAATCCCAAGTCGGGCTCCCGGTGCATGGAGCCTGCTTCTCCCTCTGCCTATGTCTCTGCCTCTCTCTCTCTCTGTGACTATCATAAATAAAAAAATTTTAAAAAAAGGAATGAACTTAAGTTGAACGGAGGAAAGAAGAATTTCTCTTCTTCCCTTGAGCAAGAGGGGAAACTGACAAAGATTCTTTGATTGAATCTTTAGTTGGGATTCCCTGAACCTTCTCCCCAAGGAGGCCCTTCTGTGTACTTCCTTCTAGAATCCAGTTTAGCAAGAATCCTGCTAAGTCAGTTTATCCAGAATTTCCCACCCTGAGATCTTATCATGCTCAGCATCCCTTCTGCCCCCCAGGTGATATCTAATCGTCTGGGCCTCCTGCAGCCAACCTCCACCCCCATCCTCACCACCCCTCACCTCCCATTCCACTTGTTTTTTGGCTTTCCCCCCTCTTTAGGTTGTATTTGGAGTTGGAATTCTATACTGAAATCTCTCTTCCCCTACTGCAAGTTTTTTTTTTTTTTTTTTTTTTAACAAAATGTATCATTGCCAAGTTTAACTTTTGTTTTCTTTCTCAGTGGTCTTTTTCTGCACCTGCCAGGTCTCTCAACAGGCCATTTGCAAGCTCAGCCTGACCTCTCCCATTTCCGGGAGGTGAGGCAGCCTGGGCCACCCCAGGGCTCACTCTAGAGAAACCTGCCCTCAGGTAAGGGAAGTTCCCATCACCAGTGCTGGGAAGTGGCAGAGGAGAGGGAAGGTCTCCACCCTCCCGCTGGAGTCATCACCTCCTGACCTTGGGGCCAGTCTGTGGGGCCAGGACTGCACTTGCTCTCGCAGTATCTGTGGACTTTAGACCGGGGCCTTCCGCATCCGTGCAGAGGCATCCATGCAGACGGATCTCAAGCTGCTCAAGCTGGATCTCAGAACTAAATCTAGCATCTAGCACTTTCAGCTCCACTCTGTGGAAGTTTTGCCCACTGGCCCATCACCTCGTGGAACCGCACCGTTACATTTCACTTACACAAAACAGGGTCCTCTGCTTCAACAGCGGAAGCGTGGAGACAGCAGGGCGCCTGGATGGCTCAGTCGGTTAAGCGGTTAAGTGGCTGCCCCTAGGGCCAAGTCTTGATCCCTGGGTCCTTGGATGGAGTCTGGCATCTGGCCCTCTGCCCCTGCCTCTCTCCCTGTCTCTCATGAATAAATAAATAAAATCTTAAAAAAACAAAAAGTGTAGAGACAACAGAAGCATACCTAACCCTGGGCTGCCCTTTGCCCCGCATTCCAGGTAAGGACATGGAGGCGGCAGGTAAGCGGCTAAAAGTGCACCTGCCTCCCTCTGAAACCTGTCCTCTCGCCCTTGCAAGGTGCCCAACCTCACTGGGCAACTGAGGAGGGTCACTCAAGGACTCATGACGTCCTGAGGCTTTTGGAAAGACACACCATGAGGTTTCTGTTTATCCTTTTTTCCCCCTAAGACAGACCCTCGGGTCCCTGTTCCCTCGGCCCCCCTCCCTGCCCTCCGCTGCCTTAGTATCCCTCCCTACGCACCCGCCAGGTGGGAGAAAGAAGAGTCTTCCTCCCTCCTGGCTCCCTTCCTCTCCAGGGGGTCGCTGGGGAGGGGGTGGGAACGTCAAACCCGCTCTCCAGAAGCAAGGTGGGAGCGACGGGAGCGGGCAGGGAAGGGCTGCCTCCTTCTGGGGAGAGTCAAAGGGCCGCCCGTTGGACTCCGCCGCCGGCACCTGCTACGGAGAAGCCCTGGGGCTGAGGCGCCGCCCCCGCCCCCGCCGGGCGGGCGCGCGGAGAGAGCGCTGGCCCTTTAAGAGCGGCGGCCCCGGCGCGCGGGGAGGAGGCTTGGGAGCGCCCCGAGCTGCGCCCAACTCGCCGGGGACGTCGGGCGCCGGCTCCCGGGCTCGTCCACTCGCTCCGGCCGGCTGCCTGCGCCTCCTCCCGGGACTGCGCGGGGGCCCGGGCCCGGGCGGGCGCGGGGCGAGCAGAGTCCCCGGGCGGGGGGCGCGCGCTCTGGGCAGCACCCGGCCCCGGGCATGGACGGAGGGAGCTGGGCGCGCAGGGGGCGCCGCGGGGCCGGGCGGCCGGAGCGCTGAGCCAGACAAAGGCTCGGGAGTCGCGCTCGCTCCGGGGAGCCGGGCCCGGGCGCGGAGGCTGCGGGACCCCGCGGCGGGCGGCTCCGGCCGGCGCCCCCCGCGGACCTGCCCCGCCCGCTGCTCCCCGGGCGTGGGAATTTGCCGAGCGGACCCCGGCGGCTCCGGCGGGGCCCGGGACCCCGAGGTCTGCCGCGCGCCCGCCGGGCGCGGAGCCAGGGAGCGTCGCAAGTTTCCGAGCCGCGTGCGGGGCCCCGGCGCCGGCCAGCGAGGAGCCGGGCGTGGAGCGCGCCGGGCCGGACTGGGCGCCGAGAGCATGGGCAGCGACCGGAGCGCGCTCGGACGGCCGGGCCGGGCGGGCAGTGTCCTCGGCGGCCGGGAGGCGGCGGCGCGGCCGCGGCTGCTGCCGCTGCTCCTGGTGCTGCTGGGCTGCCTGGGCCGCGGCGCGGCGGCGGAGGACGCAGAAGTCAACGCCGAGGTAAGGACCCCGGCCCGGAGCCTCGGGGCGGGTGGGTGGGCGGGGGGAGCCACGCCCGCAGCCCGGAGGGGGTGGAGGCGCGGAGACGAGCCGGGGTCCCGGAGATGGGGGGCGGGGAAGACCGGGGCCCGGCGACCTGCGGCTCCCCAGCCCGCGCTCTGCGGCGCGCCTCCTCCCGGATCCTGGAGGGCGGAGGACTCGCGCCCGCTGCACCCCCAGGGCCCTCCGCGGCGCTGAGCCGCTTCTGCTGCCCCCAGCCCTCGCTCCCCTCCGCGCCTCTCCCCGCGCGGCCGATTCCTCGAGAGCCCTGGGGCGCGCCGTGACGTTCTCTGCGAATGGGGAGGGGGCTGCCCTGGGCGGACCGAGCCGAGCGCGCAGCGCGCCCGCCGCGGCAGCCTCTGGCCCGGGTGACAGCGAGCCGCGGGCCGGGGGCGGGGGGGCGGGGGGCAGGGCCGCGAGCCTCCCAGACAGCGGTCTCGGGTCGCGGGGGCGCCTTGGCGACTTTCTTGGGCTCTTGAGCAGAAGCCGCCCCAGGGCCAGGTGGGTTCGAGGGAGACCCCGCGTCCGCGGGCGCTTCCTCCCACTAGCGCCCCTGCGCCGCCGCCTGGGTGGGAGAGGGCGGACTCCCATCGTGTTTTCATCAGGAGCCCACTGACGTCCCTACGGAGCCCGATCTCCGGATGGGTCCCGCGGTAACCAGGCACGGCCTCCTGGTGGAGCGGGGTCCCCCGGGCATCCCCCGCACCACACGCCGGCCCCTCGGGTCGCCCAGCGCCCTCCTCCCGAGCACCGACAGTGAGGGCACCAGCTCCGCCCCAGCAAGAGGGGAGCGTTCAGTCCAGACTTCTAAGCCCCGACTCCCTGCCCCGGACCAGCAGAGGGGTGGATTGGGCAGGAGCGAGGGGATGGGTGCAGGGCTCGGGCCTCGGGACCCTTGGGCCGGCCTGGAGCCTCCCGCAGCCCGGGCTGTGGGCCTGAGTGCCTTCTATTGGCCGCCGGGCCGGTGCTGCCTCCCAGCCACCCCCCCACCCCCGCGCTTCCCCACCTCCCCGGCAGCCTGGGAGATTTTTCCGATGGAAGCCTGCCCTTCCCCGCCCTGCTTTAATAAAAGCTTGGAGGAAGGGCAGGGAATTCCTCCCGGCTCAAGTTACACCTCCCAGCCAGTTCCCCACCTGCTCTGCCCTCCCTCCCTGGCCGGGCTAGGGAAAGCTGCGGGGAGCCTTGGCAGGAGGTGGAGTGGGAGCCCAACCCATGCCCAGTCCAGCCGCCCCCCATTTCACACAAGCAGTCAGGCAGAGGCTTATAGGGAGCTCCTGCCGGTGGGGACTCCCATCCAGGCAATGGGTAGAGAGTGCTTATCCAGTCCACCTGCTACCCTCTGGAGTGGAGGACCAAAGGATTGCAAGTCATATTACAATATTACAATCTATTTAAGAATGGCATCTCTGTAAAGGAAGCAACTACAGACCAAGCTGGATTGGGTGGCCCTGCCTGTGAATTGGCATCCTGGATGGCCAGGAGTTGGGGCGCTAGGAACTGTGGTTTGAGGGGCTTTCCTCTCTTTCCTTTGCTTCTGGTCCTCCATCGCCCCCCTCCTCTCCTAGCTGAGGGAGTACCCACAGCCCAGGCCTGCACTGTCAAATCTGAGCCTGTGGTGGCTCTGGCTAGAGATTTGTGACTGGCCTGCAGTCCATCTCCTGGGGGAAAACTTGGGTTAACTCACTGCTGGAAGAGACACTGGAAGGTAGAAGGATGTTGGAAGCCTTGATGTTGGAAGCCAAGGTAGACAGGGGGCCAGAGACAAGTGGGCTGCCCCAGCAACTAGAGTTGGCTTTGGGGTACAGCCCGTTCTTTGAAGTCTGTCAAGTCTATCCAGATCTGGGCCCCAAAAGTCAAATGGCTTCAGTAACCAGCCCATTTGCCAGGAGGCCCATGGGAGAACCCTAGGCCCGTGCTATCTGGGGACCAGCATCTGAGACTCCTGGGCCTGGCCCATTCCCTGTGTACAGAGCCTCCCTCCCTTAGAGGAAGGGCTCTGGCCCTCACCCGAGACAACCTCTGTAGCTCCAGACTTTCAGGTCAGGCCATGGCCGGGACCTCCCCTGAGCAGCCTGGCAACTGAGTCAAGGCCAGCCCCTCTCTCTTCCCTCTCCCTCTCCCAGGACAGAAACCACAGGAGTTTCACCAGACTAAAGAATCAGGAAGCCTGGCATGTGCTAGGAGCCGGCTACCACCTGCCACCTGGCACACCCAGCCTGGAGAAGGCAGTCGTCCTTGAGGGAGTCACCACTGAGCTGCTCTGCACTGTCCCATTGGCTGCCTGTGATGTCAAGTCCCAGGTTCCAGCCATTCTGGGCTGGAGTCCCTCTCCCCTGCACAGACCCGCGCCCTGCCGGACTGCCTTGCCAGTGGCAGCTCCTGGACTCCCTGCCCTGAGCGTCCAGCCCCTGCCTTCGGGTCTCTGTCCCGCTGTTTCCGGCTGCCACACCTCGTCTGCTCAGGTGTCTCAGTTTTCACCAGAGAATCTCTGGTCTTCTCCCCGACCTGCACCCTCCTGTGAGACCTGCACCCTCCTGTGAGACACGACTTCAGGTTCTCAGACCCGCCCCACGGAGGTGACTCAGCTGCAGGGTTCACAGGTGTGGTGCCACTGGTGCCACCGCCATTAAAATGTGCTCATACCCGGGTCCGCGGAGGTAGACTTCCGCACAGCTTCCTTGCCTCTAGGGGGTGGCTGAGCAGAATGAGTAAAAAGAGGGGTGCAAGCCACCTCAAATTGTGATTTTGACCTTCAGATCTGACCATTAGGCCGAACCCCCAGGCAGCTTGTGTTCCCATCTCTGCTTGCGCTACCTTCCTGGTCCTTTTATTTTTTATTTTATTTTATTTTATTTTATTTCTTGCTGGTCCTTTTAGGATCGTTTCTTTTTTTTTTTTTTTTTTAATTTTTATTTATTTATGATAGTCACAGAGAGAGAGAGAGAGAGAGAGGCAGAGACACAGGCAGAGGGAGAAGCAGGCTCCATGCACCGGGAGCCTGACGTGGGATTCGATCCCGGGTCTCCAGGATCGCGCCCTGGGCCAAAGGCAGGCGCTAAACCACTGTGCCACCCAGGGATCCCTAGGATCGTTTCTTAAATGCGGAGCAGAGAGTGCAGAGGTACCCTGTGCCCACCCTCAGGGAAAAGGGGTTAATGTGAGGGCCTTGTCATTGGGAACCTTCAGAAGAAGCTTAGTCTTCTCTCTTCCCTCCCATCTTGGCTTTCCAGTGTCTTCTCCAACTAAACAAACCACTCCTCGCCATACTCTGTTTCAAAACCCAGAGAGAACTGGGCTGATGAGCTCAGCCAGGGACCTGGCATCCGATTGGGCCATGCTCATCACAGTCCATCTCCTGCCAGGTCCCCGCGTCTGGGCTGCCCCGCCGTCCAGTCAGCCAGCCACCTCCATGTGAAGAATAGCCCGGCGGGTGCTTGTCTCAACACTCGACCTGCCCATTCTGACCCCTGAACACAGCTACCTTCCTTTGTCCCACCCCAAGGAGCAGAACACTCCTGGATCCCCTATGGGAGACTTTGTGCAAACTCCCAGCACTCACTGCCCATGTTTTCTGAGGCCAACTCAGAATGGCCATGGAAGGGCCCCTTCTGTTCCTTGACCAGATGCTCCCTGCCATCATCACCCAGCTGCCCAGCTGGGATTTTGATTTCTGCCTGAGGCCAGCTGGGGGTCACCACTGCTCCCACCTCGGGTTGTAGTTGGTGCTCTACACTGAATGTGTGTGTCCTCCTTCAAAATCATATGTTGAAATCTGCCTCCTGAGGTGATGGTATTAGGAGGGAGGCCTTTAAGAGGTGACTAGGTCATGAGGATGGAGCCCTCTTGAAGGAAACTCTGAGAAAGCTCCCTTGCCCCATCTACCATGTGAGGGCACAGCAAGCAGTCGGCAGTTGGCAGTCCACAACCCAGAAGAAAGACCTCCCTGGGACATAACCCTGCCACTGCCCTCATCTTGGGCTGCTGGCCTCTAGAACTGTGAGCAATGAATGTTATAAGTCACCCAGCTTATGGTATTTTTGTTATTGTGGTCTAAACAGACTGAGACATCTGGTATCTTCCGTATGATCCCAAGGTTTACATGGCCCACACCACTGGCCACTCAGGTAGGGGCCAAGCCCCATGGCCAGCTTGCTTTCGGACCTGGAGGTGCAGTCCCTGAGTCGGCAGAAGCAGAGAGGGGTCAGGGACTGTCTGCTGGGACCCCCTCTACCACACAGGGTCCTAGAAGGACCGGACCGATGAATGTGAGGACCTGGGGCCCTGCAGGTGGAACGCTGTAAGCCTGCAGCACACCATAGGTGCCTTCTAGCTGAATGAGCTCCCCCCAAATCAGGGCTCACATGAGGGTGCTTCCCAGTTCTGGAGAAGCCTGGAGACCAAAGGCTGTGGACCGGACCCTTTGGGGGAGGTAGCACAGATTTTGCATGCCCAGACAAGAACGGCATAGATATGCATGCTGGGCTTGGATCAGAGAGACAGAGAAGGATGCCTCTTACCACGTCCCATTGCCCTTGTGGGAACAGCAGGAAATGAGCAAGAAGACCCAAATCATTCTCTGATGTCTGGACAGACAGATGAGGACCAAGGTGCCTGTTGCTATCCAGCCTTTAGAGATGTTTCCCGTCCCACTGCCATCTGATGGTCAAGCTGCCAGAGCCTGGAGGCCAGGGTGTGGATCAGCTTTCCAGGGCTGGCCATTAGCCCTGAGAACTACCTTGTCTTTCCGGGAGCGACTGCCACCCTGGCGGGGTGAGAGCCCAGCTTCGTGTGGAGCATTTAGGAGCATGGCCCTGGGTACATAAGCACTTGCAAAATGGTGGCCAAACACAGTGACAATGAGTAGCAAATAGCATTTGCTGTTGGGCAAGTCATGAAACCTCTGTGTGCCGCAGTTTCCCTGTCTACAGAATGAGAATTGTAATAGCATCTACCAGTTGGAGTTACTGGGGAGATCCAGTACATTTATGTGTAAAATGCTGAACAGTGTGCCCAGTGGTCCTCACGTGGGGCCCAATGAGGATCAGGTGTCATTGTTGAGCATCTTCAACATCCGTAGTTATGTCCTAGCACGGCCTGTGGGTGTTTTTTTTTTTTTTTTTTAATTTATTTATGATAGGCACACAGTGAGAGAGACAGGCAGAGACACAGGCAGAGGAAGAAGCAGGCTCCATGCACTGGGAGCCTGACGTGGGATTCGATCCTGGGTCTCCAGGATCATGCCCTGGGCCAAAGGCAGGCGCTAAACCGCTGCGCCACCCAGGGATCCCCCGTGGGTGTTTTGTATGCATTTTCCCATTCAGTCCCGGTGTTAACTCTGCAAGTGTAGGGGCTGTTGTTACCCTGCTGTACAGGAGAGGAAACTGAGACTAGGGGAGGGGTAAGAGAAGTTGCCCCAAACTCCACAGCCGGAGGGGTAGCAGAGCTGGAATGAACCCAGCTGGTCTGGCCTGGAGCACGAGTGCTGGGCTACAGGCTGCAAGGTGTCATCCTGTGTGGTGCCCCGCTGAGCTGAAGCCAGGTGGGAAGGAGGTTGTGGAGGTGAGGCCAGAATGGCACCTAGCCCTCCCCCACAGCCTATCCAGCCACCCAGGCTTTGTACCCTGAGCACACTATCTACACTTGATAGATACTAGTATCTACTACAGGAGAGTTTCCAGGTGAGGCCCCAAGGCCTGGCTCCCATCCTGCCCCGAAACTACTAGCAAACGGGGCACATTCACCCCGCCCTCTGGCCCAAGGACCTGGCCTAAGGACTGGTCTGTTTTTCCCTCCAGGTTAAGGATTACAGGCCCAGGCTGGAAGAGGGCGGGTGAGGGGGGTGGGGAAGAAACCCAGGAAACTCTGGCAACTACCTCCTTCCTGCTTCCCTGGCTGGACCTCCCCACCCCTTCTACTCTGCCTGCCACCCAGAGCAACTTCCCCAGCTGCAGCCTTCATGTAGTGGGGCGGGAGAACAGCTTGAGCCCCAAATGAGCAAGTGTGTTCTTCTGGAACTGCTAAAATATGGACCGTGCTGTCTCAAAAGGCAAAAGCATCCACCAAGGACAGGGGCTTGGCGTGGTGCCCCCTCTCTTCACTGGCCTTGGGTCTGTGTCATCTGTGCTATCATCCCATTGTGGCAGGTAGGAGTGATTAATATTGACTCTGTTTTGCAAGGAAGGAACAGGGGGCTCAGAGAAGCTTAATTAGCGTGCCTGCATCACTCAAAGGCCTGTTAGGTGGACAAACAGTCAAGACCAAGGGGCACGTGTCACTGGGAGGCAGATTTCTGCTCCACCTGAGGAGGAGCTTCCCAACAGTCATGGATGCCCAAAGACAGAATGGGCTCCCTTGGTGGCAGTGGGCACCCCATCTTTGCAGGGGTACAGGCTGGAAGAGTCCTGGGCCCAGCCATGGTCCGTAGAATCTTCAGTGAGGTAGCTAGATTTGATGGCCCTGAGGTCCTCTCTAGACTAAGGCTGGATGAGTCTAGGGCTGGGTGGGGTCATCTAGCTGCTGAATGGGCTCCTGGCTCTGATCCCCCGGAGAGGGTACCCCCAATGGCCCCAGGGTGCATGCTTTGCATCTGCAGGGTTTGTGGCTTCCCAGGACTACAAATCTCAGCGCTGGCTCTGTGCTGGCCAAATCCAGAGCCAGGCAAGACCTTGGCCTGTTCCCAAGAGCCCACAGACCAGGATACAGAGTAAGGGAGGTGAACACCATGAGGACCTCACACCATGGAAGGTCCAGGTCCGTCACTGGGAGCTCTGACAAGATGCCTTTTATGCCTGACTGGCAACCCTGCCAGGGTCTGCTTGGACTGCAGAGAGAGCTGTGGGTGACAGAAGCAGGGCAGAGCCCTGCAGAGAGCGTCCTTATCGCACAGGGTCCGATAAAGCCGGGTGGGAGGGGCCCCAGCAATCAGTCTGGAGGAGCTGGCTGTGGTGGCAGCAGGGGCGCTCCCCCGCCCCCGGCCCCCCACAGCCGCTTAATGCACAATATTGATCCGAGGCTCCTTCTCAGACATACCCTCCCTATGGGCCTGGCTTGGCATTGTCTCAGCAATTCTAGGGGGCAGCCCTGGTGACATGGCCCAGCGCCCAGACCCAGCCAGGGAGGTGGGGTGTGGGGATGATTAGATGCCCTCCCCCAGTGCTGTGCTGGGTGTTGCTCATCCAGCCAAGAGGAGCCGGTGCTACTTCACAGTAGCCTGGGCCAATAGCACCGCTTATGGGCTCCAATTCTAGCCAGACAGTTGTGTGACCCTGGGTGGGCCACTCACCCTCTCTGAACCTCACTCTTTGTATAATGGGGATGGGGTTACTTGTGAGCATTGAGTGGGATGGCAAGAGTAAACTGCCTGGCCCACAGTAGGTTCGCAGCCTTTATGGCCTCACCGAGGGGCCAGGGGGCCAGGAATCTCCCCTCAGACTCCTGATGGTCCCACATTTCCTTACCTGGGGTTACCACTCACCTGAAGCGTCTATACATACTTAAGAGGGTGAGGTCTGGAGCTAGGGAAAGAAATGGCTGGAAGAACTTGGGTAGTGGGGTCTCTCTGCATGGTCCCTAGAATTCTCTTTTTAGATCCTTCTCTGCCATCAACTGGACATTGGCCCTCGTAGAGGAGGTCCCCCTGACCTGTCCTCCCCTCAGTTTCCCCACCTGCTTGGCTTACCCCACTTACGAGACTCTAGGTAACAAGAAAGAAAAGGGGGCTACTTCTGTAACGGACAGACTTTACAGTCACCAGTGGGAACAGCAGGGCCTTGAACACAGCCCCTCCCCGACTTTGAGCCAGCAAGGTCGGTCATGACCTTGGAATCACTACCCCCTTTTGGCCCATAACGGCAGAGCATGCCTGCAAGCTGGGACCCGAGGGGTGCGAGCAGCCGCTGTCACACACGTGTGCAGCCGAATGCCATGCTCTCCCCTCCTGGGCTGGTCACACAGCCCGGCAGCAGGGCGGAGAGAGACCCCCTAGACACGGGGAACGTGAAAGCCCACACAGCCCCAAGGCGGGTGTAGACCATCGGCGCTTGGCAGTCAGCCCTGAGCACAGGCTTGCCAGAGTCAGGCGGGCTCCAGCAGCAGCTTCACCCTGGCGTCTGGGGCTCCGCCGCCCTGCGCCCCGGCCACGTGTCTGCCCCCCTCCCTCACATGCCCTTGCTTCTGGCCGCCTTCTCGCACTGGCGGTGCCCGGGGCCACTGGTCCCCAGGAGACTGACCGGTCAAGGCCTGGCCAATGCTGACACGGAAGCTCTTGGCTTCCCTGAGCCCCCAGGGGTGCTTGTCTGCATGGAGGAGGGTCCTCAGGCACCTTCCCGTCGGCCCTGAGCTGCCCCTGAGCTGCCCCTTGGCTCTGCGGGGTCTGGAGCTCTTCACCGGGACGGCCCCAGCTCCCCTCCCTCCCCAGGGCCGCCGAGCCTGCCTGCCCGCCGCGGAGCCTGCCCCTGCCCTCCCCCTGTCACTGCAGACGCTGCTAATCAGCCCCTTGGTGGCCTGTGATTGCACTCCCTGAGATATTTTTACCTTATGCAAATAGGTGCTGTAGAGGCGCCCTCGTCGTCCGCAGGCTCCCCCCACTGTCAGCTGGCCTGGCATCATGGTTCTGTGTCTCCAAGCCGCTTCGGGGACCCGCGGGCTCCGGTGGACTCCCGCCCCGCCCTTCCGTGCGCACGGAGCTTCAGGAGAGCTTGCCCGCGCTGGGGGAGGACAGGGAGGGGGCCTGTGGCCCTGCCAGTGTGGGAGGGTAGGACCCCTGGGTGGGAGGGTCGGGGAGGTGGGGGGCAGAGCACTCCTGCCTCCCCCTCTGCCCTGCCCTGGCCTGAGGCTGGAGCCTGGACCCTTCCACTCTCCGGAGAGGCAAAAGGCTGCCGTTCCAGGGACAGCCAGACAGGCCTCTGTCATTAATAATACATTGATTGAGCACCTTTCCCTGCCCAGCACATGGCCAAGCCGCGGTATGGCCCCCCCACTCCTCCTCCAGGAAGCCCGCGTGAGGAGGCAGGTCCTGGTCCAGCCGCCCCGTGTCGGTGGGCTCTGACGTCTGCAGGTGCCTCATCCCCAGTGCCTCCTGGAGGTCGGAGCCGGGCCAGCTGGCCTGCGGACCCCTCACAGCTCCCCCGCTGCTTCACCTGCCGTCACTCGTCCCTTGCTTTCTGGGGGTGCCCAGTGTCCCAGGGGAGGGGAGGTGCTCCAAGGCACAGATTCCCCCCTAAGTGGCCACATCTCTGTGGTTGTCTTCTGTCTCATTTTATGTCTGACATGGATTTCGTTAAATGCAGCACTTGATTAGAGGATGTTTGATTTTTTTTTTTTAACACTGTCCCTTTGAATAAATATAAACTTGGCTGTCTTGTCTTCTGGAAATAAAAAAAAAAATGTAGTCTGCCAACAGCCTAACGCACAGGCGGCATCCAGCCACACCTGAAGTGCCTGGGCCAGAGTTGGTCCCCAGCTCTGTGTCTCTGCCTCCTTGTTCTGTGGCTGTTTCTCAGGGCCTGGGAGGCCTGGCAGCTGCGGCTGGGCATTTGTGCCCCCCTCTTTGGATCCACAGCCATTGCCTCCAGCAGAGGCAGTGGGCACCGCTGAGCCCAGCCATGCCGGGGCGGGGCGGGGGGGGGTAGGCTGGCAGGTGGCAGGGAGGGAGCAAGTATTTGAGTTGGCTGTGCTGCTGGTGGCAGGAGACATGGGCGTGGCCAGCTGACATAGGGCTGTTGGTCCACAGCAGCCACCATATCTGGCCATCATCCTGCCTTATGGGACTTTGATGTGCAGCCTTAACCTTCCAGAGCCTCCAAGAGAGCAGGCCTCAGGTGCCCTCATTCTGGGGCCCCCCAGAGACCCAGAGTGGGCCAGGAGAGGTACAAAGGACACTTCCATGTGTCCAGGGACTGCTATGGGCCGTCCCATGGCAGTCACCATGCGCTCATGGCCAGGATGAATTCTTACTGCGATTCGGTTTGGCTCATCAGGGATCCCATCCTCCAGCTGCGGCTGTGACAGTCATGTCTGCTCACAGACTTGCAGGCGTGAATCCCTCCCTCTGTGGGAACACCTGGTCTTCCCAGGGAGCCCGTAAGCACCTGGAGGTCAGCACAGCTCCCCCGTGGTCCTCCATAGCCTCCAGCTGGCATGGTGTCTGGCACAGGGTGCCACAGAAACTCTCGGCAGGAGTAGGGGTGGGTGGATAAATGGACAGATGAATAGATGGAGAAGACTTGCCCAGCAAGCTCTGGAAGGGGACCGGCACCCCCATTGTGTGCCTGCTGCTTTTCCCAGGGCTGTCTTCCTCAGATCTCATGACCTCCACAACCCCATTGATTTCCTTGAGTAAACTCAGACCTGGTGAGAACAAAGCATCTGTGGCAAGCAGGGACTGGACTTTAGGCCTCCTGGCCCATCCTCTTGGGCCTGGGTGCGCTGCCCAAATCCATCTACTCTTCTTTCGGGAGGGTCGGATCTGTCAGAGAGCACTGCCGGGGGTCGGCTTTCCTACTTGGTGAGGCCTCAAGAGGTTCTGAGCCCCTCAGGGTCCCCAGCAGTCTGCCAGGAGTGGTAGGGGGCCCTCCCTGGAGCAGCCAGTACAATGACAAGGACAGCTACTGTGGACTGTCCTCATGGACAGTTCCCATCCTAATGGGGGAAGACAAATAATAAATACCTAAGTGAAACATGTAATGTGTTAGATGGTGACAAGTACAGGGAAGGAGAAGAGGGGATGCAGGGTACACAGATGGGGGTCTTCTTTTAACATTGTGTTGTCAGAGAATGCCCCTCCACTAAGGGGAGGTGAAAGCAGAGCCTGAAGAAAATGGGAGTGGGAACCATACAGGTGTCTGGGCAGCAGGAGCAGCAAGTGCAAAGGTCCTGAGGCAGAGATGTGACCAGCTAGGGTCAGGCAGGAGCAGTGAGGTCTGAGAGCGAAGGCCCGGCCAGGTACTGAGGGCCTGGCTTTTCCGCTGAGCTGGGAAGTCTTTGGAGGATTCTAAGCAGAAGACTCAGCAGACCTGACTTGTAAAGGCCTTTTATTCTTGCTCTTGTGTGAGAACAGGCCGTAGGAGGTGGCAGCAAAGAGAACAGTACAGAGGCTCACATGGTCACTGCAGTAGGAGGTGGCAGCGGCCCCAACCAGGCGGTGGTGGCGGTGGTGGGCAGTGGTCGGTGCAGGCTGTGTGTTTAGAAGTAGCAGTGCTAGACATGGTGACCGAGTGGTGGCTTCTCCTTTGCAGAACTGGCTGAGGCTGTACGGCTACCTGCCCCAGCCCAGCCGCCACATGTCCACCATGCGCTCCGCCCAGATCCTGGCCTCAGCCCTCGCAGAGATGCAGCGCTTCTATGGGATTCCTGTCACGGGCGTGCTTGACGAAGAAACCAAGGCGTGAGTCCCTCCACCGAGCCCTCCCCCGACCCCAATGGCACCTGCCCTCCTTCTGACCTGCTCTGACAAGGGTTTGGCAGGTGGAGTTTCCAGATTAGAGGGGCCTAGATAAGAAATGGCGAAGGGTTAGGTCTTCCATGCTAGTTCTGATTCCACGCTGGGAGTGGCTGCCTGAAGCTTCATGTTGAGCCCCAGGAGGTGACTCTGGTCAAGCAGCAAGGAGCGTGGGGCGGGCTGGTGATGTCTGCCACAGACAGGGGAATGGGGAGGAGCAGCATGCATGCCCTAGCTGGGACATCCTCATCCTTGCTTGGCCCGGGCTCTGTGCTGAATCTGACAGAGGTGATGGGACACGTCGTTGAGTGTGCACTGAGCATAACATATCAAGGAGTAACTCTCCCATTCCCGGGTGATACTGGTGAAAGGGAGCTTAGCTTGGTGGAGCCCTACTGGGCACTCAGTCTTCCAGTCTGAGGTCAATGGGCCCGTGTTTCTGTTGAGGATACCGAAGCACGGAAAGCCTCCCACCTCCACCATACCCATAGAAAGGGTGGCTGGAGGCCACAGGCAAAGGGGTGGAAGAAGGTGGGCTGCCTGGAAGAGGCAGAGCCAAAGCAGGCAGACATAGGAAGGAGAGGCTCTGGACTTACCCCTCTGTGCCCATGACCCAGGTGGATGAAGCGACCCCGCTGCGGGGTGCCGGATCAGTTCGGGGTGCGCGTGAAAGCCAACCTGCGACGGCGGCGGAAACGCTATGCCCTCACGGGGAGGAAGTGGAACAACCACCACCTGACCTTCAGGTAGGGACTGTGGCGGTCCAGGGCAGCAGCTTTCCCGTCGCATCACTTGGAGACTGCCCACTCCTCTCCCCACCCGGGCTGAGGCCTCAGGCTTCCCAGTGGGCTTGTCTGGAAGGCTTCCTTTCCCAGAAGCCCACCCCAGGGTGCCCAGCACAGACAGTCCGGCCCACTCCCACGCACACAAGTTCAGCCGCACACCCCAGGCAGTCTTCCGCCGGCAAAGGTCAGGACCCTTGGACCTGCTTCCGCTCAGTGTTCCTTCCCTCCTCACTCCCTACCCACCAGCAGTCCCGGGGCTGGCTTCCCAGCTGGGGGTCACCACACTGCCTGGCAGGGGGACTTCAGGCACCTAAGGGGAGGCACGCACCTAAGGGTGGCATGGTGCTGGAATCCAGGCCTCTGGCAGATGGGCAGGCAACAGGTCCCTGCAAGAACCCTGGGTCAGGCATCCGCCTCCTTTGGCAAGAAACCCCCTGAGCCCAGAGCCCTGTGGCAGTCCCCAAGGGCTCCCCTTCCTGTTTCACTCCAGCCACCGCCCCACCCACAGCTCTGTCTCCCGAGGAAGAGCAGCTCCTGTGGCCACTTAGACCCAGGCCCCCAGAGCGAATTCATGGCCCAACCAGCTTTTAATGGAGGAGATCTGTCCAGCACACAGAAGCTTAATCTGATTTATGTGGGTAATAACAGGCTGCATCCTGCTTTTATCACGTGCAGACTCGGGGCACATGTCCTACATGAGCTAATTTGTTTTATCCCCACAGCTCCCCAAGATGAGAGCACTGCTCTCCTTTTCCCATTTTACAGATCAAGAAACTGAAATACAGAAAAGACTAAGTCGCTTGCCCCAGGTCACCTAGATCATGCCAGAGCCCAGTCTTAAACTCAGGGCAGCCTGACCCTACAGTCCAATAATCAGAACCACTTGGCCCATGTTTCCCAAGCCTCGGCCATTTGTATGCAAACCATCTAGTTCTTTCTCTCGGCTACATAGTACCTATAGTTTCGTTTGCTTAATGATTTTCCTATTTAAGATAATTGGGGACAGTGCAGCCTTATTTGGTGATATCCTAATGAACTCCCGGGTTTGACACGTTCTGTTTTTCAAATTGACATCGGAGTAAACTGACAGTTTGTACTGATGGGCGCTGTCCGTGAGCCAGCTCAGATCTTCTATATGTTTCTCATGACCATGTGTCTTCACCCCACCCCCACCCCTGCAGCGGGTGCTAGCAGGGGACAGTGAAACCCAGTAGGCCCTGGGTTCAATCCCTTGTCTCCCTGCCCACCCACAGCATCCAGAACTACACAGAGAAGCTGGGATGGTACCACTCGCTAGAGGCAGTGCGAAGGGCCTTCCGCGTGTGGGAGCAGGCCACACCCCTGGTCTTCCAGGAGGTGCCCTATGAGGACATCCGGCTGCGGCGGCAGAAGGAAGCTGACATCATGGTACTCTTTGCCTCTGGGTTCCACGGCGACAGCTCACCGTTTGACGGCACGGGGGGCTTTCTGGCCCACGCCTATTTCCCTGGCCCTGGTCTGGGCGGGGATACCCACTTCGATGCAGATGAGCCCTGGACCTTCTCCAGCACGGACCTGCATGGTGAGAGCACCTGGCCAGGGCAAGGCAGGGCAGGGGAGGCAGATCCAGGCACTGCCCTCTGAGCTGGTTGAGCAGGTACTGGGTTGGTTGGGGAGAGCATCCCCTGTGCATTTCTCTGAGCACTGCCCCTCCATCCCAGTCCGTTGACCCATGATCTCCAAGGGGCTATAGAGAAGAGAAATTATCGTACCCATATCCCAGGGGAAGCATGAGGCCCTGGAGTCAGAGCAGCTCAGCCTCTTCTAAAGGGGCAGAAGGGCCAGCTCTCTGATACCCTCAGCCCACAGGCCCCAGGCCGGGCCAGAGCTGACCATGCTGCCTACCCCCGCTGCAGGGAACAGCCTCTTCCTGGTGGCAGTGCACGAGCTGGGCCACGCTCTAGGGCTGGAGCACTCTAGCAACCCCAGTGCCATCATGGCGCCATTCTACCAGTGGATGGACACCGACACCTTCCAGCTGCCCGAGGACGACCTCCGGGGCATCCAGCAGCTCTACGGTGAGGGGGCAGCGTGGGCACGGCCAGGGGGCTCTGCACTCCGGCTCTCGACTCCCAGCCCGACCAGGCATAGGCACCACCACTAACCCTGTTCTGTAGATGAGGAAACCGGCCCAGAGAGGATTAATGATGGGTCCGCATCACTCAGTGAGTAACTGATGGTGCTAGAAATCACACCCAGGGCCAACTCCAGGGCCTGGCCCTCACCCAGGGCCCTCATGGTGTCTCCAGGCTGGGGTCCCTGAGGTCCCTCACTTACACCTCCTTTCCTCCTCAGGGTCAGTGATATTCTTATTAGATGGGGATGCCCCTGGGGTTCCAGACCCCATCCTTCTCACTCCTACTCCCAACCCAAGGCTGTCCCAGGCTCTCCAGTGAGTGTTGTTGCCTTATCACTTCACAGAGGCAGGTGGCACCCCCTCCACCCACGCCCCACCCAAGAGGGCCTCCAGTGGTGAGGTCTCTAGTTCTGTGGGTCAGGGCCTGCGCTCGGTGCCACACCGGGCCCCTTGTTAGGGCTGGCACTGCTGCGCACGGTACCTGCCCTGCTGCATACATGATGGACACTCCCCTACTGTATCCCCGCAACTGGGCAATGAGGTGGGCCCTCAGCAGAGGTCACAGAGCCGCGTTCTTTCCTCTGCACGTGTCCACGACTTCCTGGTCCCCTGAAGCAGGCTTGTGCCCTGAGGGGAATGTCCCCAAGGAGAAGTGGAGACAGGGGCAGCGTCAGGGGCACAGTGACCCATGTCTAGAGTGGGGAGGTCAAGGTGGGAGCTGTATGGAGGATGGAGGTCCTGAGGGTGATGGCTGGTGTTGGGCAGGGGTCTACTGTGGATGGATAGCAACTTGGTACGTGTCTTCCTGGACTGGGGGCCCCAGGGTCCCCTGGTTCTGGGCTGACTTCCCACTCTCCCTACCCCCCTCTGCAGGCACCCCGGATGGCCAGCCACAGCCCACCCGGCCTCTCCCCACCGTAACTCCCCGGCGGCCAGGCCGGCCAGACCATCGGCCCCCCAGACCCCCCCAGCCACCACCCCCAGGTGGGAAGCCAGAGCGACCCCCGAAGCCAGGCCCCCCAGCCCAGCCCCGAGCCACGGAACGGCCTGACCAGTATGGCCCCAACATCTGCGACGGGGACTTTGACACAGTAGCCATGCTGCGCGGGGAGATGTTCGTGTTCAAGGTCTGGCCCCTGTCCCTGCCTCCCCAAGTCCCTTGGCCCAGCCTCAGAGCAGGAGAGCACCCCCACATCCCCCTCTGCCTGCCCCAGCATCCCCCGCTGCCTCGCTGAGCAGCCTCTGGGGTGCCATCAGACCCTAGGCCAAGAAGAAACCAGCCTGGAGAGCTCGGGGCTCGGGCCGGGGTGACTAGCAAGTGCAGGCCTGTATCCCGCCCAGGGCTGGCTCGCTGGTGCCCCCCTGGCTTTCCAAGCGACCCTCCGATCTCCCTGATCTGGGCAGGGGTGGGCTGAGGAGGAGGCCTGGTCTGCCCACTGACATACACACCCTCCCCAGGGCCGCTGGTTCTGGCGGGTTCGGCACAACCGCGTCCTGGACAACTATCCCATGCCCATCGGGCACTTCTGGCGTGGCCTGCCCAGTGACATCAGTGCTGCCTACGAGCGCCAAGACGGACGTTTTGTCTTTTTTAAAGGTTAGCTGGGGTAGGTGGGAGGGCGGGGCAGCCTTCCTGCCCTGGCCTCTGGCCTGGCCTCTGACCCAGCGGGCCTGAGGGAAGAGGAAAGGGTTACATTGCATGTGTCATCCTGTTGTCCCCCATGGGGGCAGATGAGTCAGGGCAGGGGCGGGGGAGGTAGACGGCAACCGGGAGATGGGGAGACCCCCCTGGTGGGGAGGCGAGTGTCTGTCTTCTGCAGCATGGGGCTCTGCATCCTTTTCCTCCGTGCCTCTGGCAGCACCCCCTCATACAAACAGATCCCCTGAGCCCACTCGGGCAAGCCTTCTGGGGTCTGCCTGCAGGGACAGAGGGGCTCCTTCCTACCAGCCCTCCCTTTGGGGCCCACCTCCCTGGGGAGGGTCTCAAGGGCAGGATGCCCTGGCAGACCTGCCATGTCCCCAGACCTGTGGCCTGAGCCCCCCCTCAAAGCAAAGCCCCTGGGCCCCGAGGCCAGGCAGGGTGCCCCCTTTCCTGTTTGTGCACAAGGACTGTGTGTGGTGCGGGGCGGATGTTCACATGGGAATACAGGCCATTTATAGCGGGAATGTGTGGTGTGTGTACAGCTGTGAGTGAGTGACTTGTACACGTGTAAATGAGTATGTTGTGGGTGTCCCTGAGTGGCGAGTGTGTGTGACATGCAAGTGAGTTGCATTGTGTATTGTCTTGGGTGTGGGGGGGGTCAGTGCCTGTCCTGCGTGTAAGGGTGTAAGTATGAGTGTGTGTGTGGTGTGTGTGTGTGGTGTGTGTGTGTGTGTGTGGTGATTGCAGCCGTGGATGTGGATGGATCTGTAGATCCAGGATAGTATTCCTCGTGTCCTCACCCACCTCCCACTCCTGCAGGTGACCGCTACTGGCTCTTCCGAGAAGCAAACCTGGAGCCCGGCTACCCACAGCCACTGACCAGCTATGGCCTGGGCATTCCCTATGACCGCATCGACACAGCCATCTGGTGGGAACCCACAGGTCATACCTTCTTCTTCCAAGAGGACAGGTGAGCACCCCCTTCCCCAAAGGGAGAAGGCCCCAGTCGAGTGCCCCTTACCCAGAGAGGACCCACATCCCAGTGCTTTTGGTCACAGGTACTGGCGCTTCAATGAGGAGACACAGCGTGGAGACCCTGGCTACCCCAAACCCATCAGTGTCTGGCAAGGAATCCCTACCTCCCCCAAAGGGGCCTTCCTGAGCAACGATGCAGGTACCAAGGCCAACCCCCTGCGCGCTGCCCAGCACCCACATCCCTCCTCCTCCACACCCAGGATTTACCCAGCATCGCGATGGCAGGAAGGGGGACACAGCTGTGTTAGAGCCCTGGGCTGGAGGCTGCCAGAGCATGACTCTCCTGGTCCTTGCTGCACTGTCTCCATCCCCTTTTTACAGACAAATAAATCAGAGAGTTTGAGTAAAGGGCCCCAAGTCCCCCAGCAAGTGTCCAACCCATGTCTGCCTGTGTCCAGAGCTGGCCCTGGAACTGCCCTGCTCCCTACAGAGTCCAGCCCACCCTGGGAAGCCCCCAGGGACCCTGAAGCCTGAGCAGGGTGAGCTCGGCTCAGAGCACTGGAGGGCAAGGGTCTTCCCAGAGTCCCCTTTTACCCGCCTCAAAAGGAAGCTTGACCTCTGTCACCATAACTGACAAAAGGGAGCCGTGGCTTTTATTTCTCTGGTGAGGTCTCTGGCAAACGTAAGAGAAACCATTAGTCTCTGTTCTCAGGTTCTGGGGTCTCGGGCTCAGGGGAGACCCTGCTGGCTTTGCCAGTGCCTAGGCACATCACATGGTGTCTTGTACGATGGCATCACTCCCCAGCCACGCTGATCTCATTGCGTTCAGCCGAGTCTAGACTCACCCATTAGTTCAGACTTGGCCCTTCCTGGGGCTGATGGGCCGTGGGCAGAGTGCCCAAGGCCCCAGAGCTGTCCAAGGCAGTGTGGGGCTCTGCTCCAGGTCCTCCACAGGCTGGCTGCATGGCCTTGAACAAGACACTAGCCTCTCTGGTGTGGGGTGGAGCCAGTCCTGGGACAAGGTAGCAGGGCCCAGGACCCTTGTGTGTCCCGCCCCAGTCAGTGTCAACCCAGCCAGGAAGCACTAGAAGCATAGTCAGGCCCTTGACCCAAACCCTGCCCCTTTCTGAGCCAGGTCTGGCTCCTGTATGTTGGACAGCGGGGGGGTGGGGGGAGGCAGGTTTGAAAAGGCTCAGGCAAGTGACTGGGAAGGTGGGTATTTTAAAGCGGGGGCACCTTCAACATGCCCTGGTCGTCTTGAGGGTCTCTGGCTGGTGAGTGGGGCCTGACCTGACACCTCTCCTCCCTGCCTGCCCCCTGCCACCCCTGCAGCCTACACGTACTTCTACAAAGGCACCAAGTACTGGAAATTTGACAATGAGCGCCTGCGGATGGAGCCAGGCTACCCCAAATCCATCCTGCGGGACTTCATGGGCTGCCAAGAGCAGGTGGAGCCAGGCCCCCGATGGCCCGACGTGGCCCGTCCGCCCTTCAACCCCGATGGGGGTGCGGAGCCCGGGGCAGGCGGGGACGGTGAGGAGGGCGAGGAGGGCCATGAGCCTGGCACGGGGGGCCGAGACCAGGACTCCGGGGAGGACACCGACGAGGATGGGGGCAGCCGTGTGGTGGTGCAGCTGGAGGAGGTCACGCGGACAGTGAACATGGTGATGGTGCTGGTGCCGCCTCTGCTACTGCTCCTGTGCATCCTGGGTCTCACCTATGCCCTGGTGCAGATGCAGCGCAAGGGTGCGCCCCGCATGCTCCTCTACTGCAAGCGCTCTCTGCAGGAGTGGGTCTGACACCACCCCCCTCCTGCCCTCCTGCTCCTGCGCCTCACGGTGCTAAGGGCTGGGGCTGGCGGGGCCTGTGCTTCTCAGACACCTGTGCTTCTCAGACGGCAGACGGCGCCTGGGGGCACCCAGCCAGAGCCTCCTGTGGCTCCCTCAGCCCCTGGGTGGGGGCCCCTCCAGGCCCGCTGACATCCCTGCCAACCCTGCCCCATTGATTATTTATGCCCGGGTTTTGTTTTTCTTTCTTTCTTTCTTTCTTTTTTTTTTCACACTAATTGAGTATTTCATTTCTACTTTCCTGACCAGAAGCAGTGGTCCCTTAGGACAGGGATCAGAGCTTTCTAGATGTAGTTCTGCTCTGGACAGGGAGTTAGCCCCGCCTTAGCCACAGCCAGAGGAGCAGGGGGTCCAAAGGCCCCGCTGGAAGGTGGCCAAAGGGTTCCTGCGGCTCCTTCCAGCCCTGGGCCCCGCTCAGCCTGAGCTGGCTTTGGAGACTGGTGGGGCCCCCACCTGAATCTCTGCCTTAGGAAGAGCATTCACCTGGGGCAGCCTCAGGCCACAGAGGTCAGAAGGGTCAAGGGGCCTACTGGCCATGAGTCACTTGGAGTTTTGATTCCTTCCCCACCCACCCCTCTCAACCCGTGACCCAGGCTTCTCTTGCCTAAGACTCCTCCCCTGGCCCTGGCTCTGGCCCTGGCCTGCCAAGGGCCCCACAGTCCCCAGTTCCCACATTACCACTTGAGCCTCCACCTCCTCCCCTCTCTTCAGAAGCAGCCCTGGGCCTGCCTTACTAAGGACCAAAGGGGGTTTGCCAAGACCCCTCCACCCAGGGGCCTCCCTCCAGCCAGCTCCCAGCCCCTGTCCGCTCCTCTCTGACCTATGATCCACCTGGGTTCCTGCCCTGGGCCTCCTCCCTCTCTCCCTCACCCATACCACAGTCCTCAGGGGTCTCAGAACCCCATCAGCCTCAGGCACCCACTGCCAGGTCCCAGCTGCCCTGAGGAGACAGGGGGCTGATGGGCACCCACAGCCCCCCATGTACCAGACTTGACGGCTCCTCCGTCTAGCTCCCTGTCCCTCAGGGCGCTGGGAGGAGGGACACTGGCAGAGAGAGGCCAGGAGCTCATCCCCTCATGCAGACTTGTGGGACATGGCTGTAGATCCCCAAGGAGCTCACTGTGGCCTGGAGACTCCCCTTCTCCCTGGCTCAGCCCTAAAGGCAGGGACACTTCCTCCTTCTTTTCCTTCCCAAAGCAGGAGGCAAGGCTGCTGTGGAAATGGTACTGTACAGCCGGCTCTGTCCCCTGTGCTTCCCCGTAGCCCTGAGCAAGAGGGCCTGCCACCCGGACCCCCGAGGGCCCCTAGAGGGAGAGGCGTCTCACGGGCTGGCCCGGAACACAGGTCTGGCAGCTTGCTCCCCTCTCCGTCCTCGGAACCGGAGGGCCAGCCAAGGGATGGGGGGTGGGGGGCAGCGTCCACCCCCAGGCATTTCTTTCTGTAAATACTCTGCACTGATTAAATTGTACAGCCGGCAAGCGTGGCCTCCTTTGTAAGAGGCTCGAGGCTGGTGCTCACGGCTGGAGGGGCTGCGGGTGACAGGAGGGGGTCCAGGCTGGGACCAGGGGCCGGGCCTCCATGCTGAAGAGACCTTGGTCCCAGTTCTCGAGGAGGCGATCTTCCCAGGGGGCCTGGGAGGAAGAGTGAGGGGTGCTGCCCTCCGGAGACCAGGGGAAAGTGAGGCGGGGACGGGCTTGGCCCTGCCGGAGTGGGGCCGGCAGAGTGCAGACTTGACCTGACGTTTCTTCGTGGTGAGGGAGGGCGTCCCTGCTTCCCACGCACAGTGCGTGACCAGGAGGGGTGGGAACGCCAGGCCAGGCCACCTCGTTCTCCCACCCATCCACACTGGGTTCTGGGCGCCCGAAGACCAGCTTGGAGGCAAGAGATGGGACATGCTACCGCTTCGGATCTGGAAAGTGCCCCTTCAGCACACGCTCTGCTCAGAGGATGAGATGGTGGCCACCATCTGTCCTGCCATCTTTGGAGAAGCAGAAAATCTCACCCTGGGCAGCCTGCAGATGAGGCCCAGGAGAGCAGGAGACTGAAGCTTTTCTGCCCCTGGAATGTGGGCCTGGCTGGCACGGACCCCACATCCTCCTCTGGGCCGAGCTACTGGGCACTGGCCTGCACCCCCAGAAATGCAATGGTCAGCTGTTGTGGGGTGCCACCGCCACCGCAGAGCAGACCAGGCCTCCCCAACAGCTGGGGCGAGGGCCTTCAACCTGTGCCACACCCCACCCTCCTGCGCTCCTCCTCCCCAGCCCCCCTTGATCACACCCTTTCCTCTCTTTGTGTTGAAAACTGGCTGAGGAGAGGAGGAAATGCTGGCCCTCAGAAGCCCCGAAGGCCTCTCAGGCCCAGCTAGGAAATGGCCCGTGAGGGCCCCCCACCCACCACAGGGCCCTGGGCGGGCAGCATGGCGGCCGGGTTTAGACGCCATCTTGTTAGCCACAGGGCCCCACCAGGTCTGAAGCCTGAAGCCTGAGGGTCACTCAGAAGCCCAGAGGTCCCCAGGCAGGTGGAGGGCGGGGTAGGGGCCCAGGAACGATAAAGGAGAGGATGCGGGACCTCCCACCGAGCTCTTCCTCAGAGCCCGGGCCAGGGAAGAGACTGGGCAGAGGAGGCTGCAGCTCCTCAGGAAATCGCCTGAGGAGACTTCGACGCCCAAGCGCTCTGGTAAAATCTCAAAGAACCAGTGGCTGAAGGAATGAATCCTGTGATGCGCCCCGGTCCTCCTCCCTCTGGGGCCCACACATGTGGAGGTTCTGAGGTTTGGGTGTAAAGCCCCAACCCTGCCTCGCGCATCCCCAGAGAGCCGGCGGTGTGACCGGACACCCTCTTCCCCACCAGGACTAACAGGAACCTACCTGCATCTTTAGGTTGGTTTTGTTTGCTGTGGCTGTACCTGAGCTCACCATGGGCCTCAGCCCCCATCTTGCTAATTGCCAAGTAAGATCATTAAGACTTACCAGATACACAAAAAGAAGCAAAATATAAGTCATCTAATTACCCAGGCCAGTGTTGACCGCTTGGCGTGTTTCTTCAGCCTTTTTTTCCTCACGTTTGCACAGCTTGGAGTCGTAGAGTCTAAAATATCCTGGGCTTCAGCCTGATGCTCCCCATGCCTACATCTCAGCGGACAGGGTAACACGACAGGCCTCACGGGCCACCGGGAGGGCAACGGAGGGTGGGTGGGTGTGCAGCGCTGGCCACGTGCCTGGAGCGCAAGTGCTCAGTGGGCAACTGCGACCCCAGTCGGCTTGCACACTTCCCACTTACATTTTACTCATAAGAAATGGTGGGGTTCAGAGAGGTCAAGTGACTTTGCCAAGGTCACACAGCTAGGAAATGGCCACGCTGGGAGAAGAACCCAGACGGACGGACTTGCAGGGCAGTTCGGCCCCAGCTCATCCTGGTGCCGTTGGAGAATAGAGACAGGGAAGAGGCGCCCCTGCCCACCCTAGTCTTCCCTCCCCATACATTCTAAGCATTAAAGACCCCAGGGCCACCAACAGAGCCCCCTTTCAGGCTGGGGCAGGGGCCAAGCTGGCCGCTTCCTCCCTGCCAAACTTGGCAGAAAAGCCTTTTTGTTGTGGCTCACATAGAGGCCATTCTCCGGCTCACGGGAAGGAATGGCTGGTTTCCTGTCCATTCCCAGACTGCAGTGGGCTCCTCCATGTAGGCCCAAAAGGAACAGGGCTTTCTGGGCCTCCGCATCGTCCAGTCCTACCTCGGGGACCCACAGCTGCCAGGCTTTACCCTCCTGCTTGTGAAACCACACAAGGGGGCAGAGGTCAGCCACTTCCTGCTCACCCCCCCACCCCCCCGCCCGCAAATGCTGGAGATTCCAGGCCTCGAGGCACTTTCAGGGCAAAGTAGTACCACCCTCACCCCACTGCTCAAGTGGTCCTGTGAGGTAGAGGCCCCTGCTTGGCTGCTTGACCTGCCCCAAATGTCCCCTGGCCTGGCTTGCTTCTAGGCCTTTGCTTACGCTGTTCCCTCCTACTGGAAAACCCTTCCCTGTACAATTCATCCTGTCTAAATTGTATAGATCCTCAAGGCCCAGACAAGGCTTGCCTTTTCCAGATTGCCACCCTCCCTCCTCAAGATCGTGGAGTTTCCTTCCTCCTCTGGCTCACCCAGCACTCCTGATCATGCCTTGCCTCCAAGAGTAGCCTCCCCCTCCCCCCTTTTTAATTTAAATTCTAGTTAGTTAGCATACAGTGCAATATTGGTTTTAGGAGAATTCACTTCCATACAACACCCAGTGCTCATCTCAATCTCTAATCCCCATCACCTCCACATCAACCCTCAGTTTTTTCTCTATTTTAAGAATCTTCTTAAAAATATATTTTTTTTTATTTATTTATTCGTGAGAGACATAGAGAGAGAGAGAGAGAAGCAGAGACACAGGCAGAGGGAGAAGCGGGCTCCCTGCGGGCAACTCGATGCAGGACTCGATCCCAGGACCCCGGGATCACGCCCTGAGCTGAAGGTGGACACTCAACCGCTGAGCCACCCAGGTGCTCCACTAATATCTATTTTAGGTGTGGGTACCTGATGGGCATGGAGGAGGCTTCCCTCCTTGCCTTTCTGTCCAGGAGTGTTTATGGGATGCGGTCAAAGGTTGAGGAGCCTGGGGACAGGTGCGGGGAGGAGGGACATTCCTGTCTCACCCGCTCCCCTCCCAGCTGCCGGGCCCCTCCTCACCCTCGGGTGCCCTCAGTCCCAGACCCTGACTCAGGTTTCTCCCTGGGCCTCCGACACCTCCCACCCCCACACTGCTCACCCACCTCAGTCAGCCCGAAATAGCCTCCAAACTCCCCTTCATTTACAGCCCGGCTGCAAGGCCTCTCCTGGAAAAACGCTATCGGTCCCCTGCCAGCATGGATCACAGCAATAAACTGGATTCCATTAAGAAATCCTTCTGAGTCACTGGAAAGGGGAGAGGCAGCTATACCCCAATCATTTCATTGAAGACACACAGCACCATCCTAAAACCTGCAGGCTTCAGTGAGATCAACCTCTCTGTACAGATGGGGATACTGAGGTCTGGCTGGAAGGAAGCTGATTGGGCCACAGTCCCTGGCTGACTCTGAACTGTCTTCCAGTCTTCAGGCAGGACTCTCTCCCCCCACCAGCCACCGCTCCCCCCTCACTTCCCATGCCCCGTCTTTTACTCCCCACCCAACCCTCCCCCCCTTGTGGGACCTCCCTCTTCTGCTCTTTGGAGAGCTGAGGGCAGTGTGCTGTGATTAATCCTGCCTTCCTGATAAAGGGCATTTCTGTGCTTCACAGAGCACGGATCATGGAGAGGAGCTCTGCCCTCTGCAAATAGCCCCCCATTGTCCTATGAGAACAACCCCTCCCTCCCTCTCAGGCCTGGGATTCTGGTACAGCTGACCCCATTCCCTTGGTGGCCAGATGATCTCGTGACCCAGCACTAGCCAATCAGCAACCCCGTTCATTGTTCAGGGGTCGGTGGGCCAAGCCAATCAGGGCCTCCCTGTCACTTTTTCTGGAGTCCCTTGGGGAGAGAAGCCCTGTGTCTGCCAGGATTGCTGAGCTACTGGAGCAGGAGCCTGGAGATGCTAATGGATTATCTAGACACAGCATGGAGAGAGCCTGCCTCAGAGCAGAGACAGCACAGAGGAAAACAGAGCCTTGAAGACTCTGGAAGGCACCATTTGAGTACCTGGATCCAGCCATTCCTGAAGCTCTAGGGCCCTAGGCTTTCAGTTACTTGTACCAATAAAGCCCCTTTATTTCTTAAGCTAGTGTCAGCTATTATAAGTTTGTTTTTTGTTTTTTGTTTTTTTAATTTGTGTCCTGACTGACACCCAGATGCCAAACTTGAGTTCCAAACTTGTGCTAAGCTTAACACATTCTTTTTGCCCATCTAGGACTCTTCACGGGATAGTGCCAAACCCCATGACCACAAGGCACACATCTCTTCAACCCTTGAATGTTTACTGAGAGCCAGGGCTCTCTCCCTCAGGGCCCTGACACAACTCTCAGCCTCAGTAATGCTGCCTAAGACAGCGCAGGGCACCTGAGTTCTCACATGAGGCCCTGGGGATCAAGTAGCCAGATGGTGGCAGACAAGGAGAGCTGGGGAGGCTCAGTTCACTGTTCCATGGGCTTCCCCAGATTGCAAAAGGTAATACATGGCCATGGAGGACAATCAGGAAACCACAGGAAAGGCAAAGATGACTACGAAATATGCCAGCAATTTCTACTCTGTCACCACGCAGCCCTAACATTTGGATGTAAACCCATACAAGGCTTTTCCTATGAGTATATATTAACATTTTATTTATTTTATTTTTAATTTTTATTTATTTATGATAGTCAGAGAGAGAGAGAGAGAGGGAGAGAGAGAGAGGCAGAGACACAGGCAGAGGGAGAAGCAGGCTCCATGCACCGGGAGCCCGACGTGGGATTCAATCCCGGGTCTCCAGGATCGCGCCCTGGGCCAAAGGCAGGCGCCAAACCGCTGCGCCACCCAGGAATCCCAACATTTTATTTTTTTAAAGTGAGTTTATACCAGGCATGTTGTTTTTTTACCCATCTTTACCATTTCATACAGCATGAGCTTTGAATGAGAAACAGAAATGTAAGATGTAGAAAACTTTCACTTTATTAGTTGCTTACATATTTTGAGCATGCATTATATGCCCGTAATGATGAAAGAAGTGAGTAAAGGGCATATCTTTCACCCCTTTTTGTGTCCACAGATTGTTTTCTATGACATCCTTTTGGTGGAAGCATCCTATGGATGCCCAGAGGCGTTTCCTCAACCCATGGCAAGACAATTGCAGATAACATTTTTAAAACATCCATAATTATCACTAATGGTTCTCAAGGGCTCACTCTACACCAGCTGTTCTTACCTGCTTGACTATAGTTGTTAATCTTGATAAGAACTTCATGGTGTAGTTCTTCTCTTTCCACTTCATATCAGAAGAGCACAAAGCTCAGAGAGGTGAAGGAATTTGCTCAAGTCACACAGCTAATTAGTGCTGAACTCAAGGCCACACCTGCTTCTGACCCCAAGGCTCATGCTCTTGACTATTTATTCGAGAAATGTCTGCTAAGGGATGCCTGGGTGGCTCAGCCGTTGGACGCCTGCCTTCAGCCCAGGGCGTGATCCCGGAGTGCCGGATCGAGTCCCACGTCGGGCTCCCTGCAGGGAGCCTGCTTCTCCCTCTGCCTGTTTTCCTGTGTCTCTCATGAATAAATAAATAAAATCTTTTAAAAAATAAAATTAGGGATCCCTGGGTGGCGCAGTGGTTTAGCGCCTGCCTTTGGCCCAGGGCGCGATCCTGGAGACCCGGGATCGAATCCCACGTCAGGCTCCCGGTGCATGGAGCCTGCTTCTCCCTCTGCCTGTGTCTCTGCCTCTCTCTCTCTCTCTCTGTGACTATCATAAATAAATAAAAAAAAATAATAATAAAAAAATAAAAAATAAAATTAAATTAAAAAAAGAAATGTCTGCTAATGTCAGGAGTCAGGTCAAGGATGCAGCAGTGAATAATACAGAGCCCCTCCCTAGGGGGCTCACATTCAAGGGATATGGACATCCCAGACATAGGGAATAGGCTGCGCAAAGATCCTGAGGCTGGACCAGGCCTGGAATATTTAAGGAACAGAAAGGAGACAAGCGGCATGACAAAGGGCAGGAGGGGGGCGGAGAGGGAATGGGACAGGTCTAGGTAATGCAGTCAGGTGTTGGATTTATTCTAAGCCTGATAAGAAAGCTTTGGAGTATTTTAAGGGGTAAGGAGAAAGGTGGCATGATCTCTGATTTTAAAATATTTCTCTGTCTACTATGTATTTTGATAAGCTACCTTTGCAAACATCCAAGATTCTTGCCTTTACAGAGAGTCCTAGAAGTGAAATCACCAGCTCACGATGTTCTAAGACTTTTATTACATACTAATAATGTATTCTCCAGAAAGAAAGCAGAACCTCCCTCGAGTGGCTGAATGCCCATCCCTCTGTCCCTCCCATCCCCCAACCACATTAGCTATGAGGTCATCTTTATCAACATAATGGGTGAAAGTAAGCTTGCTTTGTTGATTTTACTTGCAGTCCTTTGATTGCTGTTGAATTTGCACAGTTTGGGGATTTTTTTTAGGGGAGGGGAGGGTTACCTGTTCATGCCAACTGCTCAGTTTTCTTTTGGGATGTTTCCTCTTATTGATTTGTAGGAACTCTTTATATTGGGAGGAAACTGGCCCTTTGTTAAGCAATGAGTTTTGGAGCTACAGAGTTCTCAGCCCAAGTCCCTCATGTACAGATGGGCAAATGGAAACCTGGACAAAAACAAATACTGACCCTAGTCAGTGCTTTCAGTTCTCTGGAGCCATGCTGGTTCCAGGAGGATGTCCATGCCAGCTGGGTTCATTGCCCTACAAGAATCCCCCTCTAGCCCTTCCTGATGTGTATAATGTTCCTTCCCTCACTGAGGTCCTGACTCCTCACCAGAGCCTCTTACTCAGTTCCTAATAGAGAGGAAGCCATTCTACAGACAAGGGGCTCTGTGTACAGGTGATGTCACCCATGGAGGAATAAATGGGCCCCAGAGAACAGCGCTTAGTTTCTTGGGCCGGGTGGGATGTGGTGGGCAGGGAGCTGTGCCACTGTCTCTTCCTTGTCCCCAAACACCAGGAGGGGACACAGAATTTGACTGGGAGGCTGCCACACAGACATCCCACACCAGTAGTCTGCTGTATGCTGTGGAGACATCAGGAGCAGAACTTAGAACACTTGCAAGGGTCGTCAGAGAAGTGGTAGTGAGACAAATCAGAAAAAGTCCTAAATCAGGGCTCAGAAATCCAAGGTTGGAGCCCAGCTCTTTCCCACAATTTCTGTGAGCTCTCAGCCCTTGCTGTAAGACGGGGATTCAGCTCAATGGTGGAACTCAGTTCAATGCCCCGATTACTGCAGTGGTACCAGTGGTGTTGCCCACCCAGCACCCATCCACCTGTTTATTGGCTGCACACCTTGATTTCCCTCTAGAGAGCCAGTCCTCTCCTGCTCTCATTTTACAGCCTGCGGAAAGGCTGCCCTTGCCCCCACCTGGAAGGGCAGGCAGGAACCAGTTGGAGGGAGTCCCCTGTCCCTCCCTGCATGCCTACTAGGGCTGGGCAGTGGTCCAGGTCATCTGGGGCCTCATGGAAAATGAGCAGCATGTGAGGGAACAGACACACAAGACAGAACGATGACACTGTCTGAGCCCCCGGATATAGCCAGACCTGATGTCAGTGCCCTTACTGTTTTGCAAGAGCCAATAAATACTCTCTCCAGGCAATCATTTAAGTTGGAATTTCTGTTATTTGCAACTGAGAAAAATATAACCAAACACAACCGTCACTTAATCTAGGTCTTTGTCACCCAAGTCTGGAGCTCCGTGAGAACAGACTTGTCTCAGGTCACACACAACTTGGGAGCAGAGTGACAGCTGTAGAAGCCCAGACACACTGTCTGCTGCTGCAATGCCAGCCCCACTCACTGTCCCTCGTGTCCCTGTGCACTTGTAAGCTAACAGAAGGCTTTGCAAACATGTGATGTTGTTCAGTTTCATAAATGCATCGAGCAGTTTGAGAATCCATATTAAGGAAGTCTGTTTCCAAAATGTGAGAAGACCTTTGTGCTGAAACATGTTCGTTTACCTTTACCTGCAGTGGGAGTAACTGGAAGAACCAAAGGGTCCCATAAGAGGACAATCTTTGATGGAATGGCATGCAAGCATGTTTACGTATGTGGCGATCCTGGAACTCGTCCATGTGGCAGCATGGAATCCAGCCATGGCGAGGGGGACGGGTGGGCAGCGGGGGAGGGCTCCACTGCGGGCCACGGAGGACAGAGCCCAGAGGAGAAGGGAAGGTAGCATCATAGCTGATCAGAAAGGGGCCTTCAAGAGCAGCCCAGGTGGCCCAGCGGTTTAGTGCCACCTTCAGCCTGGGGTGTGATCCCGGAGTGTCGGGATCGAGTCCCATGTCAGGCTCCCTGCATGGAGCCTGTTTATCCCTCTGCCAGTGTCTCTGCCTCTGTGTGTGTGTGTGTGTCTGTCATGAATAAATAAATAACTTAAAAAAAAAAAAAGATGACTTTAAGAAAGGGGCCTTCAAGAGCATCTGGTCTATTTCCTACTGGGGAAACTGAGGTCCTAAGAGGCACCATGGCTTGTCCAGGGTCCCAGCAAAAGTCAGTGGCCAAGTTGGACTTACACAGGGTCCTGTGGTCCCTGGAGGGAGGTACAGGTCCCAGCCCTCACTCAATTCCTTATGTGTGCTACATGCATGCATTCTCTGTGTAGAAAGTTGAACACATTGCAGATAAGGCTACAATCCAGATCCTTCTCACTGCTCAGGGGTAACTGCTCCTTCAGTGTGGTGTTCCTTGCTCCAGACCACGTCTGTGCATTTATACACTGTATGTATATATTCATCATCGAGGGAGTATTTATGACCGATTTATTTGCTTAACATAAATGTTATCCTATTGTGTGCAGGGCTCTGTAGCTTGTTTTTCACCCAATATCATGTCCTGGACACCTTCCATGTTGGCATGCACAGATTGGACTCATTCTTTTTTTTTTTTAAGATTTTATTTATTTATTCATGAGAAACAGAAAGAGAACCAGAGACATAGGCAGAGGGAGAAGCAGGCTCCCTGCGGGGAGCCTGATGTAGGACTCGATCCCAGGACACTGGGATCACACCCTGAGCTGAAGGCAGACGCTCAACCACTGAGCCACCCAGACAGATGTCCCTTGATTTCATTCTTTTTCATTACTCTCCATTTTGTGTGGAAGAGATTACTAGGGATAAGGACGGCAAAACTCCCCGTCCTTCCTGAGTGTATAGGAAGGCAGCCCCACCTCCTTCGTAGGGAGCCTGTCAGTAGAAAGGGCCAGTGGGACTTTTGGTGAGAGGCAGCTCACGCAGAAGGCCTTCAACCCACTTCCCCTACCCCTGGAGGGCTGATCCCTGACGCCTCTTTTTTTAAAAATATATATTATTTATTTATTTATTTGAGAAAGAGAACATGAGAGAGCACAAGCAGTGCAGAGGAAGAGCAGGCTTCCCATCCAGCAGGAGGCCTGACGCGGAGCTCCATCCCAGGGCCCCGGGATGGCGACCTGAGCCAAAGGCCACCGTCTAACTGCCTGAGGCAGCCAGGGGCTCTCCCTGAAGGCCCTTGTGAAGAAGGGGGTGCCCTCTAAGATGGGAGAGCCTGCCTCAGTCTGTCTCCCTGAGTGACTGTGTGGAGCCGAGGTCTCACCTCCCCCTCCTCCCCGCCCCCCCTCCCGCCCCCCCGCACTTGCACTGGACACACTGACCGAGCAAAACACAACTGTGTGCGTTGAATCCTGACGGTTTCCGGGAGAAGTCAGTTCTGCAGCTGCACGGCCCGCGCGGGCCGACTGACACCGTCTGGGCGCAATCGGTTTTTTTTTTTTTTTTTTAAATTTTTTTATTTATTTATGATAGTCACAGAGAGAGAGAGAGGCAGAGACACAGGCAGAGGGAGAAGCAGGCTCCATGCACCGGGAGCCCGACGTGGGAATCGATCCCGGGTCTCCAGGATCGCGCCCTGGGCCAAAGGCAGGCGCCAAACCGCTGCGCCACCCAGGGATCCCCCGCAATCGGTTTTTAAAACCATCCCCTCTACCGACGGGCTGCTCCTCGCTGTGGCTACTAGCGCCGCCCGGGGCCTTCTCCGGGGCATTTCCCAGGCTTTTCTGCATTTGCCCCGGGACACGCTGTCCGCTCTGCTCCACCGGCCCTGGGAGCCTGGCCCCACAGTTGTCCCTCCGCAGGCCCACCTGCTCGCTGGCCCACCTGCTCACTGGCCTCTGGCTGTGTTCCACCAACAGGAGGCACCTGCAGTTGTCTGAAGGCAGAAGAGAAGGAGGTCTGGTACCCCCCCCCCCCACCCGGCTTCACTACTCTCAGAGCTCCTGGCGGTACACAGCGCCCCGCAGGCAGACCCCCAAGGGTCTCAGCTGATGCTCTCACTCCCCCTGATCTCCAGGCCGAGGGTGGAAAGGTCACCCCACGGGGCTGTCCAGTGTCTCGGCTTCCCTCGGAGGGTCCAGTGACACCTGACAACACCTGTGTAAGTCGTGAAGACTGCATTTTACTTGGCCTGGAGTGGATTCCATATCCTGCCAGGGCTCTGCTTGATACACTGGAGAGAAGGTCAAAGTCCCAGATCCCTGGAAATGTGTGTTGTTTTTTTAAAACATTTATTTTATTTATTCATGAGAGACACAGAGTGAGGCAGAGACACAGGCAGAGGGAGAAGCAGGCTCCGTGCAGGGAGCCCGACGTGGGACTCGATCCTGGGACTCCAGGATCACACCCTGAGCCGAAGGCAGATGCCCAACCACTGAGCCACCCAGATGTCCCTATTTTTTTTTTTTAAGACTTTATGTATTTATTTAAGACAGAGAGAGAAAGAGAGAGAGAGCGCGTGCAGCGAGGGGCAGAGAGAAGCAGTCTCCCTGCTGAACAGGGAGCCGAACTTGCTCCATCCTGGGACTCCAGGATCATGACGTGAGCCCAAGGCAGCCACTCGACCCGCTGAGCCACCCAGGCGCCCCTTGAGTGTTGTCCATTT
The DNA here is from genome assembly GCF_011100685.1 of Canis lupus familiaris. Taxonomy (NCBI): domain Eukaryota; kingdom Metazoa; phylum Chordata; class Mammalia; order Carnivora; family Canidae; genus Canis; species Canis lupus. Next base: position 57,762,985 of record NC_049223.1, on the reverse strand, counting down.
TAATCCATGCTTCCAAATCACCCTTCCAGGTCACAGTAGAGCTTGCCTGACCAGACCAATGGGCAGCCTTGCGAGAGATGGGGAATGTGGGGCTCCCTCCCTGAGCCTGGGCATCTGGCTCCTGAGGTGCAAGCTTTGTTCTGGAGTCGGTGTCCTGGCTGACCACCAAGAGCACACGGGTGCACCCGGGAAACCCCTGTCTGGCCTCATGCCCAGGCCCCCGCCAGCCCCTCCTGGCCACTGCCACCAGAGACCAGCCTGGAACACCTGCCCCCGTCCTGCTCACAGGCAGGACAAAAACCCGACGAGCATGTTTTCACCAACCTGAGAGTTTCAGCCCCTCTCTGGGGACTGTTTGTGTTTCAGGTTACGTTGTTGGCTGCCCTCGCCTCCTTCTTTCCTCTGCCAACGTGCGTTCCCTGGGCTGCCAGGCTTCCAGGAAGCTGGCCAGTCCTGCCCTGAGCTGCCTGGTGGGAATCTCCTCTTCCTCTTCCAGGACCTTCCATGTCCCCGGTTCCATCTCACTCTCCCCCCAACGTTCATCAAATGGGAGGCACTGCCCCCATCTTCCAGACAAGGAGCAGAAGAGGGGGGACTCGCTCAAGGTCACTACGCAGGCCCAGGGCGGGGGTGCGGTGAACACTGCCCCCCAGCCCAGTACCCAAGCCCACCCGCCCACGCCAGCTCAACCACCCGACCACCAGCAGCCTGCCGGGGACTAGGCCTGGTGGCAATCCCTCTCTCCCTGTCCCGTATTCATTAACAAATACAGAGGCGTGGCCCTTGGCCAAACCCTGCCCCCCACCTATTTTTGTAAATAAAATGTTGGAACTCGGCCACCCCCCTGGGCTGTGTACAGCCGTTTCCCCCATCCGCAGTTTCGCTTTCTGCAGCCTCAGCTACCCGAGGTCAACCGCGGTCCCCTAGTACATGATCCTCCCCCTGGAGTTGTTAGAAGGTCGAGGGCCACCCTGTGCCACTGCCTCACCCCAGCTCCCCCTCCCGCAGGCACTTCATCACCTGGTGTGCGGGGGAAGCAGGTGCGGGCACAGTGCGACCTGGGAGAGGGCGCCCTGCAGACCTTCATTACAGTATCTTGTTGCAACCGCTCAGTCTTCTCATCGTTGTTCGTCTCTACTGCGCCTCATTTATACATTAAACTTGGGGGCGCCCTGGCTGGCTCAGTGGGTGGAGCTCACGTCTCTTGATCTAGGGATGGTGAGTTTGAGCCCCATGTTGGGTGTAGAGGTTACTTAAAAAATTTTTTTTTAATCTTAAAAAAAACAACAACAACTTTATTGTAGGCATGTATGTATAGGGAAAAACGCAGGGGCACCTGGGTGGCTCAGTCAGTGAAGCATCTGCCTTGGTCTCAGGGCATGATCCTGGGGTCCCCGATGGAGTCCCACATCAGGCTCCCTACAGAGAGCCTGCTTCTCCCTCTTCCTGTGTCTCTCATGAATAAATGAATAAAACCTTAAAAAAAGAAAAAACACAATATGCACAGGTTCAGTTCTATCCGTGATTTCAGGCATCACCTGAAATCCATCGCCTTGGATAAGGGGTCAGGGAACTACCCTACTATCCATGGCTGCTTTCTGCTGCATTAGTCACATTAAAGACCATCAGGTCACCAAACCTAAAGTATTTACTATGTACCCAGGCCACATTATGACTTTCTAGGCACTTTCGTGCCATTTGAGCCCCTTCCTTGTAAAAAAACCCCAACAATATATATGCACATAATTATACAAAATTATATTTTATGACTGCATTGGTATAAAGACAAGTATAAGCCAGGCTGGATTGTATTTTCTCTTTTATTTTAGTGATTTTAAATAAATTAAGGCATTACCATGGGACTCTAGAACAACTGTGGACCGTAGGCACTGCACCTATTGTGCCTCATGGAGAAATCAGCCCTGAGTTTGCCACACTTTGGGTCCCTCACTGCTGAGAGTAGAGTCCCAAAGGGAGACACCTATGTGGTTAGCCCTCATTTTGGTCCTTACTCCAATAATAAGGAGGCAGGGAGAAGTTTGATGAGTTGGAAGGGAACTATTCAGGGCTCAGACAAAATGACAGCATGTATTTATTTCTTAGGGTGAAAGTATGTATTTCTTTTCAAGTTTCTATATTTTGTATTTTTCTAATTTTTAAATAGTTTTTTTTAATAAATAGATGGCCATGGGTAAAAAATATTTGGAATATCCCAAATAACTTACAAAGGAATGTGACTCTCCCTCCCACCTCTGCATCCCCACCCCCTTGCTGCCACTGGTGTGATTCCTTCCCCCAGTGTGTATACAAGAAGGGACGTGTGCGCAACGTTTATCACACACGTTGTCCCTCTCCCTGCCTTTCCCCCTCTTAAGTCCATATTCTTTTTTTGTTTTCAAGATTTTTTATTCAGGGACGCCTCGGTGGCTCAGTGGTAGACTGTCTGCCTTCAGCTGAGGTCATGATCCCGGGGTCCTGGGATCAAGTCCCACATCAGGCTCCCTGCAGGGAGCCTACTTCTCCCTCTGCCTGTGTCTCTGCCTCTCTCTCTCTGTGTCTCTCATGAATAAATAAATTAAATCTTTTTTTTTTTAAAAAAAAGGTTTTTTTTTTCAGAGAGAGTGAGAGCAGGATGTGGGGGGAAGGGTAGTGTCAGAGGGAAAGGCCAATTCCTTGCTGAGCAGGGAGCCTGAGGTGGGGCTGGTGCCCAGGACCCCTGGATCCTGACCTGAGCCAGCCAAGGCAGATGCTTAACCAGGCGCCCCTTAAGTCTATATTCTCATGCATAAAAGCAGCTTGTCTTTGTTGAGCAGGTCTTTGGTATTCCATTGAATGAAGATACCATACTTAGGATATTTGGGTATTTTCAATATTTTTCTACTACACAATGGAACCACGAACACTTCTGTACAGTCCAGCCTATGCCAGAATACAGTTTTGCCTTCCAAACTAATCTCTCAGGAAAGGAGTCTCTTTCCATACAAGTTTTGATATGGTCTCTCCCATTACCTGGCGCTTTCTGACTCCTTTATTTTAAACAAGGAAGTACTATTTGCAGAAGACACAATAGCCTGAAATTACCTCAGTGAATTCTAATTTTGGATGTTTATGGTGGACACCCAGCAGAACTGGGAGGGGGGAGAAAAGGAGGCAAAGACGTTTAACACAGATTTAGTATTTTTCCTGGGGATGTGACTTCACAGTTGCAAGTGTTAAATAGCACTGTAAACAAAACTTTAAAAAATTAATTTAGAAAGCAATGCTTTAAAATTAAGAGCACCCATTCACCAAACAGTATTCTCTTAAACAGGAGTAAACAGTGGAAGACACTTGCAATTCATATGGCCAACTAAAGACTTTTTTTTTTAAAGATTATATTTATTAATTCATGAGACACACAGAGAGAAAGGCAGAGACACAGGCAGAAGAAGCAGGCTCCCTGCAAGGAGCCTGATCCAGGACTCAATCCTGGACCCCAGGATCACAACCTGAGCACATCATTGAAAAAGGATAACCCAATGACCAACAAACATATGAAAACACACTCCATTAATCAATTGGGAAATTCATATTAAAACAACAATGCAGAGACACCTGGGTGGCTCAGTCAGTTAAGCATCTATCTGCCTTTGGCTCAAGTCATGATCCCAGAGTCCCAGGAGAGAGCCCCATGTCGTGCTCCCCACTCAGTGGGGAGTCTGCTTCTCCATCTGACCATTCCCCTCTCTTGTCTCTCGGTCTCAAATAAATAAGTAAGTAAGTAAATAAATAAATAAATAAAATCTTTGAAAAACAAAACAGAACAATGCAATACTACTATTAACCCACCAGAGGGCTGAAATGAAAACAAAACAAAACAAAACAAAAACACTATGAAGCGTTGACAAGGACGTGGAGCAACCAGAACTCTCAAACCCCATCGATGGGAATACAAAGGGCACAACATTGGAAAACTGGCACCATCTGTGAAAGCTGAACATATGCACACAACTTCACCCAGCAGCTTCACTCCTAGATGTAGACTCAACAAATATGCATGCACCTGTTCACGAAAAGGCATGTGTATGAATACTCATAGCAGTACTGTGTTATTGTGATTTATAATAAGAAATATACATTTGGTCTCCTTCAAGGTTCCTGGCACACAACTTCTAAGACCCTTGGGGTTTCCTAAGTGATGGGAGCTTTAAGAAGTCTTTTGTTATGTTAATGAAGTGACTTTTGGAAAGCCAGGGCAACCAATCAGTGATTAGAGAGTTGGAAAGTTTAGTTCCATCTCCTCCAGCAAAGGAAGAGGGTCTAGAGATTGCATTCAATCACCAATTACCCATGATTTAATGGACTATAGTTCTGTAATGAAGTCTCCATAAAACCCCAGAAGGACAGGATTTTGAGAGCTTTCTAGTTGGTGAACCTTGAACCCTTTCACGTGCCTTGCACTCGCTGTGCATCTCTTCCATCTGTTTCTGAGTTACATTCTTTTATAATAAAATGATAATATAGGAAGTAAAATGTTTCTCTGAGGTCTATAAGAGGGTCTAGCCAAATAATCCTGCCCAAGGAAGGGGCCATTAAAACCTCCGATCTACAGTCTGTAGATCAGAAACCCAGGTAACAGCTTGGACACGCCCTCGGCATCTGAGCATAGGGGAGGGCAGTCTTGTCGGACTGAGTCCCTAACCTGTGGGATCCTATGCTATCTCCAGGTAGAAGATGTCAGAACTGAGTTAATTGCTTTGTGATGGTGAAAAAAAAACCCACATAAAATAATTAGTATTACTGAGTACTCTTTTAAGTACTATTTGTGATAGCCAAACAAACCAAGTGTCCATCAACAGTATAATGGACAATTGTGGTATAAACATACACATACTAGAGAGTACTAGAAATGAACAAACTGTAACGACAGGGAATGGCATAGAATCTCAAAAACATGAGTCAAGGAAGTGAGACATGAAGTAGTAAAGGCGGTATGACTTCATTTATATAAAATTCACTTCATCTTAGCCAAAAGGCTGAGAAGCGATTATATAAAATTCAAAAGCAGGCCAGGCTAGCCAATAGGTGGGAAACGACAGATGAACAGAGAAACTGAATGTGGTATATCTATCTATCTATCTATCTATCTATCTATCTATCTATCATCTATCTATCTATATCTATCTATCGATATATATATCCTTATATGGAATATTATTTGCCCTAAAAGGAATGGAATTCTGACCCCTGCTACAACCTGGATAAACTTTGAAGCTATGATGCCAAGTGAAATAAGCCAGTCACAAAGAGACAAATACTGGATGATTCCATTTATATGAAATATATGGAGACAGAGTAGATTTAGAGGTTACCAGGGGCCAGGGTGATGGAGAAATAAAGTCGTTGCTTTATGCTTAAAGGGTCTGTTTGGGATGATGGAAAAGCTTTGGAAACAGATCGTGATGATGGTCGCACAATGTCATAAATGTAATTAATGTCACCTAATGTACCCCTAATAATGGTTTCAATGGCAACTTCTAAAAAATATATGTTACCACAATAAATAACTTTTTTTAAAAAAAAAAGATCCTTATATTGCAAATAAAGAAATGAACCCAGAAGGGGGATTTAATTTTTTTAAAGATTTTATTTATTTATTCATGAGAGACAGGGAGAGAGGCAGAGACCTAGGCAGAGGGAGAAGTAGGCTCCATGCAGGGAGCCCGATGTGGGACTCGATCCTGGATCTGGGGATCATGCCCTGAGGCATGAAGCTCAACTGCTGAGCCACCCAGGCGCCCCAGAGTGGGGATTTTTAAAAAAATTTTTTTAAAGATTTTATTTATTCATTCATGATAGACAGACAGAGAGAGAGAGAGAGAGGCAGAGACACAGGCAGAGGGAGAAGCAGGCTCCATGCCAGGAGCCCGATGCGGGACTCGATTCCGGGTCTCCAGGATCGCGCCCTGGGCCAAAGGCAGGCGCCAAACCGCTGAGCCACCCAGGGATCCCCCAGAGTGGGGATTTAAGAAGAAGAAGAAAACAAAACAAAACAGCAAAGAACCAAGGCCAAACTAACCTCTGGTGTTAGAAGTCAGGCCAGTGGTTCCCCTCGAGTGGGGGATAGCAGCCAAGAGGGGATTCAGGGGGATTCTGGTGGATTGGGTATGTTCTTTCCCTTGATATACAGGCTGGTTACAGAGGATGGGTTCTGTCTGTGAAAATTCATCAAAATACCTGTGTGTTTTTCTCTATGTATATGAAAAGATGAAACAGACTTGCAGGATCTAATATTTTGGCAGATAGCTAATTGGGACCTGGGTTAAATTTTGAGGACAGCGTCTTAGGTGCCTGTTGCAAACGCTTTAGATGGTAGTCACCCTGGAAAGTGGCGGGGCACACTTAGAGACTGACCACAGTGACAGTGATGACGAAATGACAGCTGTGTGGGCAGAAGTGTAATCCAGAAAGTAGAACATAGCTATTTAATGAAATATGACAGAGAGGACAAAGTTACACTTCTAAAGTGAGGTATTATTTCAGCTAATATGTGATTTTATTTTTTTAAGATTTTATTTATTTATTTGACAGAGAGAGCACAAGCAGGAGGAGTGGCAGGCAGAGGGAGAGGGAGAAGCAGGCTCCCCAGTGAGCAGGGAGCCCAATGTGAGGCTCGATCCCAGAACCCTGAGATCATGACCTGAGCCAAAGGCAGATGCTTAACCAGCTGAGATACCCAAGTGCCTCCTAATATGTGATTTTAAAAAATATATGTGTAGCAAAGCCAATACATTAAATATTTCAAGTATTTGAATATTTAACCAACATACTTGAAAGTTATAGATCTAAGCTGGCCCACAGCTTATGAGTGGTAAGATACACATAGCATAAAATTTACCACCATAACCATTTGTAAGTGTGCAGTTCTGTAGTATTAAGTACATTCACACTGTTGTGCAACCACCACTGCTGCCCATCCCCAGCACTCTGTTCGTTTTGTAAAACTAAAACTCTATGCCCATTACCCAATAAGCCCCCCACTCTCTCCCTAGCCCCTGGCCACCACCAGGCTACCTTCTATTTTTATGGATTTGATACTCTATGTACCTCATATTAGTGCAATCATACAGCAAATGTCTTTTCGTGACTGGCTTAGTTCACTTATGTTCTCAACTATCAACCATATTGTAGTATGTGTTCAAATCCCCTTCTTTTGAAAAGCTGAATAACATCCCATGGTATGAAGATAATTTATCTTGCTTATCCATTCATCCATTAATGGACACCTGGGTTGCTTCCATATTTTAGCTATTATGATTAATGCTACTATGAACATGGGTATGCAAATAACTCTTTGAGACCCTGGTTTCAATTATTTTGGGTGTCTACCCAGAAGTGGAATTGCTGGGTCATATGGCAACTCTATCTTTAACTTTTTGAGGAACTCCACACTGTTTTCACATTGGCAGCACCAATTTACATTCCCACCAGCAACTCACAGGGTTCTGATTTCTCCACATCCTCTCCAACACTTGTCAATTTCTGGGTTTTGAAGATGGCTTGATAGATGTGCTGTTGCTTTTGTTTTTTATCTCTTTGGGAAATAGAAGATTGTCATATATTCGAGCAATATGCTATTATTAATATACATATGCAAGAATGCATATCTCGGGGATAAATTCCTAGATGTGAAATTTCTGGATCAAAGGATATGTGCATTTTTTTAAGATTTTATTTATTTATGGATATGTGCATTTTTAAAGTCAGCAAATTTCCCGCAGAGGCTGCCCCAGTTGCTACTGCCACCAACAGTGTGTCAGAGTACCCATTTTCTCATGCATCACCCCCCCAGAATGTGATCAAATACTTCTATCTCCTGATGTTCCCTGCTGGTGTCCCTGGTCCTTTGCCCTTCCTTCAGGGCCTCAGAAGCCATCAGCCATCCCCCCATTGAGCCTTGTTTCAGGCCCTTTTGAGAGTCCTCTCTCAAGTATCCTCTCCTCCATCCCACCCTCCGCAGAGGCAGCCCAAAAGATTTTTCTCAGTTGCTCCCCAGGCTTGGAACTCTGGTGACTCCAAGTCACACATAGTTGTGTTGTAGCTCAATAAGAGTTTGCCAGTGATTTGCTTTTGAAAACGGATGAAAGCAGGTGCAAGGGTACCCCTGTGTCTCAGCTTGGGTTCCCCTAGAAGTGAGCCTGAGACAGGGATTCCAGGGAAAGTTCTGTAGTTTATCACTGGTGATCCAGGAACATGAGCACAAGAGCAAGAATGTGATAAAGGAAAACAAGACAGAATAAAGAGCATGTTGTCAAGCTAGTTATGAACATGGGTAGCCAGAGCTTACCCCCCTGGCCTCTGGAGGATGGAGTAGCACATGCACATTGGCCATCCTGCCTGAGATGTGGGGAGCTGGGGCGTTACGCACTGACACCCATCAACTGTTGAGGGCTGCTCTGGGATGTTCATTCTCTGGCACCTCTGGCTTGCTATGTGCATGGGCAGCACCAGAGGAAGTTCTCAGGTAAAGAAATGCAGGAGCTGGAAGTTGGACCAGCATGCCTGACTAGTAAAAGCCTGGGGGCTGACAGCCTCTGCTACAACCTATAATTGTTTCTCCTGTCTTTTTTTTTTTTTTTAGATTTTATTTATTGGGATCCTGGGTGGCGCAGCGGTTTGGTGCCTGCCTTTGGCCCAGGGCGCGATCCTGGAGACCCGGGATCGAATCCCACGTCGGGCTCCCAGTGCATGGAGCCTGCTTCTCCCTCTGCCTATGTCTCTGCCTCTCTCTCTTCTCTCATAAAGAAGAAAAAAGAAAAAAAAAGATTTTATTTATTTATTCATGAGAGACACACACAGAGAGAGGCAGAGACACAGGCAGAGGGAGAAGCGGGCTCCCTGCAGGGAGCCTGACGTGGGACTCGATCCCAGGACTCCGGGATCACGACCTCGGCTTAAGACAGATGCTCAACCACTGGGCCACCCGCGTGTCTCCTCACTGTGTCTTCTTGAGTGAATAAGAGAAAGGAAGAGTTGCAACTGGTGCAGGGAAATCACCCCAGCAGCTCATCTTACTGTAGCCATAGGCTTTGTGGCTTTCCAGAACTCATCCTGTCTTCTCAGACTAGCTCCTGGATTCTCCTTGGAGGAATCACAGCCAATGTCCCATCCTCTGTCCATGCGGCTGGGGTGGAGTTGGCCCCGCGCCTCAAAGTCTGGTCACATGATTTTGGCCTGACCAATCAGCAGACACCATCCTGCTGGCCATTGTGGTTGGTTCAGAGATAATCAGATGAAGCAAATAGCCCCATCAAAGGTCTTCTCTAGACTTTGGCCACTGGTACTGGGAAGGCGGGTCCTTTTTTCCTCCTGGGTTTGTGGGTGTGGAGCTGCTAGTCACTCTCTAGTCATCAAAAAGTGTATGTGGGGGGATCCCTGGGTGGCTCAGCGGTTTGGCGCCTGCCTTTGGCCCAGGGCACCATCCTGGAGACCCAGGATCGAGTCCCACGTCGGGCTCCCGGCATGGAGCCTGCTTCTCCCTCTGCCTGTGTCTCTGCCTCCCTCTCTCTCTCTCTCTCTCTCTATCATAAATAAATAAATTAATTAAATTAAATTAAAAAAAAAAGAAGAAGTGTATGTGTTGGTGGTTGCTGCCTGAGAGCCATTCAGGGACCACCCAGCAGGGAAGTAGAGACTGATTTTGGTGGCACCTTGAGCCCTGCAGTTAGGCCTAAAGTGAGGTCCACCTCCAACCATTCAGGTACCAGCGCAAATTATGTGCCCTTTGTAGCTTAAGCCACTTCAAGATGGGCTTCTGTTGCTTAGAGCCAACAGAGTGCTAACCAGTGCACCAAGGCTCCTTGACAAATGTGCCCATTGAGAATAATTGTGGGGCTTCCCTTACCTACACATTTGGGGGGTGGACCATCAATCTGGGTCTCCTAGTGGGAGACAGACAAGTGCTATGTTCCTCATCACGGGAATCAGGGCAGGAAAGGTGGAAGATACAGTCTCATGTGCACCATGCTTTCCTTGTTCTCTCCTTCCTTCTCCACACCTTGGCCACCTTGGCCACCTCAGGCTCCTCATCCTTTCCCACTCATGCTCTGAGTCTTGGTCCTGCCATTCCTGCCATTCCCCATACCTCTCCATTCCCACCCGACCCAGCTCAAATATATCCTTTTCTGTAAGACCAGCCTGGACCAGACTCCAAACAGAATGCTTTGCCCTCCTCCTGTGCTCCTACTGTGAATATCCTTCTATTTAAAGCAGAGTGTGGTGCTCAGTCTGATCATTCATTCACTCATTTTTACAACAGTTATCTAATGAGTATCTTCTGTGCTTTTGTGCATTAGTATATAGCAAAGGGCAATACAGACAAAAATCAATCTTCCTGGAGCTCATCTAATAAGGGAACAGACAATAAAAATAAATGAATCAGTAAACTCCACATGGTATACCTAAGAGTAAGGTAAATCAAGAAAAATCAAGCAGGGAAAGAAGATGGAGAGCTGAAATGTGGCCAGAGAAAGTCTTTCTGAGAATACATAGCATTTGATCAGAGGCCTGAAGGGGATTAGGGAGTATAGTAGATTGAATGGTGGCCCCCAGAATATATGTCTACAACCTAGGCTCCAGGACTTATCGATGTAACCTTATTTGGGAAGAGGCTTTTGCAGAACTATTAAAGAAGGAATCTCTGTTGTTGGACCACCAAGTTTGTGGCAATTTGTTATAGCAGCTCTAGGAAACTAATACAGGATTTAAAAAAAAAAAGATTTTATCGGGATCCCTGGGTGGCGCAGCGGTTTGGCGCCTGCCTTTGGCCCAGGGCGCGATCCTGGAGACCCGGGATCGAATCCCGCGTCGGGCTCCCGGTGCATGGAGCCTGCTTCTCCCTCTGCCTGTGTCTCTGCCCCTCTCTCTCTCTCTCTCTCTCTCTCTGTGACTATCATAAATAAATAAAAATTAAGAAAAATAAATAAATAACGAGAGATGGGGTCACTTACATCTATAAAAAAAAAAAGATTTTATCCATTTATTCATGAGAGACACAGAGAGAGGCAGAGACACAGGCAGAGGGAGAAGCAGGCTCCATGCAGGGAGCCCAATGTGGAACTCAATCCCAGGACCCCGAGATCACGACCTGAGCTGAAGGGAGACACTCAACCACTGAGTCACCACCTAGGTGCCCTCTAATATAGGATTAGATCATGTGGGAATCAGGAAGAATGTTCCAGGAAGAGAGAATCTTAAGGACAAAGGCTCTGAGGCAGGGACCAGGCTTGGTGGGTTTATGAAGACCAAGGGGCCAAAGCAGCTAGAATATATTGAATAGGGCAGCATGCTAGGAGGTGAAGTCAGAGGTTTAGGGGGCTGGACCATGAAATCAAGTAGGGCCTTGTTGGCTTTCACCCTGAGTGAGGTGGAGCCAAGAGAGGGTTTGAGCAGAGGAGTGACATGATTGATGTAGAGTGTAAATAAATGAAGGAATAAATGAATGCATAGCAGCCACCATATCACATCCCAATTATGTCTGTGTCTGTCTATGCTGCTAAACACTAAGCATCTGGACATATGGTCTATATCTTAAAATTTCCCTCATCCCTAGGGTTCAGCCCTAATGCCTGTCCTGGCTTTTCCTACAAACCATAAGAAAAAGACCAAAAAGGGATGTCTGTGTGGCTCAGTGGTTGAGCATCTGCCTTTGGTTCAGGTCGAGATACTGGCGTCCTGGGATGGAGTCCCACACTGGGCTCCCCACAGGGAGCCTGCTTCTCCCTCTGCCTGTCTCTGCCTCTCTCTGTGTGTCTCTCATGAATGAATAAATAAAATCTTTTTTTTAAATTTTATTCATTTATTCATGAGAGAGAGAGAGAGAGAGAGAGAGAGAGGCAGAGACACAGGCAGAGAGCAGGGAGAGGCTCCATGCAGGGAGCCCGACGTGGGACTCGATCCCAGGTCTCCAGAACCAGGCCCTGGACTGAAGGCGGCGCTAAACCGCTGAGCCACCCAGGCTGCCCTAAATAAAATCTTTTAAAGAAAAAAAGGATGTGCAAATTATGAGACTCTATCTTCCACCTATTGGATCAAAATACAATAAGACTGTATCTTCCAAGCACTGGATTTCCAAAAATGTTCAAGACTAGTGATACCCAGTGTCCTCGAGGCTGTGGGGATTCTCATATACTGTAGATGGATGGGACTGTCATAGTGGCCCTGCCAAAGCCATTGGTCTGGATGCCCCCCATGCTTCCTTCCTGTCCCCTTCCTTCCCCCAGCAGCTCGTCCTTTACATACAATGTACACAATGTTGTATCCTGTTTTCTCCTCAGCATTAGATTATCAACATTCCCCAACTTCTTTAAACAGTCTTTGTAAACACTGCACTTAAAAGAGGCATTGCAGGATTTGGGTGTTTGGGTTTGTTTTGTTTTGTTTTATGATTACAAAGCTCATTGTAGAAAAATTAGAATATACAGAAAAGGACAAAGAAGAAAATAGAAATGCCCTGAAAACCTACCACTCTGACATTTTGTTGACTTGCTCCTTGTCTTCTGTGCGTGTGCCTAGGCATACACGCACACATTCACACAGGTTTTTTTTTTTTTTTTTTAAGATTTTATTTATTTATTTGAGAGGGAGAGAGAGAGAGAGAGAAAGGAAATGGGAGTAGGGGGAATGGCAGAGGCAGAGGGAGAAGCAGGCCCCCCGCAAGGAGCCTGATGTGGGACTCGATCCCAGCACCCCAGGATCACGACCTAAGCCAAAGGCAGACACTTAACCAACTGAGCCACCCAGGTGCCCCCACACAGATTTTTATGTTTGTGTGCATTTTAACAAAATTGGGATCCTATAGAACATCATGTTTTATTACTCAATTTTCTTAAAATTCTTCTGGGATGTGTTTTTTCCAGGATGCCTGGTTCTTTAGTGAGGGACCACATTATTTCTCCATTGTTGGGGTCCAGATAGGGTCAGCCCGGTACTTGCTATGCTCTTGGGGATCCCAGGGCAGGGATAGGCCCACCAACATAGATGTTAGAGCTGTGCAGGCTCCTGGGGTCAGAGGGCCTGGCATAAGCACCCACTGATTCTGGGGGGGGGGCACCCCATTCCCCTGGCCTGGCTGCCCCAGCAGCCCCCGCCTGCTGCTGCCAGGATCAGCTGAGAGCAGAGCCCATAATCGCTGTCTCCTCAGGGTTCCGCTGCCTGTCCTGGCTTGTCCTGCTTGTCCTGAGCTGCCCTGGCTGGGCCCCGCGTCCCCCTGAGGACTCTGGGAAGAGCTGGCCATCTGGGGCCAGCCGTCAAGGAGTCTTGCTTCAGCGAGGCTCTTGGCCCAAGAAGCAGCCTCCAACCAGCACTCAGCCTGGAGGAAACCCCTGCGCCTCAGGCCTCATTGTGTTGTCAGGATGTCCCGTTTCCTGACCGCCTAACCTATTTATGGGCCACAATGGCTGCTTCCCTGGGGAGGCCTCTACTGTACTTGGGCCCGTCCTCTTCAGGCCTCATCTCTGGACTTGGCCCATATGTCACATCCTAGGCCCAGCCTGGGCTCACCCTGGGGCAAGGACAGTAATGGGTGTTACTCAGGTACTGTTCCAGTGGACTGCTGGAGGCTGCCCGGCGTAGGCTGAGGATTCCGAGGCTCTATGTGGACTGAGCAGGAGAGGGTACGACAGTCCATCCACCGTGTCCACGGTGTGGTGCTGAGTGACACAACCTTGTAGCCTGGTGACAGCAACCTTCCGATCTGGCCCAACTTCCCTTCTAGTCTCATCTCCTACCTCCCTTCCATCCTCCTCCCCTCCAGCCAAAGGTCTGCTCTTCTCTGAACACTGCCTTTGCCTGCCTCAGGGCCTTTGCTGTATTGCTCTTCTGGCCTCCGGCATCCTCCTTCTCCCTGAGTAATTAAATCAGGCAAGATTTTATCAAATGGAGCATTCAGCCCCAGGTAGCTGGGTTTTGTTTCTTTTTTTTTTTTTTTTTTCAAATTTTATTTATTTATTTGACAGAAAGACAGAGCAGGGGTGGGGGCACAAGAGGGGGAACAGCAGGCAGAAGGAGAAGCAGGCTCTGCACAGAGCAGGGAGCCCAATGCGGGGTTCCATCCCAGTACTCCGGGATCGGGACCTGAGCGGAAGGCAGACGTTACCGACGGAGTGCCCCAGGCGCCCCCCCAGTTAGCTGTTTAGTTCAGCAGTTCTTACTCAACCTTCCAGGCCCCAATTAGAAGATCACCTCTTCTGGAAGGCTCTCCTGTGCCCCAGGACTGGGCCACATAACGCCCCGCGCCCTGATACCATTCTAGAGGAGAGGCCTCCAGATCAGTTTTTTTTTTTTAATAGCTTTTTTGTTTGTTTGTTTTTTGTTTTTTGTTTTTATGATAGTCACAGAGAGAGAGAGAGAGAGAGGCAGAGACACAGGCAGAGGGAGAAGCAGGCTCCATGCACCGGGAGCCCGACGTGGGATTCGATCCCAAGATCGCGCCCTGGGCCAAAGGCAGGCGCCAAACCGCTGCGCCACCCAGGGATCCCTCCAGATCAGTTTTTTGAGTGTCTAGGGTCAAGCTCCCTGGAAGCAGAGCCGGAGGAGGGAATTCCTGTGCAAGTGGCTTATTGAGAGCTTGGGTCCAGAGGACAGTGGGGGGAGGAGAATAGGACAGAGGCAGAAGCCCAGCAAGACGTGGTTCCAGGAGAAACCTTGCCTCAGCCTGCTCCCCCGAACTCCAGCGTGTGAACGGCCCCAGAGGAGTCGAGCACTCCAGAGGCACAGGGCCTGGGCTGCTCTAGCCCCACGTCAGTCGTCGCGCAGAACCTCCCGGGCATCTCCAGGGAACACGGCGCCCATCGGCCAAGGGCAGCCTCTGCACAGGGATGGGCAGCCGAGGGAAGGGCACCAGCCCTGGGATCTGGGTGGGCATGAGCCACATCTGCCCCTGGGAATGTCCAGTGCCCCCACCATGTGTGAGGCGCCCAGGGCAGGTGTGGCATTTGAGGCCCCGCAGGGCTGCTAGTTGGCATCTACAGATAGCTCAGCCCAGGGAGGGCAGCAGCTTCAGACTGAGTCCAAGGCCTGAGCCCAGGCCTTCCCAGCGGGCCTGGTGCCTACATCCCGGGGCCCCATCTGGTTGGGTCCCACCTCCCACCCCAGGGCTGTTACTCAGCCTGGCTATATGTTGAGCAGGTTCCAGGAAGGCCACAGGCCTCTGTGTAGAGGATGCTCTGGACTTGTCCCCAGCCTGTCCTCCTCCTGGCCCGGGCATCATCCCCCTACACAGGTCACCTCTAGACTAGCAAGCAGGATCCCAAACACTGCCTCCTCCTGGAAGCCGCCCTAGACTTGCCTAGCCCAGCTCCACTCCCCACCCTAAAGACAACTCTAGGACTTACATGATAGAAGATGATTTCTGCAATAACCTAAATATTAGAAGCTTCAAAATAGCCTTTCTAAAAGTTGTTTTATATCACCCATTTTTACAACCATGCCTCCACAAAGACAGACCTGCTGTGCAAGGATGTGAAGGTGGCCTGCCTGGGTTATGGTGCCGTGTTGGCTCATGGTGGTCTGTGTCGGGTGGTAGCAGCAATGTCACCACTATCTTCTGATACCCTCAGTATGGTGCTGTCAGTTATGGGCTTGGATGGGTGGCCACTGTTGACAGGCTGCACGACGCTAAGTTAGTATGTGTATTGGCCTAAGCTTTGCCTTTCTATGCTCACTATGCTCATTTGAAATCAAGGTCTCTAATGTTCAGAAATATGGTTAATTTTGGAACTGGGGACTAAACGATAACAAATCTATACTTCATGTATCCATTTAACACCTCTCAACCTGTATCAGGACCTGACACTTAGTACATATCAGTGGACAGGTGGGTATTTGGTAGATGGGTGGGTGAGTGGGTGCGTGGGTGGATGGATGGATGGGTGGAAAATGGGTAGATAGCTGGGTAGATGGAAGGCCAGGTAGTTGGGTGGCAGGGTAGTTGGGCAGATGGGTAGATAGGTAGGTGATTGGGTGGATGTGTGGCTGGCTGGCTGGCTGGCTGGCTGAATAAAGGGTAGATGGCTGGGTAGATGGGAAGCTGGGTAGTTGGGTGGCTGTGTAGTTGGGTAGATAGGTTGATGATTGGGTGGGTGGGTGGACTGATGGGTGAATGGGTGGATATGAATGAAGGGATAAGTACGTGCTTTACAAAGAGAGAAAATGGAGTTCCAAGAGGTAGTACCACTTGCTCAAGGTCAAATAAATGGCAGAACTAGAATTCCTTACTTATTCTTAGGGCACTCCAACCCCACAATTTGGAGGCATAAGGTATGGAGGAAGGAGGAGATAAGGATTAACAGGTCTCTGGAGAAGGGGAGTGGTGAATTGGTCAGGAAAAGGGATACTGGGGAGTGGGCATGGTTCTTGCTGCTTCCTGCCCCCTAGTGGTGGTGGTTGGTCTCCAGCCTGACTACCCCAGGGACTGACCTCAGGGACCTAGATCATCCAGCCACCTGTTTACACTGGGATGATAGGGTCAGGGTGCAGACAGGGGGGGTCTGGGGGAGAGCTGGGTCCCTTTGAGCAACTTATAGGGGGAGAGATCCATGCCCAGAAAAGGGGTAGGGGCTAGCGGGGTGTCCAGAAGCCTTACTCAGCATCCCTAGCTCACTGAGCAACCTATTTGGGTAGGGCAAAGGAATTGTGGTAGGGTTTGGGCCAGGCAGAAGAGAGAGGAAGGGGAGTGTGCTTGTGTTGATAGCTCCTCCAGGAACCAGTTCAATTCATGCTTGGAGGAAGGAAGAGAGAAAAACAGGCCACCACCTAGACTACCAGGCAGGGAGCTGGAATCCCACTCTGCCCCAGGTGTACCCTGCAATCTTAGGGCCTAGGCCCCCCAGGCCTCAGGATCCTCACTGGCAACTGAGGACAGGAACAGCACCTGCCCCAAGGATTGGTATGAGGACAGTCAATATCCAGGGAGCTCAGGGACATGTGCCTTCCCACCTTGGCTTCTGTGATCCTCACATCAGCGCTACTAGGGAAGCAAGGCAAATGTCATGCCCATGTCTCAGATGACAAAACTGACGCTCCAGGTGGTGAGCTCAGGCATGCCTCTTTCCCCCACTGATGCACCCGGTCTCTCCCTCACCCATGGCTACACATGCTGATGGCCGGGTGCCTCCATTTCCCACCTGCACTAGGGCTGCAACACACACACACACACACACACCTGCCCCCTCTGCAGGGCTGCTCTGGGCTCAGCAGAACTAAGGGTGGGAGCTGGGAGCAGTGCATGGTTTTTCCAGCTGCTGAACTCCTTCTGCCAGAAAGTGAGGGAGGAAGGAATGGGAGGGGAGTGGGACGGCGGGGATGAGGGTGGGGGGGAAGGGGTTGGGGGGAGGCAGCACTGGCTGTCTATTCTATGGAAGGATCAGTTTTTCCCTGGAAACACTCAGTGGAGTCCGGCCCTCCACCCAGCTCCCTTTTCCTGGAATGAAGGCTTTTGGGGTGGAGAGAAGGTCCCAAGGCCCGCCTGGCTGCATGCACAGTCTCACTACGGGCCCAACTTGGGCTCCAGAGCCCCCTGCCCCCACCCCATCATTGAGGCTCCTAAGTACCTCTCTGCCTCATCGAGGGAAACTGAGGCAGATGATCTGAAAACCACCTTCCTCTGCCACTGAGCTCTATCAACCCAGAGGAACACAGCTCAGTCCATGTCTTTTGAGGGGTAATGGTGACCAGTCCCCTGCTTCGGGAATGCTGGGGGTCCACTGAGGGGGCCACTTCCATTGGCAGGCCTGCTCTGTCGCATCATCAAGACATTGCTACTTCTGTCCAACCAGATCATCCCTGTTTCCTCCTCTGTGAGTTGGAGAACAGGCTGGTATCCACCTTACCCCTGCCTCCCTTGCTGGCCAGTGAGGCCTAGGCTGAGGGTGCGGGGCGTGGGGGGCATGGACAGTGGAAGGCCTAGGCCAGGAAGGACTGGGGGAAGTTCTCTGGTTTCTTGTTCCTCTGCCTGGCTGTGGCCTAGATCTTTCTCCCTCCCCCCGACTCCTACTCTGCCTCCTGCTTTCTGGCCTGCATATGCTCTTCCTCCTTCCTCTCCCCTCTCCCTCTGCCCTCGCCCAGCGTCTCCCTCTCTCTGGGTGCTGGTCTTGTGCAGGATCTCACTTGCCCCTTCCCTGTCTTCTTAGCCTTCTTGCCCCCATCTCCCTCCCATGTCTCTGTTGGGGCAGTGGCCCGGTCACCTCCTCACTACCCACAGGTCCCTGCTGGCTCCTTTCCTGCCTCCCCCTGCTTCTCCCCTCACCCCCAGGTCCCCTCTGGCAGGCTCCCATCAGACAGACCCCTGGGGGGGCCCATTGCCTTCCCAACGAAGTCCCTTCCCTGGTGGCAGCCTCGCTGGCCTTGCCCCCACTTCCAAGAGCCTCCACCCACTCCTGGCACATATTGGCTGCAGGCTTGTCCTCCCTCTGGGACTTTGCACTTGTCCCTTCCATCCAGCAAACCCTGTGCCCGCTCAACTCACTTCCAAGTCACTTCCTGACCGGGAGCCCTCTCCACCCCCTGGGCTTTCCCAGCTCAGCTCCCTCTGAAGGCAGGGAATGTCAAAGCTGCTGTCCCAGAGACCTGACCTGAGCTAGGGGTGGGAGATCCAGGTAAACACTAGCCAGGAGGAATCCCTAACAGACCCCAGGGGAGGCCAGCTGAGGGGCAGCTCCAGAATAACAGAGGTGGGGGGGGGGGTCTGAAATACCAAGCCTAGACCTTTCACTTTACAGCTGGTGAGTCATGGCTCCCTCTGTGGGGTCCCAGGCAGGCACCCCCAGACCCAGCAGGGGACAGCTCTTTGTGGCTCTCTGCTCTCAGGGCACTCCTGGCTGATCAGTGCCCCCCAGCAGGCTGCCCGGGCTGCAGGCTGTAAATCACCACATTGTCTGCCCCGTTCTAGCCCACACTTTAAAGGGGAAGGACAAGAATCTCCCCTCACTGGCCCCTCCGCCAGCCAGTCGAGAGGCTGGCGCAGCAGAAGAGAAAGGGGGTCTTTATGCCCACAGGCAGGAGGGCACCACATCCCCGCCCAGTCCCCCCACGATGCCCTCTGGTCAAAGGAGCCTTTGTGAAGCCCCTGAGATGGGCCGGAGCAGACACGCAGACACGCAGCCCTCCCCAGGCGGGGGCAGGGCCGGGCAGTGGGGGGTGCTCTGCCCCAGGCGGGGGCATCACAGGCCATGGTTGGGGAGGCCTCGGGGGCCCAAGGACCTGAGGAAGAGGCCGAATGGTGACAGGAAAGGAGCAAGGACACGCTCACACCACAGCACTCGGAAGTGGTCTCATGGTTGCCAAGTCCTGTGTGCACACAGGCCCTGACCTCGCGCAGCTGCCAAGGGGTAACCTCTTATGGACCCGTCACAGGGGAGGGCCGGCCACCTGCCTTGCTGAGGGCTTTCTCACCTGCTCTAGCCCACAGCCACTCAGCTTTTAAGGCTTCTGAACCCCTGGCCACTCCACACCCCACCAGGGACTTTGCGATACTGTTCCTTCCACCTAGAATGTTCTTCCCCAGGAGCCTGCACCACTGGCTGCCTTCTCAAAGAGCCTGTTCTCATGGCTCCCCACTCTACCTCCCCTTCCCCACCTGCTCACCCTCTAGCCAGCTTTGTCCTTTGTCATGTTGCAATTTCTGTCAGTCTTTCCAGCTAGAAGGTAAGCTCAGTGAGGGAACTTGTGTCTTTGCTTTATCTTGCCCCAGAGCCTGTGACACACAGTAGGTTCACGCTGAATATTTCTAGGAGAGAATGCATAGATCGCTCCATTTCATTTACCCTTCCTCCTACCCTGAGAGGGAGGCACAGTGGTTCTCTGTCAGGGGACAGAGGCATTTTTCTCAAGCTATGCACTGAGAAAGAGGTAGAATTGGGATTTAGAGTCAAGGTTGACTGACCCCAAAAGCCATGCCTTTAACCTGCATGCTCCCTGCTTCCCTATGGAGGCACCCTGCACACATCAGGCCCCCACCTGGCAGGATCCCAAGGACAGAAGGCCTTAGCCCTTAGAGAGTGTTCTTGAGGATGCCGTTGAGAAGCAGCTCTGGAGTTCCAGAGACGCCATCTCTCTTGCAAGTTGGATGGGATCCAATGCGGGGTCCTCAGGCAGAGCTCCCTCCCCATGAGGACCTCACAGCTGCAAGCCCCACATGGCCCAGCTAGGTATCATCAGGTGGGGCTCCGGCTCCCCCTGGAACCCTAGTGGTCCCCACCCTCACACATCCAGGTGGGGCAGTAACATCTGCCTGGCAGGTGCATCTGTGAGGAGCACAGATGAAAATATGCAGGAAAGGGAACTTGGGACCCGGACAGCAAAGCCCCCAGATAAAAACATGACCCTCACCCCATCTGCAAAGGCCTGAAGCTGGCAGGAAGCTAGTAGGAAGGACGCCAGAGAAAGGCTCAGCCCCCCTTGGCCCTCAGCTGGAGGAAAAGGCTGAGCCAGGACTGCCAAAGCTGTGAGTCAGCTGTCCCTGAAAAGCCAGGCAGCCCGGGGCCCAGCACCTTGGAACCCGGACCTCCTCTGTGGGTGGAGAAGGTAGAGAGGGTCTCTCCAGGAAGGCGCAAAGCCATCCAGCCAGGTGCCATCTGAATCTGTCTTTTCTGAGCACCATCCAAGTACCTGGAATGATGCTGGCAGCATGTGCCTTTCCACGCTGGTCCCTGGGAAGAAGCTTCCAGACAGAGGCTGAATGGGGTAGCCTGCACCCCTGCGGACTGCCTTCGTCCCCCTCTGCATCTTGCTGCCCCAGGCCCACAAGCGCAGAGTGCCCCCAGCCCCAGGGCCCCTCTTAGCCAGGGACAACAGCAAGGCAGCCCCTTCACTGTGCAGACAGGGGAATCAGCCCAGGAAGAGGTCACAGAACCAGCCAGTGGCACATCTCAGCCCCGAGGCCTGGCACTTGGCTCTGCTCTGAGGACAAGACACTCAAGGGCAGCTGCCCCTCTCAGTGCTGGGTCGGATGCTCTGGCACAGGCAGGTTCTGACTCCAGAGGGGAGATTCCATCCAGTGCCCCATCTCTCACTGTTCCCCACCCCACTCATGATCCAGCGACACCAGGATGTCCTGAAGTTCCCCACAACTGGCCAGGCTCTCTCCAGCCTCTCCTACTCACTCCATAGAGACCACTCTGCAGGGCTGTGGTTCAGCCCCAGCTCCCAGTGCCAAGGCCTGCACACAGTAGGACTCAGCATTATCGACTGAAGGGCCTGCAGATGGAGGAGAATGAGCTCCCAGTGGTGCAGGGTCTCTTGGATGGGGGTAGGGAGCACTTTGCTCCTCCCTTTCTGGCTTCCCTCCTCTAACCACTTAGGTAGCTGGGAAGATTGGGGGGCGGTGCCTGCGAGAGGGAGGGGCTACTCTCCCCCACATTGTCTCTGTTTGCCTCGCCTTGGAAGGGCCCACTCCACCCCTGCTCTGTTGGCCCCATTTCTCACTTCCGCTTCCTGAGCCCCTGATGCAAACTGTCCCCTCCTCTCTGTATTTCCGTGTTCAAATTCCAGGCACAGGGATTTGAAGGCTGAGTCCTGGGTCACCAACCAGTCAAGAATTCATCAGCCAGTCATTTCCAGCAGACACTCAAAAGCCTATTCATTCATTCAAAATATGTGCTTTGCGCACCAGACTGGTGCTGGGCACTGTCCTAGGTGCTGGGGATACAGCAGGGGAAAATGGACGCAGGCCCTGCCCTCTTGGGCTTACAGTCCAATGGGCTCCTCCCACCTCACTCCACTTTTGGGAACCTCCACCTTCCTCCCTGATAAAGATTTCTTGCTTTCTCCTCTTCATGAAACCCCTTCTGAAGCCCTCTATGAAGGCAGACACACTGCCATGGCCCTAGAGGGAGGCCAGCTGTGATGATACCCATGAGGATGATGAAACACAACAAGAACCGTCACCATGACAACACTCCTGCGTGCTGGGTTTGGCTCTAAGCACAGTCCATCCATTCTCAGTGGATCCCCGCCACAGTCCTATGGGGTGCTGATTACTATTGTAATTCTTGTTTCTGTAAAATGCAACGGCTCAGGGAGGTCAACTTTATGGCCTGAATTCACAGGGCTGGTAGGAGCCAAGATTCAAGTCTACATTGGCATGTCCCAGAGGGAAGGGTGTACCCTCTGGCCACTTGGCTCTTCCCTGCCCAGAGTGCTCTCATCTGTTCATCTCATTGCCCTGCAATGACCCCACAGGCAAAAAGGCAGGTGCCACCAGAGTATGGTCCCCACCAAACTTGCTTTCTGCCTGGAGGGATGTGCTGCGGAAGTCCGTCTGGAAGAGGGGGTGGGCAGTGACCATAAGCTGCTCCGCTAGCCCTATCCCTTACAGGCAGCTCCCCCGCAGTCCCAGTCTCTGTCCCAGGGACCTCCTTTCCTTCCCCACTGTTGCAGTGGCACAGGGTCAATACGGGGAGGTTGTGCCCACCTTCCCCACCCCTTCCAGCCAATCCAGACCACACTCAGGACACTAGCTAAATGTTTTGCATCCTCCATCTTGAGCCTGTTTCTTCTCTGGCCTGTTGTCCTCTACACCCCTGGTTTCAGGGATGACCGTGTCCTGCTCCCCAACACCCCCTGTAATTAATCATACAGACTGCCCTCCCAGTCAGGCCCCGCTCTGGCGCCTCCAGCCCACCCTGTTGCCAGACCCCAACACAGCCATCCATGTCTCCTGGTCAGAAGCCAGTGACCAACTCAAAATAACTATTTCCCTTCCCTCCAACACAACTGTCTTCCCTGGGGAGGATAACAGCTGCAAGGGATTAGGGGTGGGGAACAGAACCAGAGAGAGCCCCCCACCCTCAGCCCTACACCCAGGCCCAAACCCACAGAGCTAGAGGCTGGGGCAGTGGATGTGGGGGCGAGGAGGGAAGAAAGTCCCTGTCCCCAGGAGCAGGAGGCACTGAGGGGAGCTGGAGGGCAACAGCCACCCCCAGCACAGGACCCCCTACCCCCCACCCCAGGCCCACCCGTGGCCACTGGGCCAATCCAAGCCTGAGGCTGCTGCCTGGAAGTCAGGAAGAAGGAACTGCATGCTTTGCTACAACAGGAAGCCGAGGGGTGCCCCCTTCCGAGCCTTTGCTCCTGCTGTTCCCTCTGGATTGCCCTTCCCTTTATGGCCGGCGTCCATTACCCCCAGCCCCTCAGAGTCCTCCATAAAGCCCTCCTTGAGCCCCCAGCTCCCCAACCACATTCAAAGACTGGGAATTACAGCCTTCACCTGGCCACACACCATCTCTAATGGTATGGCTCACAGGAACAGAGGCCCGGCACTGAAACGGCACAACCACCTTCAGCTGGAGGAAATGGGGGCTCTTTCGGACGCTACTGTTGAAGTGGACCGGCCGGGCCTCACTCTGAGCAGCGACCTCTCACCCCGGGGCTAGCTCAGGCCAAAGGACAAGGGGAGGCATGACTGGGCTGGGGAGAGCCCAGTCCCCAAGGCAGGGGCCGCCCCAGGTACGTCTTCCAGGAATAGGGCAATCGCTGCCTTACAGGGTGCTGCTTTTCTCTCGGGGTGGCTCCTCTGTGCGGGAGCTGGAGTCTGGCCGCGCGGAACCGCCATCCCGCCCCGGGGCCGCTCTCCCCGCCCGCTCTCCCCGCCGGCCCCGCCCACTTTCCCCGCAGGCCCCGCCCACTCTCCCCGCAGGCCCCGCCCACTCCCGCCGGCCCCGCCCGCTCGCCCCGCCCGCCCCGCCCGCTCCCCCCGCCGGCCCCGCCCGCTCTCCCCGTCGGCCCCGCCCACTCTCCCCGCCGGCCCCGCCCACTCCCGCCGGCCCCGCCCACCGGCCGGCTCCTCAGGCGCTGCGCACCACGCC
This sequence comes from Canis lupus familiaris, assembly GCF_011100685.1. Taxonomy (NCBI): domain Eukaryota; kingdom Metazoa; phylum Chordata; class Mammalia; order Carnivora; family Canidae; genus Canis; species Canis lupus. Next base: position 57,739,145 of record NC_049223.1, on the reverse strand, counting down.
TCCGTCGTCCCTTTCCTGGGGCAGCTGGAGCTTTGCTTTCTCCCGCCAGGTCTTGGTCACACGTTTAGAGCCCGCATCCCACACAAACACGAGAGCGGGCATGTCTCACGGACCTTCACCTGGCTGGCGGCTCTTTTCCTCCTGCCGTTTTTTTCTTCCAACTTTGAAGACAATCTTACATTACACATATTTTTGGTAAACCATCTCATACTTTTTGGAACCGAGATGAGATCTATGTTAGCAAGTAAATAAATATTACCTGTTCTGTCCCGTGCATTTAATTTATCCTTTCTTCCCCTTGCCTGAAGCCCCTTGGTGTCTGGAAAGGGGTGGGTAATAAAAAGGACCAGCTGGCTTTGCTTTCTTACCAGCCTCCTGTGTTACTTAGGTTTTGGTAATCTGTTGCTACTTAGGGAACCACCTCAGAGCTTTCCGGCTTAAAACAACCAATTTTGGGCGGCCCCAGGTGGCTCAGCGGTTTAGCACTGCCTTCAGCCCGGGGTGTGATCCTGGAGACCTGGGATCGAGTCCTGCATTAGGCTCCCTGTGTGGAGCCTGCTTGTGTCTCTGCACCTCTCTCTTGAATAAATAAATAAAATCTTTTAAAAAAAAGGAACAATTTTATTTGCTCCTGGTTCCTGCACCTTGGCTGAGCTCTCTGGGCATTTCCATTGTCTGGTCTTGCTGGGAGCCACCTGCCTAGTGTCACTCAGCTGGAAACTGAGGTCATGCTTTTGCATATAGTTCAGGCCTCCAGTCCATCCTGGTCCAAGTGGCTCTCCATGCAGTTGCCCAGACGATGGCTCTAGCAGAAGTCCTAAGAACAGAGAGTGTTTCCAATAGTAAAAACACAGAAACTGCTAGGCCTCCCTAACTAAGGCTTTGATTCAGAACTGGCACAGTGTCACCTTTGCCACATCCCGTAAAGTAAGTCACAGGCCCAGCACTACACAAGGTGTCCATACCAGCAAGCAATGTCTATTGCAGGCCACCAAATTCGTAGGCTGTCATAATGTACTTGGGATACACTGGAAGCAATTCGTGAAAGATTATGACAACAGGAATCTGACGTGATAGAAATACACAGGCTTTGAACTTCTCTATTTTTACAGTTGAAAAAAGATAAGAAATAAAGGGGAGACTGAGAGGAGGCATCCAGTTCACTGTTCTGGGTGGACCTGTCTCAGGCAGCTGTCATGGCGAGTCCCCTTGATTTCCAGGAAGTTGAGGCTTTCTGTCTGATGGACCCTAAGTGAGCAGGGAAGCTGTTGCTGATGCCAGGGCCTATCCCTTTGGGAAATGAGCCTTCAGGCTGAGCCTTCCATTTACAAGAGGCCTGAAATGTAGGCTTGAGACGTCATGTCTCAATGAGGTTCAGAACGGCCAAAGTATCCAGCCAGGAGTGAAAAAAGATGATGCTCATCACTCATCATGCAATTCTGAACTTGCATTGCATCCCCAAGGTTCATCACTTAAAATGCACCGTTTTTAAATAATCCAGTCATCCCTCACTGTCCAAGGACCAGCAGCATTAGCACAACTTGTGGGCTTGTTAGAACTGAAGATTCTTGGGCTTCACCCAAGACCTGCTGAATCAGAATTTGAATTTTAACAAGATCCCCAAATGATTCTTATGCACAATTACATTTGGGAACCTGTTTAAATCTGTTCTTAAAAACATGATTATGCTACGTTGTACTCTTTTTTTTTTTCTTGGTGATAATAAAGTCTTATTTTTTTTTAATTTTATTTATTCATGAGAGACACACAGAGAGAGGCAGAGACACAGGCAGAGGGAGAAGCAGGCTCCATGCAGGGAGCCCGATGCAGGACTCAATCCGGGGTCTCCAGGATCACACCCTAGGCCGAAGGTGGCGCTAAACCGCTGAGCCACCTGGGCTCCCCAATAAAGTCTTATTTTATTTCAGCATTGTACAATTAAAATTTCCTTTATATCTGGGCACTGCCCAATAGGGTAGGATTAGCCAGCTACAGACCACTTGGAATGTGGCTTGTATGACAGAAGAATGGAATTTTAAGTTAAATTTAAGTTAATTAAAATTTAATTTAAAGAGCCACAAGTCACTAATGGCTACTATATTAGCATGAATTTTAAATCTACTTCTTTTTTTAAAGTTCTATACACCTAAAAAATTGCTGCTGGGCTCCCTTCATCTCCAGGGGATTTGCATAGCCGTGAGCTCCTTGCTACGATATGATGTTATGATGTCAGAAGAAATAGATATTTTGGTGCTTGACCTGAGTACCTGGCCAGAACTACTAAAACCGTTGTGATTTCCTATGCCATAAAGGTGCTGAGGAGCATCTTTTTTAATTTTTGGTCTTTGACCTTGGTTCTTGACAGAGCTCCTAAATCCCTTGGAGTTTCCTAGGTGACAGAGTGTCTTTTGGGCAGCCCGGGTGGCTCAGTGGCTTAGCACCACCTTCAGTCCAGGATGTGATCCTGGAGACCCGGGATTGAGTCCCATGTCGGGCTCTCTGCATGGTGCCTGCTTCTCCCTCTGCCTGTGTCTCTGCCTCTCTGTCTGTCTGTCTCTCTCTCTGTGTCTCTCATAAATAAATAAATAAAATCTTTAAAAAAAAAAAAAAGAGTGCCTTTTGTTCCAATAAAGTGACTCTTGGCAGGCTCCTGGGTAGCTTCAGCACTGGGGCTGGTGACCTGAAAGACCAAGTGTGGTCAGAAGCTTGGAACTGTCAATAGCCCTTCACACCCATCCCTTGTGGAGGGGAGAGGGGCTGGAGATTGCAGTAACCAGCAATCATGCCTCCATGATAAGGCCTCCATAAAAATCCTTAAAGTATGGGATTTGGAGAGCTTCTGGATGCTGGTACCTCTGAGGCTCATGGAGTCCCCAGTGGGAGGGGAAGATGGCAGCTGCAGTAGGTTCCCCATACCATGTGAGCACCCTTCAGGCCTCAGTGGCTTCCTCAGGCAAGTGGGGCACAGTTCCCACAGCAAAGGCGAGTGGTCCTTCTAGTGTTCAGCTGCCTAGGGAAGCTCAAACTTCTTCATTTCCCTTATTTGAGGTTGCTGGGATTTCCTGGGGCCTGGGCAGGGTCTAGTAAGGGAGTTTGTGGTGAAGAGCATCTCCCCTCCACACTCACTGCCAGCACACCAACCAAAGTGAGTACGGCCTCTGGGATGAGCCTCTGCACCCTTTAATTATACAGGAGTATGAGAAGTACCTGTTCATTGGTGAAGTGAGGCACGTCCAAATACATGACTGGCCAGAAACGTTATCTAGGTGCCTCTGTCCCCAGTCAAATGGGGCACAAGAATTTGGCAGGCCCAGCCATGTAAGCCCTGCAGAATGTTTGAGTCTGGAATGCCTATAGGGTCTGCAGCTCATGCCCCGAACCCACACACACACATTCAGCAGAGCATTCCCTGTGAGCCTGCTTGGTTACTTGATCCCCGCCACACATCCTCCTGTTCCTCAAGGAAGTACGCAAGAAAAGAGCAAAGGGATGCTTCAACAAGTTTTTGGAACGGGTGGCACGAATCTTTCTCATGTGCTTACCAGTCAATGTCATACATGTGGCCTGAGATGTACTTTCAGAGCCGCACACCACCTTGCAGCCAGCCCCAAGGGAGAAAGAGCAACAGCTTTACACTGCCTCTCACAGGTGGGGGCCCCTGACAGTCACCAGGAACCCGACATATTGGCTTAGGTAGGCTTCCACAGTGTGAACCAAGAAAAGAGGCTTTGAAGAATTCTATTCTTCAGGGTTCAAGTGAACATGAGTGCAGCCTTGGAAAGGAGGCAGCTATGGAGGGTGCCCTGGAACCCAAACGCTGCTGTGCATATGGACTGATTCTACTGTCTTTACTGAATTTACTGTATTTCCTCCCAACCACTGGGAGGATTCACAACTGAAGACTAGACTTTCTGGAAGAGAGTTGGGAGAGACCCAAGAGAGGGAGAGAACTCATGGAAATCCTTGTTAATCTTTTATTTCCCCCATGCAGTGAAATAGCAGAGGCTCTCAGTGACATTCTACCCCCTTAATAAGGGGTTCCAGCCACTGCACACTGTTTTGCTTTGCTTCAGACACCATGGATACCAAGAGGCACAATTTTTCCAAGGCTCACGCTTCATCCAGATGTTCAGAGCCTTGTGGATTTACAATCTGGAGCACCTCTACCAGGGCCCAGAGGCACTCGTGGTTTGCATTACAGGACTCCGTATTTTCAGGTTCTGGAAAAGGCGCAGAGATGTAAATTACATACTAGAATTTTGTATAAAAGGAACTTACTTAAAGTTCAAGGAGGGCTTTGCTCTATGCTTTTCTTTCTTCCTGGCATCTGGCCTATCTGCGCCTAACTCTTGCTTACTCCAACTTGGAGCAGCTTCATCAGTGATAGAAACACCAAGTCACCAGGGGACTGCCATGCAGATTTCTGGGCCAGATTTAGATCTACTGAAGGAGACTCTGCATCTTAATGAGCTGGGCCCCAATAGCCTGCATTTTAATAGGCCAGGGCTAAGTAATCTAAATTGGACTTTAAACCAAGGAGTATAATCAGAAGAATGTATTCGTGTGTATAATTCAAATTGTAATGAAACAACATCCGTGTGTAGACACTTCCCAGGTTAGGAAATACAGCCCTGGTGGCCCTTGGAAGTCCCCTGAAGCACTTCTCCCATTGCTCGTGTCCCCATTCCACCCCCCCCCCCCCCCCCCCCGCCGCCAAGGTAAAGCAATCTCTCAAGCCCTGAGATTCTCAATATCCCCTGCCTGTCGCTATGGACTGTCATTTATCAATGCAACCTAGAACAGCACATTGTTTGGCTTATCTAAAAATAAGAGGGAAGTGGAATCATTCTAAATACTGTACCTTGCTGTTTTCACTGCACATGGGGTCTGTGTGCTCGCTATTACTGCACCTAGCTGCAATGGGTCCCTTTTTCATGGCTGTATCATATTCCACGGTGTGAAAAAACACAACCGATCAAAGCCCTCATTCATGGGGTCTCTTGCAGCCCAGTACTGAGGTAAGCTTCCTCATCTGGCTGCTTTTGTTGAGGAGGAAACAGCGGGTCAAAGAAGTCGAGTGATTTCTTGATGGGATGAGCACTGGGTGTTATACTATATGTTGGCAAATTGAACTCCAATAAAAAAATATGCAAAAAAAGAGAGAAAAAAGTAGAGTGATTCAAAGCCTAGCATGGGGGTTCAATAGCTTGATTTTGCAATCCGCTTCTACCAGTTGGGGGATCATGGTGTGAGCTCAGGCATGTTCATCTCTGTGCCTTGGTTTTCTCATCTGTAAAATGAGAGTAATGGTGCCTGTTTCAGTGCTATGATAATTCAGGAAAACAAATCCATATAAAGTAGTTAAAACTTGGCCTAGCCCCTTCAAATACTTTCAGTTCAGAAATGGGACTCAGGGCCAGTCCGGGTGGCTCAGTGGTTTAGTGCTGCCTTCAGCCCAGGGCATGATCCTGGAGTCCCGGGGTCGAGTCCCACATCGGGCTCCCTGCATGGAGCCTGCTGCTCCCTCTGCCTGTGTCTCTGCCTCTCTCTCGTGTCTCTCATGAATAAATAAATAAAATCTTAAAAAAAAAAGAAAAGATATGGGACCTTTCTGTGACTCAAACCTTTGCCCTACTGCTCTTTACCCTCAGCCTTAGTTGCTGAAGGTCCACTAACACGCAACCATGAAGTGACAACCAGGCCAGCCCCTACCCTAAAGGCCGAGCTGAGTCTGGGCCTTGAGCTGTCTTCAGCAGCCAAGTCTGACCTGGCTCAGCCACCCAAGGGATTCTCCGACTTCTCACTGCCCTCTACAAAAAGGGCACAGCCAGCCACACAGGAGGCAGGGGCCACGGACACCAGGAGGATGGGGATGGTATAAGATCAGGTGACCCACATCCTTGTTCCACTCCTGCCACTATTAGAGGGGTTAGCCCAAGCCTCATCAGTGAAATGGAGGGAGATAAGTCTAGACAAGGAGAGGACCAAGATCTTTCTCAGTGAATACCCTAACCCTTGAGGCTTTTGGCTTAAGCTGGGGAAATCACTTGGAGACTGTCCTCTGGCCTACCTATCTTCCTGAGAAAGCCCCAGAAGGGGGCTGGTCTGGCTACAGGGAAAGCAGTCAACGGGCCAGTGGCACATCAGGGCCATAGTGGATCCACTCTCCCCCAGGATTAAGTCCTGTTGGGAATGGACACATATCCAGCCCATTAAGTTCATGTTGGGAATGGACACATATCCAGCCCATTAAGTTCATGACAATTAACACTCTCATTTTTTTTAAAAGATTGTATTTATTTATTCATGAGAGACACATAGAGAGGAAGAGACATAGGCAGAGAGAGAAGCAGGCTCCCTCTGGGGAGCCCGATGTGGGACTCGATCCTGGGACTCCAGGATCATGCCCTGGGCCCAAGGCAGGTACTCAACGGCTGAGCCACCCAGGTGTCCCAACACTCTCATTTGGAAGGCAATTCCTTCTAAAACATATCATGACTTTAAAGGAGCCTCATAATGCAACTCTGGCTCCTTCAATTTCTATAATCTAAGGTTGGTCTGGTCCCAGCACCATGGAGGAAGCTGCTAACCCTCATGATCTGTCCCTCCCTCCTTCTCTCGGCCTCTTAACTGGTCTTTGCCGTCTTTCTGGTGAGCTGGAAGGCTGAGGGCAAGGGGCCATGCAGTCGTTGGTGCCACAATTCATACTGGCCTGGGTCCAGCTTAGATAATACATCCCTCATCACCCTCACTCCCCCTCACTTCCTCTCCAATGGATATGTAAAGCATCTGGGAACAGCTGCCGCCTTCCACCCCAAAGAGGGAGGTGAGGTAATCCCCATACATAGTCTGACAAGTGCCTCAGGGTGAAAGGGGCTCTGTGTGAAGGAGAGTGTGTTACTGTATTTCTCTGTACTTCCAGGAGCACTTCCCTGATGGCCTGGCACTAAAGAGTGATGAAAAGCTAACGGGGTCTTCTCGTCTCCATAAAAGCATCTTTCATCTCACAACAGACTCCGTATCAGAAGGAAGATTTCACTATACAGTGACCAGAGACAAGGAGCTCTGTTGAGGTCCCAGGCCACCCCACCACCACCCATTTCTGAGGATCCGCGTGTAATGTAACCCTGCAGGCTTAGGAGATAGGCACATGGAGCCTAACAACGGCAATGCTAATATGTTTAAGGATGGAGAAGCGGGAGGACACTCAGCTGCGATGGGTTGGCCCTGAAAGAGTAAGGCAGTGTCACCTGGGTGAGTGGTCCTCTGAGTGCTGACCCACTGGTGACTGTCAGAGGGGTGGCATCCATGAGAAAGGTAGCTCCAGTCTAGTCGTTAGCACAAAAAGAGAGGGCAAATTTCTTGTGACTGAGCCCACCTGAGTGTCAAGCACTCAGCAACTATGGGGAGAAATGAAATTCAGGGAGTTGCATGAGGTTGCAATGGAGCACCTTCGCCTCCAGACGCACCCCCCTCACCCCCCGCCCACCTCCTGAGGGATGTAGCCCACAGAACACTGCACGATGAGGATGCAGGAGGATAATGCTTCTTGCCACTTAACTTCACAGAAAGTAGCAATGGCAGTGTCCAAGCCAGAGCTTTTTCTACCTCTAACCAACGTTAAGATGGCTGGTGCCAATTCCAACGTCTTTCCTATGGAATGGAACTAGATCCAGGAGGGTTCCCTGGGGCAAGCACAGTATCTCGGACGGCCTTTTGTTCTTTTCTTGACTTGGAAATTCTTACTACATAAAATTACTTTTCAAAAAAATTTTTTTATAGTACAAAAAGTCTACATGTGATACAATAACCATTCTCTCCAGCTATAATCACTGTACTAGTTCTTCTGTATCCTTTGGGACCCAGGTGCATCTGCATATGCTCTGCTCTGCTTCCAAAAGGCTTTCCTCAGGAATGTTACACTTGGTACGATTGTATCACCTAAGTGTTTAACTTTTGTAAATTTAACTGTTTGTGCCAGAGTTGGTCATTCCCTAAACAAGCATATGCCCAAGAAGTCTGAGTGGGTAAAGTGGGGTCCGGTCTCAGTTCTCTCATGTGATTCAAGTGTTTAAGAAAACACTTCTCCTCTAAGTCCCTAAATTCTAGGCAACAACTTCATCTGGAGCTCAAATAAGGAAATGGAGATTGGCTCCAATGCTGAGGGACACTAGTTGTGCTATTTACCAAAGAATAGGTGGAGCGCCAGTAGGACAACTTCCTAAGGTATTTTTTTTTTAATTTTTATTTATTTTATGATAGTCACAGAGAGAGAGAGAGAGAGGCAGAGACACAGGCAGAGGGAGAAGCAGGCTCCATGCACCGGGAGCCTGACGTGGGATTCGATCCCGGGTCTCCAGGATCGCGCCCTGGGCCAAAGGCAGGCGCTAAACCACTGCGCCACCCAGGGATCCCCTTCCTAAGGTATTTAAAAGCATTCTGGGGACACCTGGGTGGCTCAGTCGGTTGTGTCCAACTTCTGATTTTAGCTCAGGTTGTGATCCAGAGTCTGAGATGGGGCTTCATGTGGAGCTCTGCACTCAGCTTAGCCTGCTTCAGAGTCTCTCACCCTCTCCTTCTGCCCTTCCCCCCACTCATGCTCTCTAAATAAATAAATAGAGAAATACAATTTTTAAAAAAGAGCAATCTGGACTGGATGCCACTTTGTCTTAAGCTTGACATAGGCCCCAACCCCTAATAAGATGATTCTACTGGTCATACACTGTTCACATTTTTTTTCCCATTTAGTTAATCTTGAGAGTTGTTCTAAATCAGTATCTATAGATTTGTCTTGCTCTTTAAGTGCTTACTGCAAGTTACTCCATAGCATAGGTGTACGGGATGTTCTTTGGAAAGAGCTCTATGTTCACATCACAAAGGAAAGAAAAAATACTTAAAAACTAAGAACAAATTTACAAACCAAGAATATAGTATTTTATTCATTTCCGGATTATGAGTATTACACAGCATATACATATATTTAGATAATATATAAAACAATGAACAAACCGTAGGAAGAAATATTGGTCTGAAATTGCCTTATGAGACATCTTTAATTCTGTAAGTTCGTGGTAAATGTATCTCCCCACGCACTGGGGCAGGCAGCAGGATAAACTCCAGCATTCATGTTCCAAAGGACAGCTTATTCCCTACTGTACTTATAATGCAATTATGGCATTATGGCATGGTCACCGGTGTCCACAACAAAGGATACCAAGTAGTAGATAAAAGAACCACAGCACAGTAAACTAACAGAAATATTTGTTTTTTGCATTGTCCTCCAGATAGTTTCCTTTTTAAACTAAGAGCCATGTCCAGGGTCTATCCCTTGAATTGCATTCCAGTTATTGCTAGGAAAAAAAGGAAACAAACAGAAGAGGCATCAGTTTAAATTCTCAGAAAATAGATGGTCGGTGCCACTGACACCACCGCCCCCCCCCCACCACCTTTGGTGACACTGGAAATGTATGTCAGCAGCAGTCAGGCATGTAACAGCCTGCCATTTTGTCAGAGACCAATGGGCTGCTAGTAATTTGGGGCTGATAAAGAGGTTCGGATGGAAGACATCCGAGGAAAGCCCGTGAGCCGGAAGCAGCAGGATACCCACCGGGAGGGGCAGGACCACCCTGTGGAGGTAGAGACAGAGGTAAACAGAACATTTCACAGGATTGATCCCGATTCAGCGCTGGTGGATAAAGAAGACCCAAGGTCTTAGGATGAAAGGTACTCCAGCCCCCATGTCAACATGGAGAAGCTCTGCGGCTGAACTCAGAAGAGAGCACTTTCCAGCTTCCCCTAATCATGGTCTGTCCTCCTCTGAGGAAGGCCGGCTTACCTTTGCTTTGTTTTGAACTGGGAGATACAGTTTGAACTCTGCTGGCAGTTCATCTTCTGAGTAGAGTCTGTCTGAGAAGTAAACTCGTCGGATGCGACAGTTTGCATGGATCTGTGGGTGCAAGATTTTAAGAGACAAAATATGATTGACCTTCCTCTTTTCCTGCTTCTCCTGGAACCCCTCCCATTGATGCTGTCAAAGCTTCATCTTGTTGGCATCTCCTCAGCATGGTGTAGGGGTGGATTCTTGGAAGAGGGATATTTTGCTTGCTATGTTCTCCCGGTATATCTGAGCAGACACCTGAATGTGTGTCCTGGACCCCTCTGAGCCTTCTGAACAGTGACCTGGGCACCCTGGCCAGAAACCCATACTGTTCTGTCACAAGGGCCATAAGCCTGTAACAGGCAGAGCACAATCTCCTCTCCCGTTTGGGGTTCCCATCAGAAAAGGAAACAGTACCTGCACTCTTAGGGTCTCGATATAATTTGTGCCATATGCCCGCCTAGTGAAGTCTGACAGATTGAACTGAATCTGGTTCCAGCCATCATCCAGCCTCATGGGCATGGTACAGATGAATGGTTTGACTCGGGTGGTGCTCTGGTAGTTACTTGCTCGAAACCGCCGACGCACATTCTTATCATCTAGTACCTGTGAAACACAGAAAAAAAGCCACACAGGCAGCCCCGGTGGCGCAGCGGTTTAGCGCCACCTGCAGCCCAGGGCGTGATCCTGGAGACCCCGGATCGAGTCCCATGTCGGGCTCCCTGCATGGAGCCTGCTTCTCCCTCTGCCTGTGTCTCTGCCTCTCCCTCTCTCTCTCTCTCTCTCTCTCTCGCTCTGTGTCTCTCATGAATAAATAAAAATAAAATGGAATGGAATGGAATGGAATGGAATGGAATGGAATGGAATGGAAAGGAAAGGAAAGGAAAGGAAAGGAAAGGAAAGGAAAGGAAAGGAAAGGAAAGGGGAAAGGAAAGGAAAGAGGAAAGGAAAGAGGAAAGGAAAGGCCATCTGTAAATTCCCTCTTCCCTGTCCCGGCCCTCTGCCCTCCCCTCCCTTCCCTCTTCCACTTCCATGCCCGTCATCGTTACCGTCCCGTCCCTGGCCCGCACCGGCCAAGGAAAGGAAAGGAAAGGAGAGAGGAAAGCCACACTAACTCTACCTTGCAAGAAGCAAACAACCCTCGTAAGACGAGGGCCTGAACTCCCATAGCCCAGTTTCCCAAGGCTGAGGCCCAGGGGAGAATAAACAGACCAGATACAGGTCACACTGGATGCAGATGGCCCGGAAGTAGCAAGTTTATCTTGTCCAATGCCGAAACAACGCCAGCTGCTTATGACACATCCAAGGGCCCACAGATGATTTCATAGGATGATTTCATAAATCTTCTTCCATTTGAAAAATCAAGTTACCAAAACAAAGGCCAACAATAACCAGTACTAAATGGATACTACTCTAACCTTCAAGCTTTGAAATCCTGTTGCCATATTGTTCAGATTTAGTGCTTGCTGCTCCTTTAAAAACTTGGCACGACAGGTTGATTACTAATACCAAATTTCTGTCATAATAATAATGGTCGCAACAAGTGTACAGTGGAGGCAGAAAAGAACACACATAAAAGAATAAAGACACTTTCCTAGAGCTACTTTATTCCTCCAAGTTGATAGGCCATCCCTATGGTATAGCTAGGAGCTAGGAGTGTACATAATCATATGCATCTACTAACCTGTACTTCAAAGGTAAAATACTTCTTCAGATTTTTGATAATCATGACGAGGAAGGGAAGTTTAATCCCTAATGTCTTCTTTGGATCTGCAGGACATGTGATATATGTGGTGCTGCAGAGAGAGGAGATGCTTATAAACACACCAGTTGTCTTTTTCCTCTGTGCTATACAAAGTGAAAACACTCGGTCCAAGAGGTAAATTGAAGAGCAGATTTAAAGATCCAGATACATCATCCAATAATCCTTCAATCCACAAATTAGCTGATGCTTTTATAAAAATAATGCCAGACTCTCAAACAGAAGCTTAACACAGAGCCAGACATCAACAAGAAAATACCTGAGAAACAAAGCCAGGCCGGTGATCTGACCAATTTCCTCCAGCGAGAGAAGACTCACTTCTGGTCTAAGAGAACCATCAAGTGATAGAAAACCTGAACTAAGACCACTGTAGCCCAGAAAACCACACTGGGGTCCAGGCCACCTGACTGGATGATTAGTGCCACCCCTCCATGCTCATCCACATGCTTTGGTTACATATTAATAACAATATAACTACCACTTAGCACTTAGTATGGGCTGAGCAGGCTTTATCTATAAATCACTTACTTAACTATTTACAATTATAATTCACTAAATTGTTTACAGTTCACTTACTTAATCTTCACAATAACCCCATACAGAAGGTGTCTTGTTATCCTCATTTACAGATGAGGAAACTGAGGCCCGGGGCATTAAGTAACTTGCTCAAGGTGAGCTGTCAGCAGCCGGGCTGGTTCCACAGCAGGTGGCTGATCCTGCGGTCTGTGCTATTAACCTCTATGATGTACTGCCTCACTTGTGCACAGTGTCATTGGGTGAACAAAAGGGCCATCTACCTGACATTTGTTCCTTCAATCTCTAGTACCAGGGACTGGATGTCGTTGTCAGTGATTCTTTTGATATGGCCGTTCCGCACCTACAATGAAGAAAATTAAACTGATTAGTTAAAAAAAAAAACAAAAAACTGATTAGTTCTGAAATATTTGGCAATTAGTTTAAGATTCTGAAGGCTGAATGGGACCATTTAAAATTTCACAGTAGCCCTCGGAGCATAACACAGAACTCTGTAACATGGTATAGTTGAGTTTATACGTAAGTAAGCCATGATGTTACCTCTCCACAGGGTCCCATCAACCACCACAGGAATTGGAGGTGATCTGGCAATCTGTACATCAGAATAATGTTGTATATAACTATGCACTAGGAACATTCATATACATTCTCGGACTTAACTTGAAAACAAAAATCACGAGGTAGGTGGTATTTTACAGATGTCGACATTGACACCGGGGAATGTTAAACAAGGATCCTGAGAGAGTAGGATTAATGACCAGGCTTTCCACTACCCACCCTGCCTCATGCATTTTGGCCAGAAAGGCTGAATGCCGGGTCCCACTGAGAAGGAGGGTGGCTGGGGTGCCTGGTTGGCTCATTCAGTTAAGTGTCTGCCTTTGGCTCAGGTCATGATTCCCAGGTCTTGGATCCAGCCCCGTGTTGGACTCCCAGCTCAGCGGGGAGTCTGCTTGTCCTTCTCCCTCTGCTTCTCCCCCCAGCTTATGCTCTTTCTCTCTCAAATGAATAAGTATAATCTTTTTAAAAGAGAGAGAGAGAGAAGGAAGAGAGAAGGAACCAAAAAATGAAAGCATTATTTCCCCAGTATGAAGCATTATGTTTATCTTCTAAAATGCTTAGTTAGTATCATGTTCCTACTTCATGCTTATCTTCTGTTCCCTAAATTGCATTTTGGAAGTTGTCTTATTTTAAAATTTTAGTTGGTTAATATACAGTGCAATATTGGTTTCAGGAGCAGGATTCAGTGATCCATCACTTATATACAACACCGAATGCTCATCAAAGTGCCCTCCTTAATCCCCATCCCCTACGTCCCCTTTAGGAACACTCAGTTTGTTCTTTATCATTAAAAGAGTCTCTTAAATTTCAACTTTCTAAAATGAGAATTCAAGTCTCATCTTTGCCATACACAAAAGCCTTCTTCTTTAGCATTTCATCCCACATTGACCTCTCTTCTTTCTAATTTGTCTGGCTTATGTAGCCCAGATGACATAATTTAGTACTTCATCCTACATTGTTTTGTATTGTCTGCTACATATGTAGGAGGTACAATATAGGGAGGGATCAATACTCAATACAGATTCCCTTTCTCAAAATATTCAGGAAAGCACAGATACCATCAAGCACTGAACTGTGAAGCACCTAATATGGATGAGCAGAGATAGGCACAGGTATTTTCGACTTGGGGCTGGCCTATTAAGGCTGAATGTATTCACACACGAAAACAATCAACCAGCTTTATAACAGGATGCACCAAAAGCATGTAGTCCTTTCCCAGGTGTAGTGAAAATGGCTGTATTGGTCTGTCATAGTCTGTGGCTCAATCCTTTGGCTTTCCACTAGGCTTGCATATCAAGAGAGAACATGGTGCCAAGTCTGATGGATAATTATATTTTGCAAAACATATTATTAATAATACGGCATTTGGTTTCTAGACATCAGTCTCTGTGACCTATTATTGTGAATTTGATCCACTTATGGCATGCTTGGTGTTCCCATGTGCCCATCTTTTTCTGCAAGATGCAACTGAGTCTAGTCTCCTCCAAAAAGTAAGCTCAAAGGTAGGGATCAAGCATTAAGCATCATTTGTGTCTTCTACAATGCTTAGTATCATGCTAGGTATAAACTAAGCATTCAAATATTTGCTGACTTCTGGAACTTGTCACCCTGAGAGTTGGCAAGGATGAATAGATTCAAGGAGGATTTTTAAAAAATTCCTGGATAACATACCCACCATGGACTATTATAGGAAGCCAGAGAGCCTGGGGTATATCACAAAGCCAGGGAGGCTGCCAACGTGAAGAATGCTTTCCCACAAATCAGCCTTTGGTACCCATTATCAGAGACAGAATGCATAGTGGATGGGCCTCAGATCTCTGCCAATGCAGCATTTCTTAGGTTCTTAAGACACAAATGTCACATTGAAGTGCTTCTCAAACAAAGCTGGCGACACCCAATGCCCTCCTGCTTCAAATTCTGGGCCTCTTTCCCAGGGAGATTAAGCAAACAAAGCCTTGGGTCTGTGTAGCACATGCCAACACTGCCCACCTCATTCCCCATCTAAACACTCTTGACCGAAGTGACAATATGCCTCCTCTGTTTGCTAGCCCACAGCTACTGGGGAAAATCAAGCAGGCTTGTTGGTGAAGGAAGACTCAACTGAGAAATTATTTCTATTTCCAAGTAATGTGAGGCAGTCACATTGTTAAGAGCTACCAGTATTCCAATAAGATGCAAACACTAATTTTATAACATACAGCTAATTATTCTAATATAGTTATATCTAATATAACTTCTTTCTTTCTTTAAAAGGTACATAATGCTACAATTAAACAGATGGTTAACTTGATTAATTAGGGCTCAAGGACAACTATTGCTAAAAGGCAACTTGTTGCCTGAAAACATTGCTTGAAAGCATGGCTTCAAATCTTACCTCCCCAAAGGTCTCTCCTAGCACAGTGAGACTTCTCTCAGCTCCAGAAAGCCCAGCCAGATTTCATAGGGAGGAAATGTTAGGAAATTTGCTTCTGCCCATCTCAAAGTTTATAGCAAATGACTTCACTCCAGCAAATGTGACTTTTCAAGTCTTCACAAAAGAAAACACTGCCTTACAATGCATGCAGAAACCACCAGACTGGAAGCCAAAACAGACTTGGTATATTCTCTTCTGCTTCTGCCCTAGAAGTAAGCTCATTTTCAGTTAGACTTTCAACAACTTCTTAAAGAAAAGTTTTTTGGTGATCCCTGGGTGGCTGAGCGGTTTGGCGCCTGCCTTTGGCCCAGGGGGCGATCCTGGAGTCCCAGGATCGAGTCCCGCGTCGGGCTCCTGGCATGGAGCCTGCTTCTCCCTCCTCCTGTGTCTCTGCCTCTCTCTCTCTGTGGTCTATCATAAATAAATAAAATATTAAAAAAAGTTTTTCTCAGCAACACATCAACCACCACACTCATAGACTTTTTTTTTTTTTTTTTTAAAGATCTATTTATTCATGAGATACACAGAGTGAGGCAGAGACATAGGCAGAGGGAGGGAGCCCAATATGGGACTTGATCCTGGCACTGGGATCACCCCTAAGCCAAAGGCAGATGCTCAACCGCTGAGCCACCGAGGTGTCCCTATAGACTTAACTCTTATAAAATTAACTGGGTCCATAAAACAAGAGAACTCAGGAAAAAAGGCAGCTTTTTCAAAGGAATGCCCACCAGTCTCTCTGGAGTTTGAAGTAGTCTTATATCACCAGCTGCCAGAGTTTTGAAATCAAATTAAGTTGATCTGTTAGTGAATTATGATTTTTCTCCTTTGTTGTTGTTGTTTTTTTATTTTTAAGATTTTATTTATTTATTTATTCATGAGAGACAGAGAGAGAGAGGCAGACTCCATATAGGGCGCCTGACGTGGGACTCATCCCAGGTCTCCAGGATCAGGCCCTGGGCTGAAAGGCGGCGCTAAACCTCTGAGCCACCTGGGCTGCCCTGATTTTTCTCCTTTATTAAGTTCACAGGGCTGCAAATACAAACTCATTGGAGAAGAGGGGTGGGGCAGAGGTGCACTTAACAAGAGACATGAGCACTCAAAGGAAACCTCCCCAAACCTCTTTAGGCTCTAAAGCTAGGATCAAAGGGAAAAGGAGGGTGGACAATTTGGGGGAAGGCCTCCCAACCACCCTGGCAATCTGGCTGTCACCACCTTTAATTGTAAAGTTCTTCCAGGAAGCCACCCCTCCTCAGACCAGCTCTGACAAACACATACAACAAGATACACGGCCTCAGAAAGCATCAACTTCCTTTCCTTAGCTCCTTCCAGTTCAGAGGTCACTAAGCAGGCCTGGCTTTGAAATGAAGATAAAATGAACTGGTCAGCATTTATTGCTTAGGGTGGAAGTGGGTTTTATTTTACTTCCTTCTCTAAATGAGAAACTGCCAATTGTCTTTGACTTGTTAATTCTTTTTTATTTCATGACACATTCCCATTATCAAGGTGTTGGTTACATGTGTTTTATTCCGCAAAAAGAAAAAAAAAAAAAAAGGCCAATTCTACATTTTTTTTTTCATGAGTTCCCTACCCCCCTACTCCCCACCCCTGGCTACCCCCAAGCTATGAGCTACAGGACCCAGGCTTCTAGCTGTTACAAATGAGAACCCTTCTCAGCCTCTGCAAATGTGAGGAAGGGAGCCTTCAAGCCCTTGTTGCACTCTCCCAGGCTTTCCATGGTTGCTGAGGCAACTAATAAAGAACACTGATTTTTTTTTTTTTTTTCTCCTTCAATGTAAGCTCCAGGGAGGAGGGTCAAGCTGAGGGGAAAAAAGTACTCCTGGGATAGGGAGGAAGCTGGCCAATGCTCCATATTTCTTCAAGTGTTTTAAAAATAACAGGAGTTGTATCCATTCCCTACCCCAACCTTTCATTTCTCTGGCTCCACCCACTTATCCTGGCAGACAGCTGAGCCCTCCGCCATCTGGCATCCTAGTCTTAATGACACATGTTCCAATTTACATTAAGCCTTTAAGAGCTGTCCATTTCAGCAGGAAAGTTTCTGCCTGCGGCTAGGGGCTGGGATCTAAGTCTGAAAACAGGCAGAGGGAGACCTCTGTGGGGAAAAATGGGCATAGCTCGGTCTCAAGGCTTGGGCCTTGCAGGCTCCAATGGGTCAAAAGCTTCTCTCCCTTTGCTGCACTTAATAGGGACTCTCCAGACAGCACACAGGCAACTCTCGGCATATACAAACAACCCTTTAGTTAAAGTAAGGATAATTAAGTGCATCGCTAACCAATCTTCCCAGCAATGCCTTGCAAGGGCAAGTAGAACTAAAACCCACGCCAGAGTCCAATTACAATAAAAGCTGTTATTCAGAATAATAAACATCAGAGTGATCCAGGGAAAGTCGGAAAAAACAAAAACCACCAAAACCCAAAACAGTTGTACTACCTTCCCATCCAAATGCCCTTGATTCTGCTACTGGAAACTGCAGCAGTTTAACATGTACCAATAAGGCTTGCTAATTAAAAACTAGATGGGGGGGGGGGGGCGGCGGGGAGTGGGCGGGAACCTGGGTGGCTCAGTGGTTGAGCATCTGCCTTTGGTTCAGGTCGTGATCCTGAGGTCCTGGGATTGAGTCCTGCATCAGGCTCCCCATGGGAAGCCGGCTTCTCCCTGTGCCTGTGTCTCTCATGCATAAATAAAATCTTAAAACAAACAAACAAGAAAAAACTAGGGTATGGAAACTACTTTTCTGGAGACAATTCATTTTTAAAAATGGGAACAGGGAAAATAAATAAGTAAAATTAGGAACAGGGAATGGGAATCTAATACTATCCAGAAACAATCACAGAAAGTCTGGTTCTAATATTTCATTTTGGAATAGGCAAGGATCAGCAGCAGCTGAAAGACAAGGTGAGAGGCAAGAAAGATGGTATGAATGAACATTCTCATCTAGTAGACTTTCAGCATGTTAGACTTATATTTATAATTTGAAATGTGAAAACTGTTTTATACAGACATAAGTGAGAACAGAACTGTCTGGTATCTTCTTTACAAACCAGAAGTAATGACTATATTAAACATAAAAGTCCTTTAGTAAATATAATATTTGCTGGTCCCAGAAGTTAAGGGAACATCAAGAAGCCCCTAATTTCTCATAAGCTCAAAATTTCTCAAGATCTCAAAACAAAACAGAGATCTTGGGGCTCCTTGGTGGCACAGTTGGTTAAGTGACTCTTGGTTTCGGCTCAGGTCATAATCTCAGGGCCATGGGATCAAGCCCTACATTGGGCTCTGGCTCAGGAGGGGGATCTACTTGAGACTCTCTCTCCCTCTCTCCCTGCCCTCTCTCTTGCTTTTCAAACAAATTTTTTTTTTTTTTTTTAAATTGCAGAGGCCTCTATCAGGAAGTTTACAGTATAACCAGGCATACAGATTTTAAGAAGCCAATTTCAAGTACGAGGATGATGATGAAAAGGAAGTAGAGGTTCTATAAGGGGATAAAAACGAACTTAACCTTGGAGGGGTGAGTGGATATAAACTAATGTAACCTGAGGAAATGCCTTTCCACTGTGATCCAGAGACTAATGAAGAGATGGCAAGGGGAGTCCCAGCAGAGGGATGGACAAGGACAGAAGCCTGAAGGTTCGAGAACATGACCTCTTTCAGTTCAGTGGGAGGTTACTGCTAAGGTGAGGGAAGAAAGGGAGGTGAGCCTGGAGAAACAGTGAAGCGGGCACCAGACCATGTGCTGTGTGGCCTGAGAGCCATGTTAAGGCTTTTAGACAGGGAAAGCCCTGGTACAATGACTAAATTATTCTAATTTCTGAAATCTGACTTTACTGCACTTCCTATTTCTAAGCATCAATTATAGACTTATTTACTCTTGAGCAAATTTCTCAGTTTCCTGCCCTACTTAGTACTGTATGCCATAACTGCTGCCAAGCATTTTATATACACCTTCATTTAATCCCCATAACCATGGGAGAAGGTGGAATCACTACAAAATGCGACACAATGCAGGTGTTACATATATTAGTAACCACACTCACAACAACAGAGTTTGTCAATTCACTGGCATTAGGATTATGGCATTCACTCCACACATTCATAAGGAGACACAGCCTAAACAGAAGCCAAAACTAGGGATGCCTGGGTGGCTCAGTGGTTGAGCATCTGTTTGCCTTAGGCTCACAGTGTGATCCTGGAGTCCCGGGATCGAGTCCCACATCAGGCTCCCTGCATGGAGCCTGTCCCTTTCTATGTCTCTCACGAATAAATAAATTAAAAAAAAAAATCTGAAAAAAAAAAAAAAAAAAGCCAAAACTAATTTTTCCAAGATTATTCTTCACAGAAAACAAACTATAGAAATTCTGTCTTGATATACTCAGGCAGGGGAATAGTAAAGTTTGTGTAATCAAAATAGTAAAAATAGGGATCCCTGGGTGGCGCAGCGGTTTAGCGCCTGCCTTTGGCCCAGGGGGCGATCCTGGAGACCCGGGATCGAATTCCACGTCAGGCTCCCGGTGCATGGGGCCTGCTTCTCCCTCTGCCTGTGTCTCTGCCTCTCTCTCTCTCTATGTGACTATCATAAACAAATAAATAAAAATTAAAAAAAAAAAAAAACCAAAATAGTAAAAATAGCCATATGTACCTACTGGCAAAGGTCAGAGTCATTTCTTTTCTTTTCTTTAGATTTCATTTATTTATTCATGAGAGACACCAAGAGGCAGAGATATGGCAAGAGATATAGGCAGAGGCAGAAGCAGGCTCCCTGCTGGGAGTCTGATGTGGGACTCCAGGATCACACCCTGAGCCAAAGGCAGATGCTCAACTGCTGAGCCACCCAAGCAACCAGGTCAGGGTCATTTCTAAGATAAATGTGGGCAGTCCATCCCTCTTTCCATCAAACTTTGCCTTTACTGCAACTTTGCCTTACTCCCTGAGAGTATGGAAAGGTCTTCTCTCTGCTGTCACCCCAAATCTACACAATGCCTGTGACTTAACTGCTGCTCAATAAGTCTTTGATAAGTCTATCAATTCCCAGTGTTTTCCCAACTGGGTTGGAGTCCCAAAACTTCCTGAGGACTCTGTAATACAGCCAAGAAAAGGCACACATACAACGAGGCCTATGAATCTGATCCCAAACTTGCCATTCTTCTTTTCCTTACCTTGCCCCAGGGGAAAAAATTCACCCCTAAACACTTTGTAGTCTAAATACAAAAAGTAGAAATGTAATTAATTTTTACTATTATGAGAACTTTGTTGAAAATGAGTGTTAGGGATCCCTGGGTGGCGCAGCGGTTTGGCGCCTGCCTTTGGCCCAGGGCGTGATCCTGGAGACCCGGGATCGAATCCCACATTGGGCTCCCGGTGC
The DNA here is from genome assembly GCF_011100685.1 of Canis lupus familiaris. Lineage (NCBI taxonomy): Eukaryota > Metazoa > Chordata > Mammalia > Carnivora > Canidae > Canis > Canis lupus. The sequence continues at coordinate 57,718,621 of NC_049223.1, read as the reverse complement.
ATGGAGCCTGCCTCTCCCTCTGCCTGTGTCTCTGCCTCTCTCTCTCTCTCTCTGTGACTATCATAAATAAATAAATTAAAAAAAAATAAATGAGTGTTATTCTATATGTTTTCTTTGCTCAAACGTGTTTCATTTAGGCCCTGTAACCCTGCCAGTTGTTCTAATGTTTTCACACGTGTTTATGTCATCAGGGTACCATCCGACCTCTAGTGGTGTTGTTAAGCGACACAGTGCACCATGGTTACTTTGCTTTTATACTCCATGTGTAAACATGTTGACTAATCAAAAAGCTGTAAAAAATAGGCTACAAAAGATCAAGCCCCAAAGGGTTAAAATGGACAACTCTGGTAAGTTTCACACACTAGAAATGCTGAGGCCTCCCTAACCCTGGACTTGTTTCAGTGTAAGTTCTCTGACCTGCTCTGTAAAGCTCTCCTAGATCAAGTCCCATTCTCTAGTTTGACTGCCTCATATTGACAATTCTGTTACCATTCCACGTTCAAGGGCACACAAGGTCACTCTCTCCAGGCCTCCTGACAGCCCATAACTAAGTCAAGCCACAGCTGTGAAGCCATCATCCTTACAAAGTTTCTAGGTATATTTATTCTAGGTTCTCTTTGCAGAGATGTGATTTTAGAGTTTACAGTGTTTATTCCAATGTGAACAAAACCATGGAACTGAAAACCTCAGTAATGTAAAAAATAACTAACTAACTAACTAACTAACTTAAGGAACTACTTTCCTGTGTAATACTCCTGGTATTAGCCTTAACTTGTAAAAGAGGAAAATTGGTCAAATTTTTCATATATGCATAAGCTCCCAAATAACTCACTATACTCAGATCTTTCAACTGTCTTATAAAAATGACTTTAAGAACACACCCTCAAAGCTGCTTTGGAAATGCAGAATTTCCTAGTGGTGACAGGCAGAAGGCTGTCGTGTTCTCTCCCAATCTCTGGGTTGCCCAAAACACTATCTGTGGATAAGGGAAGACAAAGAGTTGTTCTGAGATGAAATCCAAGATTCTTGGCTTCATGACCAATAAACTGTTATTTAGATGATTCCACATCCATCTCTATAGAAACACCATTCAACATACCACTTCTCTCTGTTCTCCCCTCAGGAATCACAATAAAGTGCCTGTCTTAACTTATCCTTAACAACAACAACAACAACAACAACAACAACAAAAAGGGGGGGGGGGGTGAGTACAGCTGACTGGGAATCTGGATGAGAAATGAAACGACTCAGGACAGGATCATTATCTCCAGGGGTCAGTGAAAAAGTGTTATCCAGAGGATACCTCAAAAAATAATAATAATGAGGCTGAAACCTGGCTCTGAGTTTATTAATCCAAACAAAGCTTTATCACCATTTTGTAACTTTTTCTGATGTAGGCATCAAGCACGGAAGGCACAGTACAGACCCCAAGTAGCACTGAATGTGGAGCAGGTGCCCAAGGCCCCCGAATTCTCCCTGGAGATCACTGGAAGGAAAGGAGCAAATGAATGAAACCCAAACATAACTGCCTCTGGCTTGTGTGCCTGGAACAAAGGTCCTGTGTCTTGTGCCCAGCACAGTGCCCGTCACCCAACAGGGCATCAGGAAATATTCGTGCAATCAGTGAACAGCAGCTTCTTTCAAAGCGGCCTCAAGTTGTAAGGTCATGCATTTCACGCTAGGACACGGTACCACCGATCCCCCCGCTATATAAATGGGGAAACCGAGCAAGCGACTGACCAAGTCAAGACGGCGGCGAGGTTCGGCGGTCACGGCACACCGCGGCCGCAGGCCACAGAAGCCCCGGCCACGCCCCCACCTCGCGCCTCGGGGCCGGGGTCCCGCCGCGGCAGGACGCCCCCGCCGCCCGCCCTCAGCGCCCGCACGAGGAGCGGCGCGGCCCCTGCGCCCCGCCCAGCCAGCGCCCCCAGATCCTGACCTTTTTGTCCCAGATCTGCAGGGGTTTGCTGCCAATGCTGTAGAGGATGGAGAGGAAGCCGCTCTGGAACGTGTTTTTGAACATCTCGCCCGCGGCCTTCCCAGCCGCGCCGGAGCCGACCTAGATACGGACGCCGAGGGGCGAAGGGAAGGCAGGGCCGGCCCCGGTCCGAAGGAGAAGCTGCGCTCCTGGCCGCCGGCTCTGTAGTCACCTGCGGCTAAACTTGGACGCGAGACGCAACGTCCTCCAGTTTCAGCTCCCCGAAGGCAAAAAAAAAAAAAAAAAAACCCTCGACTCGGAAACCACAGCAACGGCCGCCCGCGCCGCTCTCCCCGCCCTGAATGGAGGCGGCGGACCTTCCGCCGCGTAAAATGGATCCCTCCGCCCACTTGGCCCGCCCCCGAGCGCGCGGGGCCCAATCCTGACACAGGCTCGCGGCTTCCGGTCCCTCCGCTCTTGGGCCCGGGTGGAAAGAACTCTGTTGTCAAGGGAATATTTTTCCCATCTCAGTCCTCCTGAGTTGCCTTAGAAGGCGGAAGAAGACGGGAGATTGCAGACGGTGCGGCGCCCCCGCGGGGCGTCACGGAAACGTGGCGGGGGGCGGGGTCAGGGACCGCACGGCCCGCCCCCGCCCCCGCCCCCGCCCCCGCCCCCGGAGGGACTGGGAGGAGTTACAGGGGCGAGAGCGGAGAAAGGCGCGGAAGGTGCTTGGTAAGCAGCGGCTTGCCTGGTGTTCTGAGAACGTCAGGGCAGGGCTAAAGCGGCCGACCGCTCTTGCGCATTCCCTGGGCTCCTCGCCTCGTGTGCATCACTGCTTTATCAACAGTCACTATGGCTATACACCGTGTTGTCCTGTGGGATGCAAACCGTGCCCTCGGGAAAACATTACCTGGAATTCACTAGCAAACAAAGCCTGAATATTAATATAAAAGCAGAAGTTAATAAAATTAAAATAAAGTTGAGTTGGATCAACAGGTTTTTTTTTTTTTTTTTTTTTTAGATTTTATTTATTTATTCATGAGAGAGAGAGGGAGAGGCAGAGACACAGGCAGAGGGAGAAGCAGGCTCTTCGCAGGGAGCCGGATGCGGGACTCGATCCCGGGTCTCCAGGATCATGCCCGGGACTGAAGGCGGCGCTAAACCGCTGGGCGACCCAGGAGTCCCTCAACAGTTTTTTTTTTTTTTTTTAATTTTTTTAAATTTTTATTTATGATAGTCACAGAGAGAGAGAGAGAGAGAGAGAGAGAGAGGCAGAGACATAGGCAGAGGGAGAAGCAGGCTCCATGCACTGAGAGCCCGACGTGGGATTCGATCCCGGATCTCCAAGATCGCGCCCTGGGCCAAAGGCAGGCGCCAAACCGCTGCGCCACCCAGGGATCCCTTAAAAATCAACTAATACTTAGAACATTTTTTAAAAGACATAAAATAAGCTCTGATATTTCACGTGTGGAAGAAATCCCAAATGCTGGAGACCTATCTATCACTCACTGAGCATCTACCTCCATATTATACCGTATGCCCAGGCCTGTTCTGGGTGTTGTGGCTACGGAAAAGGAGTTTGTAGTGAACATCATCATCAAAACAGCTACAAATGGCTAAGATCAGTGGAGCATTCATTAGGTATCTGGCACTATACTAAGAGCTTTAGCTTTTACTAAATCATTTAATCCTCACAGCAACCCTGTGAACAATCTAGCCAGAATTTCTAGACATGGTACAGGGGGAAATATATGGATCTTATTAGGGTAGAATCTCAAAAATTTTTTATATGAAATAATCCTTTTTGGATGACTTCTGGGAACTCTATATACTTTAGGCCAGTGGACAATTTATCCCTTCGTTGTTATTAAATTTTCAGGGATCCTTATTTGCCTCTTCCAGCTTTTGATGGTCCTAGCTGTTCTTTGGCCTGTGGCAGCATTACTCCAATCTCTCTGACATCTTGACATAGTTTTCCTGTGTCCCCTCCTCTTATAAGCACACCAGTAATTGGATTTAGTGTCCACATTGAATCCAGTATGACATCATCTTGAGGCTTTCAACTTACTGCATCCACAAAGACCCTATTTCCAAATAGGTGTCCATTTTTGAGGTTGTGTGTAGACATTAATTTTGAGCAGACACTATTCAACTCAACATACTACCTCATCAGAGAGGACTTCTTTGACAACCAACCTGAAATGGACCCCCTACCCCAACTTTTTGTCACCCTACCCCACTTTATTTTTTTTCACAGCACTAATCACCACTTCATAGTCTATATAGTTACTTATTGCTGTCTCCTTTCCCCTGATTTTGATCTTCTAGGAGAAAGAATTTGGTCTGTCTTGCCTATTGATGTATTCCCAATACCCAATCCAAGTGCCTGCATAAAGTGGGAATGCAGTAAGTATGTGTTGATTCAGGGAATCAGAGTCACAGACTTGGGGTCCTGGTTACTACAGATCCAGCACAGGCTCTGTCTCTCCTAGTTTCAGCAGCTCCACACCCATCCAGCCAGTAGAGATCTTCTACTCTGAATTGGGGCTCACCTAGCCCATTTGCCTGCTCACATTTCTCTAATTAACCATGCATTCTCCTCAAATAAAGTGGAACACCTTAAGTGAGTGTGGGCCTAAGTGCCTTGAACAGATAGCCAATCAACGAGCAAGCTGATGGAGAAAATGAAAGCATTTGCTTCTCCTAACTACCCATTCTCAGTAAGTGTCTGCCTGAACTGTGTTCAGTTCTTCCTTATATTGGATTTCAAAGATGATTGTGATCATGACCTTGGCTACAGTAAAAATGATTTGATCAAAGGTTTGGAGAGCATGAATTAGTGAGTTGGCTCCGTTACGGACCTAATTTTGGTATGCTTTTTTCAGGTGCAGATTGTATCTCTGTGCATTGTATCCCAGCACCTACACAGTACCACCATCATGGCAGGCACACGATGAATGAATGGACGGATGAGTAGACTAGAGCCAAAAGGACACCTCTGACATTTATTTTCATTTCAAAGGTAATGTTGACCAAATTAACCTAAAACCATGTGTCTCTCACAGAAAAATGCATTTAAGCACTAAAATTCTTTAGGATTGTTTTCCCTCCATCAACATGGAGTTATGTAATGACAAAACACAAGAGAAATCTTGCTAATTAGTTGCTTCCTTCAATGATTTCTCTAATTAGAATGGAGTGGGTCAGTTAAAAAAATTAATAAATAGGAAGCAGAACTTACTGAGACAGTAAAGGGATTCCAATCTGGGTAGTGGGTGAGGATGCAAATAGGCCATTAAGAGTTTTATTTTTTTATTTTTTATTTTTTTTCATTAAGAGTTTTAGAACAGGTAACATAATCCTAACCCTCATCAAGTAAGGTATAACATAGGGGGTGGCCTTGAAAACCCCATTACTACTGCAAGGGGCTTAGTTTGTTTACCTGAAATTTGGGTGAAACCATTGCAGAAGTAGCAACCAGTACATGACCAGCTCAGAATCTCTAACCGTGAATGTATCACAGTCCTGACTTTAGATAGAATATGTTACCTTGGTAGGATATCAAAACATACACAGAGATTATGGCAAGTAAATTAAAACCCTGGTTATCAGTAATCTTTGTCAAATTGAGGAATAAGTTTCTGATTATTGTGATATTTTGTTAAGATAATGTATTAGAGAATCTGATACATTGAATTTAATTTTAAATGCTTAAAGGAATGTGAAATTAGATCTGTGATTTTAACAATGTCGAAGAATTATAAGTATATAAGCATTTGATGTTTAAAGATTTTTATTTATTAAATATATGAGTTTAGACATAAATATGTTCATATTTGAATGCTTAGGAAAACTTCATCTAATTTTAGGTCTTCCCTATTAGCAATTGGAAATGTTTGTGGAATTCAAACAGATTGGGTATGTGGTTGACTTTGAAATGTCTGAGGAAACTAGATTCAACGTACAAACAATATTTACAGTTTAACCCATTAAGTTTTGAGATGATTGAACCATCAGTCAAGGAATAAGCAAAAGTGTTTATATACAAAACCAACTAGTTTGTAGTTAGAACAGGACTTGGAAATCAATGTTAAAAACACAAATTAGATTTTAAATGTACAGCTTTAATAACTAAGATACTATTAGAAATGCCAGTAATTATAAGCATCCTTTTCAGTGTGCAAAGGCTCTGGTCAGACACCAGAATCTGATGGACAGTGTTTATTCGTGTCAAACCCTAGGAACTCTGAACACTAGCCTCCTCCAAGAGACATGAAGTACTTGCCACACTGCAAGGTAGAGTTTATGCCCCGCCCTCCTTGCTGATAGGGATGGTAAGGTCTAGCAATGAGAGTAGTTGTACCTGGAGAATCACCCTTTAGCTAGGAACAAGGATGGAAGAGAGCCTTGAAACTGGGTGTTCAGCTGGTGGATGGAGAACCACTGCACGCCAGCACCAGTGGTTATACCCAAAGACCATCAGCCCTGACAACATCAGTTGAAGAGCCAGTGGTAGGCAGATGAGGCTCCTGTTCATCTGAGATGAAATTCAAATGGGACTCTGTTGATCCCTAGCTTATTGTTTTTAAAATTTATTTTTTAATTCACATACAGAAATTTGTGTGTGTGTGTGTAGTTTTGACAAAGGCACCAAGTCATATAACCATCACCATATTAGGATACAGACAATTCCATCAGCCCTCACATTTCCTCCTGTTATCACCCTCCTCCCTCCGCCACGGGCCATGCTTAATCTCTGGCAACCACAAATCTGTTCTCCATTTCCTACATTTTGCCCTTCCCAGAATGTTATATAAATGGAATCACTCAGTAAGTAGCCTTTTGAGTCTGGCTTCTTCACTTTGTATAATGTGTTTGAGATGTACATTTTAAAAGCTTGCTGAATATTCCTCAAAGTGTTCATCCATTCCATACCCACCCCTCCGTCCAGGGATATTTTAGAACATTTGCTGTCCCCCTGCATGCTTACTTTTGAAGGCTTCCCTACAGCATTTCAAACATATTAAAAGGTAGCCATTTTTCATATTTAAGGTAACTTTTTCTCGTATTTTTTTGAAAAGATCTTTTTGATCTTTTGAAAAGATTGCTTTTGAAATTATTTGACTTTGTGATTGTGACACTTCACCATAATGAGAAAAATAATTTTTTAAAGCAAATAACAATGAGGCTCATAGGATTGGAAAGACATGTAAGTACATTTATTGATTTTTTACTTTGTAGCTTTCTTATGTGAGCACCAATGCTTTTTCAGGTTTCAAACATTCGTGTTTCCCTGGAAAGCTCAAAGACTCTGGACACCGTGTCTCAAGTGCCTAACAGAGCCCCACAAGAATTCCAAGGCTAAAGGCATCACGGTTCTGACCTACACCAGTGAAAGAAGGGAAGAGAAGACTGCTTTCTCTGAATCATAGCAATGCTCTTTCCAAAACAAAACAAAGCATAGAGCACAGTAATTCTTTTTAAAGATTTTATCTCACAAACACAATGAACTGTGTAAAAATGTTATGTGCAAATGTGTTCACTGCAGCAGTACTGGTAATAGAGTCAATCATCAGTAAGGGATTGCTTTGCATGTAGTACATCACACACTGGAACACCACACAGCCATGAAAAGGGGTGAGGTAGATCTTTACGTGCTAACAGTGAAATTGTCACAACTCAGTGAAAGCACAAGTTGCAAAAAAAAAAAAAAAAGATGTATAGTTTGATTACATTTCTGTAAAAATAAAAATCATCTTGATGTTAGTAAATGTGAAGAAAGAAATTCCACAAGATAGATGCCAAATTTAACCATGGCTTCCTCCAAGGGAGGAAAGAGTTTTCCTATGTGTTTGTGGTAGGATGGGAGTTGGGTGTGGTGGGGGAAGGTGTTCATGATTTACTTTTTGCAACATTTGAATTTTTTGCCACCAGCATTATTACTTTGGTCATCAGAAAAGTTAAATAAACATTAAACAGCCCAAAACACAAGCGTGAACATTGAAAGATGTGAATTGATGTTCTGGATCTCCAAGCACGTTGTGGATGAGCTTTACAGACTGTTTTTGGGTAAGCAGGTCCCTTGTCCCCTTCCCTCAAGGTCAAAAAAGCCTAAGCAAAAACTCTCTCCCACCCAATAGTAATCATCCACACAAAAAAGAAACTTATCTGATATGCTTGAGAGGTTTCTGGAAAAGAAGACTTTCCCACTGGGAAATTAAAGAGCACCTTGGTTGAGAGGATAAATGGGGAGCTAGCATTCAAGTTCTGCATGGCATCTAAGAATTCCCAAGTCAATCAACCGTGTCTACTCTGGACAGACCCTTATCCTCTGGGAAGGCTATCAAATGCTGGCGGGTCAATGCGAAGGGAACGTGCTATGTAGACAAACATGCACATGCAAAGCACCGTGTCGGTAGGAGCTTCAGAGACGTGCTCATTAGACCAAGATATGGAGATGCCGTCCCCCAGAGACCTGGTCATTTGCAGAGCCTTGAGTCAGAAGGGCCGCATGAGAGAGCCCACTTGAGAAAACCAGGCCAGTGATGGTGCTGCAAAGTCCCAAGTCCATCCACTCGGCGTCCTGTCGGCCTTACAAAGTCTGCTGGCAGTGGGCCTGCGGGCCCTCCTCGCTGATGTCCGGGGGGCAGGCACTGTCTCAGGCTCCCACACCTGTGGAACTGCTTGCATACGACAGAAGCTGCTCCAAGGGACACTGTGATGCTGCGGTGACCCCGAGGGGCCTCTTTGCTTTTCCCCCCACAATTGCTTCAGAAACTGTGAGTGTCCACACCTGGTTCCCACAGTCACCTGTTCAGGACAAGCAGCAAAGACAGAAGAAGGAATATTGTGGGACCAAGTGGCTTTTGTGGAGAACTAGTGGGCGCCCCTGAACAACCTGGGCATCAGGGTCAGCCCATCACTCCTGCTCTCTATGGGCTGTGGCAGGACATGGGCCATGGCCCAAGGCAAAGCTGTATGGCCACCAGGTTATGGCTGCTTTCACCTCCTGATGGCACGGCTGTCCTGGGAGGGCAGGCCTGAGGGAGCCAGGGAAGGCTCGTTTGTAAAGCAGGTTTCATTTTCACTTAACAAATACAACCGGTGCTTCCACTGTACCCTTTCTCACGGCTGAGTGGGCCACTTTTCCTTCCGGCTCATGGGAGCTTCCGAATGCCACAAGAAACAGCCCATGGATCTGGACCCAAGACCCTTGATCCCTTCCCTGCTGTACAACAGCAGACTCACCCAGCCTCCAAGGTAAGATGCCTTTCCAGAAAGGGCCAGGGGAAGAAGATGGGGAGTTGGAATGAACTATGGAGACACCAGCAACAGAAAGCAAAGAAGGGACTAAGGCATCCTCCAGACGTCGCTGGAGGTGACATTGGTCTACCACCTAATCACTAGGTTAGAAGGGTCAAGGCAAAACATGGCTTTCCTGGCTTGCTCAGTCTACTGGAGTCACCTGCCATTTGCCCCACTCCAAGGATCAGTTCACGATACCTGTCCCACTTCTCATCTCTGGTCAAGAGTGTCCTTAAAACTGGCCCTTCTCACCTCTGGAACTCCCCCTGCTTTCCTCTGGCTAGAACCTGGCATGAATGCTCTTCTATTTCACTCAGTTCTCTGTGGCCACGGGTCTTGGTTAATGGCCCCTTCCACACTGAAAACTCTCCATACATTTCTTTTAAAACCTTTTATTCAATAATATATACTTTTAAAATTATAATATGTAACTGCCCGTCATGCCATATATTGCCCCGTTCCCCCACTCTGGAGTCTGTGGTCGGCTAGTTAACGTGGTCTGCTGGAAAAACAGGCGGCCACAGGCCGAGTCAAGGGACACGGGGGAGCAACAGTAACCAACAACCATTTTGCATACCCTTCACATTTCCCATGCTTTCTGGGTCAGGAGGAAGTCAACAGGAAGCCAAAGGCGTGTGAACCTTTTACATTCGGAAGTGAGGTTTGATATACGGTGGTGGGCTGCCCTTCAGTTGGTCTGGTTCGTGCTGGCCAAACCTGCCACCATTTTGTGTCTGCTCACGGAACGTGATCTCTCTACACACGTTAAGACGTTTGATTTGGTTCTTGTTCTGCTTATGGAAAAGTGGGAGGAACCGCAACAGACCTGGGGAAAGAGATGGGAGGAGGGGAAAGATGGCATTAATCAATCTGACCTGGAGTGAGGACAGGCTTCCACTTGCCTGCGGCTAGAGTGCTGGGAACAGAGTACAAGCTTAACTTTCCCATGCCGCTTTGTGGAAAACCTAGTAAGAACTAACTTTATGATCTCAGGTTTCAGAGCAATACCCTCTTCCTTCCTCTTGTGATTGCTGCTAACAAAGATGGTCTAAGGCGTGGTCTTCTGGAAAAGCAAAGGGAAAGCTCTGGTTGTAGCGTGTGTTCCCTGGGTCTCCTCCCCACCTCTTGGGCCCAGAACACAGATTTAGAAGCCCCGAGGCCTTTTGACCATTCTGTGCAAGCTGAGCAAGAAGCTCGGCATTTCCAACTCCACATCCCCATCAGCCGTGGCCCCATTTACTGAGGACACCTCGGGACTAATCAGAGGACTGTATTTACACCAGGAAAGTGCCAAGTCCACAAATAAACAAAGAGTAGAAAGGGAGCTCAAATATTTTTAACTTTCCCCTGGGAGCAGCTGTGTGGCATGGCCTGAAAACCCCATTTCTTCTTCCATGTCCAGCACAGTGAAGTGGGGCGGTGAGATGCCAGCAGAATTATAGCAGTGTCTCAGAGATCCACCCTAACACCAACAAGAGAAAGGACTATGCCCTTGGGAAGGAAGCTGTTACAGAAACATCATCTCATGAAAACTTTCCCTGGACAAAGGAAGGGTTCTACACTCTTGAGCAAGGCCACATGGTGTGGAAGGTTAGGAAAGAAGGGTCTTATTTGCCTTTCAGCACTTCGGCAACTGATTTCCAATTGTCCAGCGCCACAGAGGGATCCGTCAGTGAGAAGCACACTAATTAAAGACACCACCATCTGCCAAATGCAGACTCAATAGCGTGTGCCTGCTTGTGATGCAAGGAATGGGGGTGGGGAGAGGTTTTCATCAACACAGAGCGCTCTGCCACAAAGGTGAAAGCTGTGCACTGGAATGGGCCGATCCCAGGAGCAGGTGCCTGGGGAGGGCAATGAAGAAGCAAGTGCCAAGGAACCACACAAGCCCCCATTGGGACACCAGTCTAGCCCCGCCTCTCTCAGTAAAGGAAAGCCCCACCGGAACATAGGGATTCACTGCAACCTCCATAGCACACATCTTTGCAGTTCAAGGTTTCCCCCTTCTCTCCCCCAAGACACAGGAAATACAAGCTTAAGGTCCTCAGAACAGTGGCTTGTCTCCCGCTTTGGGAAGATGGTGGTTATCAACATTTTTATTTATGAAAACAGGAGTGAACATGGCATTTGTCTTTCCTCTAAGGGCAGCAGCACGTCAGTCATGCATCAGTCATCCAGTGATACAAAGAGGTGGCCAAGTGCGTCTGAAGTGGTCATTTGGAAAGGATAGCAACCCAGGCAGTGGTGCTTTTCTGCAAACAGAAGGAAATAGTTGGCTCCATGGGTCTTGAAGATTTATCCAAGCTTTCCACAGGGTGTCAAGATTTCTGTCCCAACCTCTTAGTTACCATTTACAGCAAGAAAAGCCAGCAAGTGCAAAACTGTTAATTTATTGATTCAATGAAAGGTTTTTTTTTTTTTTTTTTTGAACAATCCCCAATACATGCAGTTCAGGGTTAAGTATCACATTTGTAGCACATTGTTGAGTCTCTACACAGAAGTACTCATCCCATCAGCTGTATAACCCATCACATCACTTTCCCCAGCCTCCACAGCACCTGCTTGCAGTTGTTTCCATGAACACATCCATAGAGCTCAAAAGTATGTATTATTACTGGTTTTCTTGGCCAGATGCTTCACCGCCACCTCCTCTCCCCAACTCCCATCCTGGGGTTAGTTATTAAAAGCAGGATGTTATGCCATCTCAGATTTATTAAACTCACTGATAAACTGTGGCTTCTCGTGTGCCCCCATGGACCCTGCTTTTTGCTTTTGGAAGGGCTTAGATTTCAATGACCTTAACGCTGATCTGTTATTATCCAATCCCATTTATTTGTAGGAGGGAAGTTTGCTTTTTCCCATGGGTGCTCATGCAGTAACAGGTTTCTAAACAAATCGTGCAGTCTGAACTGGCATTAAGGGAAACTGCTGAGTGGGCTTAGAACCATTTCAATCATATATAAAAATTCTTCCAATTGCTGCTTGTGTTCCCCAAATAGTTTTGCTTCTATCCTTAATACAGCACCTGGGAGAACCTAAGTTATTTCCCTGAGTAGGTGTGGACCAAGACCCAACGCCACCAGCTCTTTCTGGGACTCAGCATCTGCCCCAAGGGCACCATCTTCCAGTCCCACCGGGATCAGTCCAGGGTGCCGTGCCCAACTCAGGACACAATTCCAGATCATGAACATGGTGCCCCCTAACTCTCTCAAGAAGTCATGCTCCCTCAATATCTACCCTTTGACTGATTTTCTTACTGTTCCCTTTCTTATAACCACCTCCTCTCTGAGCCCCCAAAGATTAAGCTCTTCTGTCTTCTCCAGCCAAGCAGACTGAGCCTCTTCCTTCTCTGAAGGGAACACAGCAGCTTTGAGCCTGGTGAGCAGCGGTGTGTTAGAGAAGGTCTGTTAGACCTGGCACGTGGCCGGTGTGTAGGTGCCTCAGAGAGCCGCCGTGTAGGTGCCTCAGAGAGCCGCCATCGGCACTGCTCTCATTGGTGAGAAGACCCAGGAATGCTTGGTCTGCACTGTCCACTTGGCTTCTCCCACCCAGTCACCTCCTACAGGAATGGGACAGGGGTAGACAGCTGATATGATCCAGGGGAGAATGAACTGCAAGCAAACTGCAGATGAAAAGACCATGTGGCATTTCATCAGTTCTGCTCCTGCCATAGGGACCTGTCAGCTGAAATCAAGCCTTGTACTTATGCTTACTTGTGGCCCAGCAGCCCTGACAGACCAATCTGAATTTGGCAGGGGAACTTTTTGTTCTCACCATACCAGGTCTATGTTGTTGAACACAGGTGGAACCTGAGATGATAGTGTAACGCTACCCTGTTCCCCACAGTTTTTGCTTTTCTTTAGGAAATAACTAAGTCCTTATCATAGGCACTTTTAATTGGTTATAAGGTAACAAAGCAAATAGATGGCTAATCAAAATTACTGAGATGGATTTAAGAAATACTCTGCTGACCGAAAAGGATATTGGGTGGGTAAATCTACCATAGCTTAAGTCTAAAATATAGGAGCAGACTCCCACTCATTCACACATCCACCCACACACACATCCACCTACACCCTTCTCTCTCTCATCATCTTCCCCTGCCTCTTCCCCCAATTTTGGAACTCTCCATGAACCACCTCCTAACCCAGGTAAGTACTCTGAAATCTCGGGGAGCTATGGTATATCTGGAGACGGGTAAGAGAAAAGGTCTGCACTGGACTCACTTTAGTTTGGGAAAGAACAGCCTACGGCCAGCCAGCCAGATGTCAAGGCCAGACTCAGAAAGGGGTTAAACTCAGTTACGTCAAAACAAAACAAAACAAAACAAAAAAAAATCAGTTATGTCGTCTAAGGTGGGAAGAGAAGTGAAAAGTATAGGTGGTGGAAGAGTAACCCATGCATTAAAAGGAAGAATTACTCCCATGTCAGAGCCACAGTCACAGAGCCCCAGGATAGGCAGGTTAGCTCTGTCTGCACTGACTAAATTATGATCAACGGAGAGAGGCAGAAGTACATCTGTACAATGGTAAGCACCCAAGTGTACTCTTCCAGATGCTTTCAACTGCCTCTTGGGAACCCAAGGGAAAGAAATGGGGTTTGTACTTCACCAAGACCCTTCAGGTACTCCCCATGCCTAGTCCAGACAGGCAACTTAAAAAAAAAAAAAAAAAAAAAAAAATGATTGGGGAGGGGAGAGAACGAATGACAGAGGAGACGAAAGGCAGGGGGGGCAAAAAAGACACACAGTGGCACATCTCCCTGATAACTACCAACAGTGTTGCCTAGAAGGGCACATCAGAAAGCTGCTGCTGCCTGACAGGTCCAGCTGAGAGCTCATGTCTTGGCTTTGATTTTCAGGTAGAACAAATGCATACATTGACACAGAATGTGCAATACAGGCAGGTAGTACTGGTACGAGAACCTTAAATGAATGCATTTCCTCGCTTTGGGGTTAGGATCTTTTTAAAAATTTTCAATCTGTAAGCTCAACTCTAGTAAGAGTTTTCTCTGCATTTTAAATTCCCACCAACCAAACGACAAAAATACAATCTACATTTAGAGATAAGATAGGACCTGCTACCAATACCAGTATGATTTTATTGGAATATGGAATGTAAACAGATGTTTTCAAACGAACAATCTAACCTTATAAAAATGTATGGCATTATTAAATAGTTAATAAAGAAATCCTAAGGTATGATGTGGGTAGACACCTCAAGCTCTAGCCTAGCTGTAAAGTCCCCACAGCTGTGGCATGGCCCTGCAACTGGGGGGAGGGGACTGCCTGCAAACCATACTGGTGACAAGTCCCCAAAATGAAATCAGCCCGACTATTTTTTAAAGCAGAATCTAGCTTCCTTTGTTAACCTGAAAGCTAGCACAATGGATCCCAAGCTCTGACACTTGATCCAGGAGCTCCAACCCGCACCCCCCGGCCCTCCCTGACCCCAGGTCCCTCATATGATGTTGCTCTGCTCAGCCACCTAGGAGTGGGCCACCTTGCACATGCAACCCCAGTCCCTGCATGTGAAGAAGACAGCTCTGCCATCACATCCACTTATCACCTCTCAGAGCTTCAAGATGCAGGTTACCCAAATCATAGAGGGAAACTGCTTCTCATGGGGATAAAGAGAGGCAAAAAGGGGTGGGGCAGGGGACTACATTTTCCTTAACAGGTCTTTCCTAAGTACACTCTAATAGGATATTTCTCTCACTCCCCAACCTGCCTGAAGACCAACTTTCCAGCTTTCATTACAGTTGTAACCAAAAAGTCTCTGTTTCAGAGAGGTGCATGAACATAGGTGCACAAACAGGGACGTATGTGCTAGGAAATGGTAAGGTTTTCCTTATAAGGCTGCTAAAGGAAAAAAAAGGCTACACAGAAAAAATAGCAACAAGATTTTATGGTTAGGCAAATCAACAAAGGTTACAGTGAGCTCCAAGTTATGCACTTCGCATTGAACTTTTGATGAGTCAGATGGACCTGTTCACGGCATCACAAGGTCTCAAGTGATGACTCCTGACATCAAAGGGGCCTCTTATGAGTGATTGCAGTTTGCTCCCAAATGACTACACTTAGAAGAAAACTGCAGTGGTGAGGTACATTTCCTAGAGAGCTCATGTCATAAAAAAATACATAAAACATGAATTTGTAAAAGCTTAAAAAAAAATACTGTCACTGTTTTAATATCTCCTTTTCTTAAATGAGGCTGGTGTGTCAGTACAGACTGCTGACTTAGCTAAAACTTGAGCCTGAATCTCACCAAAGGAAACCCAGACCACAGTGGAATAGATAGGAAGTCAGATATTCAGAGCTTGTTGACTGAATGGGTTAATTTAACAGCGGTCTCCTGTTAAATAAAGGTAAATGTACAACAACTCCGAGTCTCTCATCTCCCATGCATTCCAAAGGGAGTGTTCCCTCAGATCCTGAACTATGTGCATCGTCACACTGCCACGATAGCAGCTCCCTGTAGACTAGTACTGGGGGATTTCTTTCTTTTTGACAGACATTTAGGTCTTTACTCTTCTTTGCATTTAGAAGGAATGACTAGAATTTCTTTTTATCACATTGTAGTTTTCCTTCAAGATTTGTGTTTGGTTGGTTGGTTTTATTGGCAAGCATCAATGCCTCATTACCCGTCGCCTTCCAAGTTTTCACCGGGCTGCCGTGAGGCCACTGGAAAGCACAGCATTGTCTGCACAAGGCTGGGACTGCTCCTTTACCACGGGGTCTGCAAGAAAACAGGATGGGAGTCAGCCAAGTCTGGGCTTGGAGGTGACAGAGACATCATCATGACAAACCCCCTTCCACAGTGGGACAATGAGAGAGATGGACAGACTGACGGGAGAGCTGAGGCCAGAAGAGTGACAGAAATCACAGAACGAAGGTTGGAGAAAAATCAGACACTGAAAAATAACCGGGAATTTGCTCTTAGAGTCAACCCTTATACTTGCCTCAGAGGGCAAGTTCAACAACTGAGGCCCACACACACTGACTTCCCACAGCTCAAAATCACTACTAATCTTCCTGTGTGTTATTTTCCTTAGATACTATGTCAGATCCAACCCCCAATTTCTTCAAATCATGTGCAGTAATGAGCACTTGGGAGCAAAGGAATGAAAAGAGCCATTAGAAGACCTATTAATTTTAAGCAGCAGTTATTTGAAACATTTTTTTTTGACAGAAGATGTGTGTTCAGAAAAGTAGACGGATCATGAATTACATATTACAAACACCAAAATTCTTAATTCAATCTAACTCAAAGGTGAAAATAGCATCTTGTGCCAGAAATTGGAAAAAGGACCTCTGGGTTGTACTTGTTAGAGGTCTTGAAGGTTAAAAAAAAAAAAAAAAAAGAGGTCTAGAAGGCCAAAGGGTAAAACCTTTCCAATTTGCTGTCTACTAATGCTTATGGGCCAACAGCTTCAAAATTTGTATTCTTCAGGTAAGACGCGCTTAATCTCCAGAGGGGAAGAAAAGAAGGGTAGATAGCATACTGGCCAAGCAACAGACAGGCTGAAGGTTTTCTTCTTGATCCAGAGAGTGGGCTGAGACTGGTCCTGTAACCTGTATCCCCTATCTCCTCTATGCCTGGACTAAATCATCTCATGTTGCCAACAATTAAGGGGAAAGTCTATCTGAGACATACTTTATTGGGAGGGAGGGGCCAGGGAGCTGTACGCAGGCAGCCAAGAAGCAACCATGTGCACTGAATACATACACACATACATACATACATACACACTCTGAAGTGAGACCTAAAAATTCTTTAACTCAGATAGGATTTTAGTGAGGTCCTTCCATAGCTGCTTTCCTTTCTTCAGATTCCTTTTACTGAATTTAACTCATTTCCTTCTTTAAAAATATACTATGGTCATCTTATTACTTTTAACCAACTACTTTGTTTTTTTCACGGGAAAAAAACATGTTTGATTAGGTTTCCACACAGATATATCCGAAAACAAAGTTCAGATATTTGTGATCTCTCAGCCCAGGGCCACAGGGAACGGTCTGCAGACCAGACTCAAGGGGAGCTATGGCAGTGGACAAGCAAACACCTCTGCAGATCAAGAAAAGGAACTGCAAGAGCTGTCTCAATAGTCCAGAATGAATGAGGCCAAATTCCAAGGATGATTCAATCCAAACACCTAGAATTCTCCTGACTGGCCTCAAAGATAAAGAACAGGAGACTTATTCCTTTAATAAATCAGGCCCCTGCAAATGGTCCCTGGAGACTCACAGAAGTAGGGATGCTCCATGGCCTCTTTGGCGGTCAGTCTCTGTTGATGGTCGTATCGCAGAAGTTTGTCCAGAAGATCTAGGGCCTCAGGGCTGACGAGGTGTCTGTTCTCACTGTGGATAAAGTTTTCCCAGCGTTTCCGTGAATGTCTGAGGAGGAAAGGGAAGCACTGGTACTGAGATTCAATTCAACAAGAATCCAGACATTACCATGGTTAAAGCCAATAGAATCTTAGAACCCCAGGAGGATTATAAACTTATTAAATCTCATTCTCACAGGTGTCTGCCCCACCCTCCACGGGAATATCTGAGGCATCTTGAAACAAAAAACATGCTCTCTGATAAAATGAACTAAAGCTTCTACATCTGATTTAGAATTTGTGGCACCTTCCTAGATCATTTCTTATGGATCAGGCTTTTAGTCAATTCTGGTGAGGCACAGAGGTGACAGAGTTATTTTTGTTGTGCAGCAAAAATATTTAGAGAGCTAGCCTTGGAAACAGAGGCTCCACAAAACACTGAGAACTGTCAACGCATTTACTTTTCAACACTAGTACACTGTACCTGCAAATATGCTTTAAAATTTGCCACGTTGGGGGGATCCCTGGGTGGCTCAGCGGTTTGGTGCCTGCCTTTGGCCCAGGGCGCGATCCTGGAGTCCCGGGATCGAGTCCCACGTCAGGCTCCTGGCATGGAGCCTGCCTGCTTTTCTCCCTCTGCCTGTGTCTCTGCCTCTCTCTCTCTCTCTATGTCTATCATGAATAAATAAATAAGATCTTAAAAAAAAATAAAATTTGCCACCTTGTAGAAAACCCGTTAACTAGAACAAGAAAAAACTATAAATCTCTTCCTCAAAGAAGAATCACAGCTTTCTAAGATTTTCCATTAAAATAAGCATACACTGTCCTGCAAAGCATTTCACTGTAACAGGATTTTGTCTCCTATTTTCTATGGACTGACAGGTTATCTCTTGGAGAAGTACAACGATCAGAAGACACATGTAAACAATGCCCAAACCTCAAAACAAGTTTTAAAAAGCATACATGAGAAAAAAGAAGGGTATTTTCAACTTTGCTATGATTAGCAAGTGATTTCGGCGAATATTCCCTCTTCTGAAATGGGTTTAGTTAAAACCCTCGTTCTCTCTCCCTCTCTCTTACTTACTGTCCCAGGATATCGTTGAAGTGCGGATCTAGGTCTATGTGATACTTCTTCAGATACCCATACAGCTCATCTGTACCCAGAACCTTGGCAATGCGAACAAGCTGAAACACAAAACAAACTGACCAAATTACTGAGCACAGAGCTCACCGCAAGCCTGTGAGGATGCTATCCCAAGAAATGAGAGGACTTCTCCATCACTGAATCTCCAGGGACCAGAGGCAGATTGGAGCCCGGGGCTGACAGGAGGTAGACCAAAGGCCAATGATGTTCACAGAAAGCAAATTTCCAAACTCCCTTTAAAATGGTAATAACTGGGATCCCTGGGTGGCGCAGCGGTTTGGCGCCTGCCTTTGGCCCAGGGCGCGATCCTGGAGACCGGGGATCGAATCCCACATCAGGCTCCCAGTGCATGGAGCCTGCTTCTCCCTCTGCCTATGTCTCTGCCTCTCTCTCTCTCTCTGTGTGACCATCATAAATAAATAAAAAAAAAAAAAATTAAAAACAAAACAAAAATAAAATGGTAATAACTTAAGACAATAATCTTCCAGAAGCTGACAATTACGGGGGCATCACAATCTAATCTAGAAGCTAGTTGTTAGACAAGGTGTGTCTGACTTCTTCACAGACTCACTGTGGGGCATACGTGGAGCTTAGTAAGATAGCTTTATCTGGCTCTATGTTTGGGGACCTAGTAACCACAGACAAAATCTCATGAAGCTCTTTACCCTGAAGGAGAACTTAAGTGCAGACACTGAGTGACTCAAGGATAGCATCCCTGTCAACAGACTCCCATTTCTTTGGCATGTGCCCCCACATGGGGAAGAGCCAGTTAGTGTTTGCTCACCTGGTCATAGTTGTCCTGTCCGTGAAAGAAGGGCTCCTTTCGAAAGATCATGCTTGCTAACATACAGCCCAAACTCCACATGTCCAAGCTGTAATCGTACATCTGGGGAAACAAGGTCAGCCTGTTAGTGAAAGGTGTTGCAAATGTATTTCTTTGATCTGGATTTCTAGTCTTCAGTTGACCTTTGCACATATTTTAGAATTCAAAGAAAAAAAAAAAAGTCACTGAGAAAAATCTGAAATGACTGCTTCAGGCTGGGGTTTTGAATGTATCCAAACTGACTTAATAAACAGCACACGAGGAGAAGCCCTAAGGAAACACACAAAGGAGGCGTGAGTTGTACCTGATAGTCCACAAGGAGCTCCGGTCCCTTGAAGTACCTCGATGCTACACGGACATTGTACTCCTGAGCAGGGTGGTAGAACTCTGCCAGACCCCAGTCTATGAGCCGCAGCTACAAACACAACAGAAATCAAACCCGTAAAGGAGTGTTTCTAGACACCTGTGCCTTAGAAAAAGGCCACATCACGTTAGCTGACAATATGTGCGCTACATAACAAATGTTAGCCAGTGCACTGGCAAAAATTACCCTTTCAGCAACTGTGGAAGAGGTCACCTCTACAGTAGAGCTTTCAGAATCTTATTTGTTGTTGTTTTTTTTTTTTAATTTAAATTATCCTGGCTTATCATTCTCTTCCCATCAATCAAGCTTAAGCTTTTTACTCTGCCTCTGTTTTACTTGCATATAACACATTCCCCCATTATTAACAGCTCCCATCATAAGCTCAAGCCACAACACAAAGGGTTGGAGACCCAGGCCCCACCCCAGGATTGAAGCATTGCTCCAGCTTTTCATTAATCACACAGTAGTGGAATCACTTACTCACCAATCAGAGACAACCAGAATTGGATATGAAAAACAGGAGGGACCCAAGTGTAAAGGCTAGGCAGACTGGTCTAAGGGTCATTAAAAGAAGTACAAACCATCTGCTGGAGTTTCTTTGCGAGGCCCTCTGGAAAACCATGACCAAAATAAACAAGGGACTACAGTTAGGCTCACGGGTCTACTTTCCTTGTGTACCATGCTCATGCAGAGCAGAAAGCAACACTGGAGACCGGAGAAATAACAATAACACAAGTCTGCCAAAGAAAACAGTACTGGTCTGCAGTCCCTCCTAGGTCAATACCTAGAGTTGTGGTCTGCCCTAGACCTTTTAAGAAAAGCCTTGTTGCTGCCTGGCTGCAACGGTACCTTTTTCTGTTGGTGATCTATCATGACATTGTGAGGTTTCACATCCCTGTGCATGATTCCCTTGCTGTGGCAGTAATCCAGAGCCTATTAGATAAGAAAGCACAGAGAAAAGTAAGCACACTGTCTACCAACCTCCCAACGCAAGCATATTATTTGTGACAGCTTCACGTGAATACAATCTCCCAAGGGGCAGCTTACTGCTGCGACAGAGGACAATAACCATGCCTCAGATGGTACCCCTAGTGCTCTGTGCACACTATGCTGGCAGCCGGCGGAAAAGGGGCTGCGTTAAGGAGGGAAGATAGGAGACACTTCTCTGGACACTCTTGCTACTTGCAGTTAGTAAGTAACACTTTACCAGTCACTTTGACTTAGGAATCATACATTAATCTATTGGTCTAACTCAAAGGGTTTAAAACCAGTCCTGGGAAACTCACTAGAGTCCCCTCTCATAGTGATTCAAATGGGAATGACAAACTGTGACATCTGACATGGTTTGTCTTCTAGACAAGTGCCCACTGTGGACTTTTGGGATTAACAAGTATTCTAGCTGAGTGAAGTAAGTCAGTCGGAGAAGGACAAACATTATATGTTCTCATTCATTTGGGGAATATAAATAATAGTGAAAGGGAATATAAGGGAAGGGAGAAGAAATGTGTGGGAAATATCAGAAAGGGAGACAGAACGTAAAGACTGCTAACTCTGGGAAATGAACTAGGGGTGGTAGAAGGGGAGGAGGGCGGGGGTGGGAGTGAATGGGTGACGGGCACTGGGGGTTATTCTGTATGTTAGTAAATTGAACACCAATAAAAAATAAATTAAAAACAAAAAACAAAAAAAAAACAAAAACAAGTATTCTAGTATTAGTATTTTCTTTTACAAATAATCCTTAAGCCAACTGGCCTTTAAGGATTCTATTTTTCCTCTAAGGGAAGATATTGCTTCCTAGAAGATAGAGGATATACAGGTAAGATTTTAAGTGTATAAGCCAATGAGTTTTTTGAGCACATTCATAGAATTGTGCGACTGGCACCACAATCCAGTCTTGAAACTTCTGCCATCATCCCAAAAATCCCCAGCAGCTTGCCTGGGATTGGTCACCATTCCCATTTGCCCCCTACCTCAGCAGTAACCACAAACTTGCCATTGCTACTGATCTGCCTTTTCTGGACAATTGTAAAGTGGAATGGTACAATATACAGTACTCTTTTTTTTTTTTTTTAAAGATTTTATTTACTCAGAGAGAAAGAGAGAGAGAGGCAGAGTCACAGGCAGAGGGAAAAGCAGGAACTCGATACCGGGTCTCCAGGATCACACCCTGGGCTGTAGGCGGCGCTAAACCCACTGTGCCATTGGGTCTGCCCAGTACTCTATCTTCTTTCCCTCAGCATTATGTCACTGAGATTCATCTGTGTTACGTTTTTCTTCCTGAGTAGCATTCCACTGTATGGATGTACTAGTTGATGGATATCTGGGCTGTTTCCAGTTTGGGGCTATTATGAATAAGGCTGCTTATGAATATTCATATACAGGCCTTTGAGAGGACACAGGCTTTCATTTCTCTCATGCAGATTCCTGAGGGTGGAAATGCTGAGTTTTATGTTAGTTTACATCTAACTTTTTAAGAGTCTGCCTAATTGTTCTCCAAAGTGCCTGCTCCAGTTTACATTCCCACTGGTAATGTATGAAGGTTCAGTTTCTCCACATCCTCGTCAACACTTGTCACTGCTTCATCTTTGTGATTATCGTTGTTCTGGCCGGTCTGAAGTGGGATCTCATGTGGATTTGAATTATATTTCCTTACTCAGGGATCAGGTTGACATCTTTTTGGGTGTTAGTGGTCATGCTGTATCTTCTCTGGACAAATACTGATTCAAATCTTTTACTCATTGTTTCTTTGGGTGGTTTTAGAGAATACAAAAATTTGCTTCTATTTCTCCTTTTTTGAACACAGTAACTTTTCCCATAAATTTTAAATTAGGCCCTATGGCTTGTCTTAAAAAGCACTGAAGCCTACCTGAGTGCCATGATTTTCTTCTTGAGTAACAAAACAGCAACTCACCATCTTGTGGTTCCTACTATGTGCTTGGCACTGAGTGGTTTTAGGGAAGTTTTCCACAGGACAAGATCAGGGTTTTTCAACCTCAGCTGTGCTGATATTTTGGACCAGATAATTCTTTGCTGTGGGGAGCTGCAGGGTGTTTAAAAGAATCCCTGGGCTCTTCTCACCAGATGCCAGCTGCACTCCTCCAAATTGTGACAACCAAAAATGGTTCCATATTTTGTCAATTTGACTTGGTTGAAAACCACTGGACTGGGTCCAAGAATGATCCCCAAGATCAGCAAATCCAGGAATAAACAAATTTTGCTTTTCCCCAGACACAAAAAAGTAAACAGTGCGCGATGCTTTTTATATGAAGGTAAAAAACATGCAAAACTAAACTGGTGGTAGAATTGAGAATATTATCTTCAGAAAAGGAGATCCGGAAGAGAAGGGGCACAGGACAGCCTTCTGGGGTATTCTTTTTTCTCTGCCAGCCCTGTTCAACAGAACTTTCAGTGATGATAGAAATATTCTATATCTGCCTGTCCAATATGGTAGCCACTAGCCACACGAGGCCACCGCACATCTGAAATGTGGCTACTGAGATAAAGGAAAGGAATTTCAAATTTTAATTAAAACTTAAATAGCTGTGCCTGTGGGCAACAGCTACTGTACTGGACAGCATAGTACTATGTAGATCTGGGTGAAGGTTCCACTTATGTAAAAACCCAAAAACCTGTACACTTAAGATTTATTCATTTATGGAAGTTCTACTTCAATGTAATTTTTCTCTGTTTTGTTTTGCAACAACAGGTATAGCAAGATTCCACAACGGCTTTGTGGCAGTATCTTAGGAAACCAGGGCTCCTGAGGACAGAGTTCCCTGGACCTGAGCACAGGCACCCAACAACCACTTCACAGCCCTCTGGCCTCAGTTTCTTCCACTGTTTCAGTGAAGCTGAAGATTTCCTCTTCCTTTTTTTTTTTTTTTAATTTTTTATTTATTTATGATAGTCACACATTGAGAGAGAGAGAGAGAGAGAGGCGGAGACATAGGCAGAGGGAGAAGCAGGCTCCATGCACCAGGAGCCCAATGTGGGATTCGATCCCGGGTCTCCAGGATCGCGCCCTGGGCCAAAGGCAGGCGCTAAACTGCTGCGCCACCCAGGGATCCCAGATTTCCTCTTCCTCATCTAGTTCCCCCAAAGAGAAAATCTGGCAAGTGTCAATTCTGTTATTTTGCCTAGTCTTTGTCCAAAGGAATGAACTAATAAGGACCATAATACCTGGGGTGTAAGAAATACCTGAGCAGAGGCTGAACAAGTAGAGGAAGGGAATTCATTCTTGTGCCAAGTTCACTAGTCAGACTCCCTGTGGAGTCACTGACATGCTTTTAAATTCCTTGGGGGAGCTATTTCACTTTCAAAATCTGGCATTATCTGATCATTAGGCATGAAAGACATTTTTCAAGCTTCATCTGGGGTCCTGTGCCTCATTAGCAGAAAGAATGTCCTTACTGCCTGCCTGGCCGCTACCTCCAGAAAGCAGAAGGGATATCAGACACAAAGGACTGTCTGAATGACCAGCCTGTGGAGACTTGTGTCATCGGGATGTCTTTACTTGACCTAAGGACAACTGTGCAAGATTATAAATCTTCATCTTTGGTGTGGTAAGTTAAAAACACAAAATCTTAACACCTTACTTAAAAATAACCTACTGTGAGATTTAGATTGCGGCTCTCATTGGGTGAATGCATGGGGTTCTCTGGAAAGCACCCCCAGGGAAGGAGCTAGCCTGACAGCTCACAAGACCACACCACCACTAATAACCTCTTCTCCACAGACATCTGCAATTCTGGCATGGAAAGGACATGCAGAAAGATGTAATACACCAAGCTCTACCTTCAAATGTTTCTGACCTTATTGACAAAAGAAAGACCCATTAGTTTTAAGAGTGGACTCTTAAATCTACCACCTTGGTACTAATGATAAGAGGTTTGTGTAAGTGCTTCTAAGAAAATACATTCACCGTACAGGGCTAGTTCTTCAAACTCCCATTCCCTAAAACTAAGCCTTAATTAAACTTGGGATTTAAAAAAAAAAAAAAAAAAAAAAAAAAAAAAAAAACTTGGGATTTTGTTCAAGTAATTGTTCACAATCCCATCCAATCTCCATCTTGGCAATTTTCTTCAATAATGCCAATAACTTAATTATCTCTATCTTTCAGAGGTTCTTAAATTGAGATCCCCACACCCCATAAAACTTTATGTAATACTGTGTATTTATACATGCATTTTGGTGGGGAGGGGGGGAGTTTAAAAGTTCTCATTAGATTCTTAGTGATCTAGACTCAAAACAACTTAGGAGCCATTGGTCTATTCCAATTTACAAGCCTTTTTAGAATTCTTTACCTAAGTGTGTTTTTTTAAAATATTTTAATTATTTATTTAATTATTTATTATTTAAAATATTTTAATTATTTATAAATAATTATTTAATTATTTATTCTACACACACGTAGAGACAAGGCAGAGGGAGAAGCAGGCTCCATGTAGGGAGCCAATGTGGGACTTGATCCCAGGACTCCAGGATCGTGCCCTGGGCTGAAGGCACGGGCTTAACCCCTGAGCCACCCAGGTGTCCCAGAATTCTTTACCTAAGTGTGTACCTAGACAAACTAAAAAAAGGTCATTCCTCCACCAACCAGTAATGCTTCAAAATTTCCATCTTGGGATTACTAAGTGTCCTAAAAGGGCCACCCATCACCTCTCCTTGCATGTCTAGGTCAGTCAGGGCTAGAGGATAGGCTGGGAAGGGGATTATGAGTGATGACAAGAGAAAGGAGATTGCAAATGCCTGCCTACCCAGTATGCGTGTCCCTTTCTACTGGGACTTCAATGCTCTGGCCCATTAAAAAGTGAAGTCTACTTCCCCACCCTTTGAATCTAGGTATGGCCAGGATCTGCTTTGGTCAACAGGGCATTAAGAGACATGACACAAGTAGACGCTTGAAAAGCACTTACACATTTAACTTCACCCTCTCATGCTACTAGGAACCCTGAGGCCACCACAGGAGGAAGTAGCTTAGACTAACCCCCATAGAAAGAGCCTTCAGCTATTCCAGTTGCCATTCCAGATATGTGAATGAGGCCATTTGGGACCAATGTGCACCAGTCAAAAGACTCACCCAGCTAATCCCACAGAATTATGAGAAATAGTACATAATTTTTAAAAAATTGTTAAGTTCTGGGTGATCTGTTACACAGTAAAAATTGATAGCATTAAGTAAGCAGCAAAAAGAAAATCCGAAGGCCAACAAGAACTATGAAGAAGGAAGTTCTGATTTTTGGCATGTTCTTGGTATCTCCTGACTGTTCCACAGGAAAGTTTCTATGTAAAAATCCCACAACAGAGATCGCAATGGAAGTTAAAACAAAAACAAAAATAAACCCTCGGGGCACCTGGATGGCTCCGTCGGTGGAGCCTGCGACTCCAGATCTCAGGGTCATGATTTCAAGCCCCACGTTGGGTGTGGAGCCTACTAAAAAAACAAACAAAACAAAACAAAACAAAACCACCTCACTAAATTCTGTAAGTGTCAAGAGAGAACCTACCTGAGTTCTCTTTGTCCTCTCAAAAACTTCTTGGGAAGTGGGAGGGAGGATGGAATAACTGGGTGACAGGCATTGAGGAGGGCACCTGATGTGATGAGCACTGGGTGTTTGTTACATGTGACTGATAAACTACTGAACACTACATCTGAAACTAATGACGTGCTATGTGTTGGCTAACTGAAATCATAAAAAAAAAAAAGTCTCCTTTGATGAATACACCTGAAAAGATTCACTGCCTCTGAATGCCACTTACCTTAAGTAGCTCATACATATAAAACCGGATATCGAAGTCTGTCAGGATCTGGTAAAGTTGCTGAAACACATTTCAGATAGCAGAAAGTTAATTTAGTCTCATCATTTTGTCATCCCAAATATTGGCCATAATTCTCTGTAAACTTTACTGCTTAAGTCACTGAAGAACCCCAGGACTTTTTACCACTTGATCTGGAACAAATGAGACAAAGACCAAAGATGAGGGTATAATACTTTAGTTTTTTTTGTGTGTGGGGTGGGGTGTGTGTGGAACTCCAAGGGAGAGAAACACTTAATTCACTGTGGATCTTCTAAAAACTTGTTCAATGCTCCATCATTTCAACACCCTAAATTACATTATTATGGAGATAAAGCCCAAGTTGTCAAATTGTCCTCATATTCTTACTATACTTCAAACAAAGTAATCCACTGGAGCAGCAGTGTCCGTCAGAGAACTAAGTTCTGAGTGCAGAGCAGAACCTGAAGAACTTCATTGGCCCACGTGGTAAAAAGTGGCAAGACAGTCCACCTGCTTGGTTCTGGCAGATGGTAAGAGACTTAAGAAAGGAGTACGAGAGTGAGATGTTACAGAAAAAAAGAATAGACATAGGCACTGAAAATGATTCCAGGTCAAAAGGACATGCAAACAGTTCTCATACTGGGACACAGACATACCCACTAGGAGTTTTGTTTTTTTAATTTCAATTTTTAAGAGGCAGAGTAGCATTAATACATCCAGGTTCATTAAAGTCATCACAAACCTTCATCAGAAACTATACTATTATTTTTAGTAATCAATTCCAAGTATATGTTTCCCCATCAGTCCAAAGCAGCACCTTCTAGAAAATCAGTACACTTTTTAAAACATCCTTTGTTTCTTTACTGAAGACTCAGGCAGTAAGAGGGAAGCTCTCTAAGGAGCTCTGATCAGCATATACAATTGTATCTGTGTAAGGAGGAAGTAAAACTACACATCCCAACTTGTTTGTATTTATAATGATATATGGACATTAATATGTGGGTGATTTTGCATATATGCGTGTGGGGGATGGACAGCTGGCACACGGGGAAATAAAGGAAATTTTTCATTGTGTACCATTTTATATTCTAGATCCATGTAACTACGTCACCTGTTCAGAAAGATAAACAATTTGCCAAATTTAACATCCTCTAAGAACACCAGGATTTAGCTTCCTCCTCAAATTTTCCATTGAGAAGAGTAATTCTCCCTCTGGCTTGGTAAGAGTATTTGATTTCTTCAACCTCAGGCAGCAGCCAGCACAGAGCATGAGAACGTGCGGATCAAACACCGGTGGTGCCTGGGAGCTGCCCTGCTATGGGAGGCTAACCTGGCTTAGGGGGAACTGCACAGATGGCACTAGCACAGCACCACTCTGGCTCAGGAGTGGATTCAACTTCAGAACAGCCAAACACCCAAGTATTCTGTCCTCCAGCTTGGCTCCGCATGGCAAGGAAGATTTCTCAGCCGGCATACCAACAACCCATATGTACAGACACGAGCTGAAGATACTATCTCTGGGTGTCAAATCAGCTCCTCCTCCGAGGATTAAGGACATCACTCCTAGACACTGTGCCAAGTTTAACCTCAAGTCAATATACAGGCACATGACAGTGAAGCAAGCATTTCCTAACCCTCTGAAGGTTGGAATATTTTACTTACAGAGAACAAATATGCAGTATTTTATCATTTGGACTTTTATCTGTGGAAGGTTTTCCTCTCCTATCATGTGGTATCCATACCAGGCATCTGTGTAAATGGTGTTAAGACAGAACACAAAACGTCCTTGGATTGCCAATATAATATTTCTAGCTACTCCAACCAACCTCAATGTTATGTAATATAAAACACTAAATGAATACAGTGGTCAGGCCTAATACATTATGAAGTCCCAAATGATAGGCTGACATTCACTCCCATCTCTTAGGAGCTCTGGGAAGGAGACCAAACTACATCTAGAACATTTTACCTCCTGGGCCTAAAATTCAGGACTCGTCAAGGTCCACAGTCTGGCTTCATCTACTTTTGTGGCTCTGTTCCCACTGTTGCCCCCAGGGGGTCTCCAACTCTGGCCAAATAAACCTGCTTGCCTCCTCTGTTCTTTCTTTTCCGGGTCCCTACCTCTTTCCAAACCTAGAACACATCATCCCTCTCCCTTAGCCTGTTAAGTCAAGAGAGCTGATGGTGGTCCCCCTTCCTTATCTGAACTCTCTTGCTATTTACTGTCCTCGGGGGTGTCCCTGGAGTTAATGTTCCCCACTCAGGCACTTGGCTGTGTGCAACAAGAGGCCGCTCCACTCTGCCTGCATCCCAAGTCCCATGCTAGTGTCCTGGCACATCAGGCACACACCTCATGGGGAAAAAATAGGTGCTGTGGCTGGTGGTAGTCACCAGCTTACTAACTCAAGATCTTTGCTTTTCCTCCCTCAAGTATGGTAGGGGCCACCATACAACCTGGTCCATATTCTAAGTATTTGGGTAACACAACAGCAGAGTAGTACATGCTGTATATATACCTCACCCATGAATGGCGGTACCCAGAAGGCAGTCGATAAATATTTGCCTTTGAAGATGTTCACGAGTCAATGGAACAAAATTAAAACTGTCTTCCAGGAAACACAAGTGTTAAAGAGTCCATGACAAGTTATAAAGGGAAATTTCACAAGAACCACACTTTTCTTCCATTCTTCTTGGCCAGCTATGTGGAGAACATTGTTAACCAACCGACTGTGAAATGTTGGCAGGAAATTAGCTTTGCTTGTGTTTTCATGAAATAAGTGACTTATCAAAAACAAGCCTATGCTTCCCAGAAGATTACAAAGGTGCTGAGGAAGAAACCAATCATCAATCCTTGTTTGGTCTCAAAGCCTCAAACACACTGGCATTTTCTTAGGAACCAGGCCTACTCTAGGACTACTCAAAAGGCCCAAGGTGGAAATTTTCTGGGACTTTTTATTAATCTCAGAAAGTCTGAGGACAATGGGAAAAAAGGCAATCTGATCAATGGCCTCAGAACCTCTTTGGTCTCAAACTACCACCCAGAATAGAATGGCCTCACGTGGGCCTCGCTCTTGCTGTATACCTGTTGGTCCTCTGACTGCAGGTATATTTCAGCATACCAGTCAGCTATAGGTTCCTCAGGCCCCATCCCTGAGAACTCATTCAGGAGGACTACACATCTCAGCAAGCCATATGTGGGAATCACCAACACAGCTAACTCTCACCCTGCACACAGAGCTTGCAGATTCCCTTACACACACAGCTTGGTCTGTATCCAGAAATCCCAGTGGTCCCCACGTAGGGAGAAGAAAAACTGGGGGGGAGTGGGATATAAAGTCAAAGATGCTTAATGCAGTTATCACCAGTTCTGGCATTACGCATAACCGCAAGATCCAGAATAAAATCAAGGTCAATATTTTTAGAAATTTAAGGAAGTAGAAAAAATCATTAATCAAGCAAATCAAAGTTATTATTAATCACCCAAAAACATCTTAGAAGATCTCCACATCAAACTCAAACAGCATTAACAAGGCCTTAGGACATCAGCTAGTCAAGGCCCACTTCTATAGGAGGGATTCAGAAATTCTCCACAGAGCAACTTGGGTCTACTATCTTCTCAAATGGACTCTACTCAGGGTACCTTATCAATCTTTAAAATGTCCAGATGATATACTTTGCTTAAAATGTCTATTCATTTTCATTTATACTCTTCCAAAGGGAAAGAAAACTGAGAAGAAACCTTTTCTGCCATAAACTCTACATTAATTTCCCTGAGAAAATGTCAAGTTTGTGGAGTTTTCTATAACTGTTTATTCCAACTTTTAGAGACTGGCTTTTCCTATTCCTTTGTTTGGAAGTTTTGTCTTTTTTTTTTTTTTCCTGAGTGTCACTATGTATCTGTTATGATCGCTTTGACACATATAAAGCATAACTATTTCAAGGAGAAATTGACCAAACCAGTACCTCTACCATAAAATGAAGTATGAAGGGGAAAAACGATAAGGCCACAGAAGATCTGAACTAAATTACAAGCTTGATGTAAAAAAATGGCCATGCACTAAAGTCGCAAAGCAATCGCCAACAAAGTCCAAATAACCAACATTATATAGGTCATGTTCCTCTAAACACAGTGCAGCCAAATTAGGAATTAACAACAAAAGACTATCTTTGTTAAAAAACCATGTGGATCCTCCCTCATATTATTCACAATTATACAGCTTCTATGAAGGACATTCCTAGGACAATAATTACTAGGAAACTCTTAAATATGGACTCTACTGTGTATCAGATAGCATTATTGTGTAAGTATTGAATTCCAAGTGTCCTAATAGTACTGGCAAGTAGGAAAAGGTCCTACTTAGTTCTAGTGCTAGCATATTTAGGAGTGAAATATCAAGATGCCTACAACTTACTTTGAGAAGATTTCAATAAAAAGATAAAGAAGGGAAAAAAAAAAAAAAAAGAAGGGAGGGTAAGGTAAGGAAGAGAACTGCAAATATGGTAGATACTATCAACCAGTAAATCTAAGAGAAAAACATGAGAGTATTAATTGTGCTACTCCTTCCAATTTTCAGTAGGTTTAAAAGATTTCAAAGTACATAGTTTGAGGAGAAAACCCCAAATTCATGAGTTTGGAATTTGTACAACTTTAAAATGAAGATTTTTTTTAAAAAAATGAAGATTTATTTATTTGAGAAAGAGTATGTGTGCATGCAAGCCCATTCGTGCAGGTGGAGTTGCAGAGGGAGAGGGGAAAGAAACAAGTAGATACCACACTGAGCGAGGGGCCCACAGGGCTCAATCCCACAACTCTGAGATCATGACCCGAGCTGAAACCAAGAGTTTAATGCTCAACTGACTGACTCGGGTGCCCCCTGGAAATTTAATGTCTGATTTGAAACCTATACAGAAGTGAATTTCATAAGCACAGAATGTAGCTAAGATGGTCCTTGGAGTAAGCACAGATTTAAAGCCCACTTACCATTAATCAAGAAAGACAGAAACACTTGAAATGAGCAGACTTTGACTCAAGAAGTTAGGGGGAAAACAATGAAAACCCAAGAAAGAAAAGAGTTAAAAGGAACAAAGAAGGGAGGAAGAAAGAAAATAGAAGCAAGGAAATAGAAAAAACAAAAACATTTAATAAAACCAAAAGTTATAAGGGAAAGGAGGGGAAAATGAGAAGAGGGAGACAAACCAAGAAAGACTCCTAACTCTGGGAAACAAATGGTTGCAGAAAGGGAGGTGGGTAGGGGGATGGGGTAGCTGGGTGACGGGCACTGAGGAGGGCACTTGATGGGGTGAACACTGGGTGTTATACTCTAAGTTGGCAAACTGAATTTAAATTAAAAAAAAATTAAGAAAAAAAACAAACCCAAAAGCTGTTTCTTTGAAACTACTATTGAGATCTCTAGCAACACTGGTAATTTTTAAAAAGAGAGAAAAGGTACAAATAATGTTAAAAATGTAAAGAAAGAGGTGCCTGGGTGGTTCAATCGGTTAAACATTTGTCTTCAGCTCAGGTCATGTCCCAGGGTCCTGGGATTGAGCCCCACATCAGGCTCCCTGCTTAGCAGGGAGTCGTCTCCCTCTCAGTCTTCCTCTGTGCTCTGTCAAATAAACAAAATCTTTAAAAGAAAACGTAATTACAAACATATTAAAGTCTCTGAGCTCTAAGAGAATTCTATTAACAGTTTTAAGTAAGATTGAAAGTGGACAACTTTAGGGGTACTTGGGTGGCTCAGTGGGTTAAGCATCTGCCTTTAGCTCAGGTCATGATCCCAGGGTCCTGGGATTGAGCTCCACATCAGGGCTCCCAGCTCAGCAGAGTCTGCTTCTCAGGAGGACTACACACCTCTGGCTTCGTCTCCCTCTTCTCCCTCTTCTCCTAACAGGCACATGATGCCTCTGAATGCCACTTCTTTTCTCCTAACTCATGCTCTCTCAAATAAATAAATAAAATCTTAAATAAGAAAAAAAGTGGACAACTTTAGAAATAGATACCATCCAAAAAGACTCAAGAAGAGACAGAAAACCAGAATAAACCTTTCATTTATATGTGTGTACATTCTGAAAAGGATAGTCCAAAGTCTCCCTTCCCTCCCTAAAGATATCTAGATAATCTCTATTTTTTTTTTAATTTTTATTTTTTATTTATGATAGTCACACACAGAGAGAGAGAGAGAGAGAGAGGCAGAGACACAGGCAGAGGGAGAAGCAGGCACCATGCAGGGAGCCCAACGCGGAACTCTATCTTGGGTCTCCTGGATCACGCCCTGGGCTGAAGGTGGTGCTAAACCACTGAGCCACTCGGGCTGCCCTACAATGACATTTTGAAGCTAGATCAAAATGTCCAACTGACACAGCAGACCAAAAAGAGTAGAGGGAATCCAGAACCAGACAACCTCACATGGAAGAACCATAGGAAGGCTCAGGAATCAGTGACCCTGGGTATCAATGAAAGAGTAAACAGATTCAGCTGAAAACAGGAAAATAGGCTTAAAACCACCACACTGAAAAGGGGAATTATGAGAAAGTATACGTAACATTCCCCATAGCGCCCCCCTGCTGGAGGCCAGGAGGCCCACAGCCAGGCTTGCAAGCTCTACACAGGAGCTGACAAGCAGTCATCAGTAATTTCATGACTCTATAAGAGTAGACAGTCAAAAACCATGACATATCAGACAAGTGTGACAGAGACAAAAAACAAGAACACTCAAAAAAGGAATTTAAGAAATTGAAGAAAACATCATGGGGGGGGGAACCCACACATTCTCAGTGAAAAAATAGAAATTACATCAAAGAACAGGATACTACCTTTAAAAGTTCAGAGAACAGAACAGAGCTGAGATGAAATCTAACATTTGAAGGAGTTCTAGAAAGCGAGAACAACGAAGAAAGGAAGGAAATCAAAGAATGTTAAAAATATTGTTCCAAAATAGAAGGACATGAATTTCTAGATTGAAAAGGCCCAGCAAGTGTCCAGAACAAAAGATAAAAGTGACCCATTCGAAGGAACATCATTGTGAAATTTCAGACTGTGACTGAAGAGAAAATCCTAAAAGCTTTCAAAAGAAAAAACCAAAACCAAAATCAGATCACGTAAGGTGAAGCCAGAATGGCTTCAGTGGTAATACTGGAAAAAGCTCTTCAAAATTTTGAGAAAATTATTAGTTACAATCCAGAATTCTATGCCACGGCCAGTATGTTAACTGGAAAGATAAAATAAAAATGTTTTCAGATATGCATGGCTCAAAAACATTAATTTTCCATGACCTCTTTAAAGGAAGCTCCTAGAGAAGAATGTGTGCCATTAAGGCATTCCTTTGAGAGTTAAGATGTATTAGAAGTAAGATTTGTCCAGGGAGTTAAAAATTCCTGCTGAACTGTTGCCTGCTGTTACATCAACAGGATACCCGTCAATTTAAGAAATACAAAATGCTGAAGTGAAAATTTTATATGTGTGGCCAGACAACTGGTAAAAATTCATTAAGGAGGCAAGAGCATGGGTGCCTGGGTGGCTCAGTGGTTGAGCATCTGCCTTTGGGCTCAGGTCGTGATTCCGGGGTTCTGGGATCCAGTCCCACATCAGGCTCCCTGCATGGAGCTTGCTTCTCCCTCTGCCTATGTCTCTGCCTCTCTCTCTGTCTCTCTCATGAATAAATAAAATCTTAAAAAAAAAAACCAAAAAACCAAAATAACAAAAAAGGAAGGCAGCCAGGTGACTCAGTGGTTTAGTGCTGCCTTCAGCCCAGGACGTGATCCTAGAGACCTGGGATCGAGTCCCGTGTTGGGCTCCCTGCATGGAGCCTGTTTCTCTGCCTCTCTCTCTCTGTGTCTCATGAAAAAATAAATTAAAAAATCTTAAAAAATAAAAAAATTTAAAAAAAAGGAAAAAAGAAAAAAGGAGGCAGGAGCATTTAAAATTCAGGCATTTCT
This sequence comes from Canis lupus familiaris, assembly GCF_011100685.1. Lineage (NCBI taxonomy): Eukaryota > Metazoa > Chordata > Mammalia > Carnivora > Canidae > Canis > Canis lupus. Next base: position 57,684,027 of record NC_049223.1, on the reverse strand, counting down.
CCAACAAGTTTCATTAAGGCCAGCTTTTAAACTTTTGGCATTTAGGAAAATGTTTGGTTTCATTAAGAAATACACATTCCCACTCATGTACCTACACCTTGATACATTGGGTCATTAGTTGCAAAAGTGGGATCAGATGTTTGTATCAGCACTAGCTAAGCACTGCTAGGCTGATGAAAAAACATTTATGTTCTACTGCTATGAGCTCACTATTAACTTCACCTTTGAGACACATTAACAAGGAAACTTGTTATATATCGAAAAGCTGTACTGTATGTAAAATTTGCTTATTGTTTCATAAATTGTAATATCTGTGTTTACTTATTTTCTACTAATAAACCTTAGAGTTGTTTTTAGAGTGGTCACCTGAGAAATATTAAAGGTGAGATGAAGCTCTTATTTCTATCCCAAAGTTTCATTCTCAATACTAGCATCTTTCAACTACAGATTTGGTTTTGGCCCTAACTTCCATCACAACAAAATCACAAGCCTTTTATTCACTGACAGAGTATTATCATCTAAAAGGTCTCACAACTCTTCTCAAACTCAACACCACAATTGTTTTTATATTGGTTTTCTTTTTTAAAAAATATTTTATTTAAATTCAATTTGCCAACCTATACATAGTAGAACACCCAGAGCTCACCCCATCGAGCGCCCTCCTTACTGTTTATACTGGTTTTCATATATTATTATGCTCTACCATGTCCAGGATGCCTGGCCCCAGAGACCTTACCAGAAGTTAAGGTTGTAGTGTCTGAACAATACAAACTCATGAAAAACCAGCTTAAAACCATCCTTTTAGAAGCATATTTTAAATCTAAATTAATATGGATTAATTTATAATGCATTTATAAGAAATGTAAATACCTAGGATAGGGCTTTTCTAAAGTGCAGTGACACTTAACTAGCTCTTCAGTGTCCCTTGCTTTGTTTAGTGTTAATAGACACACACACACTCATAGCTTGAATCCCATGTACTGTTTCTTTTCACACAGGCCCTGTATCCCTTTATTGCTTCCTATCAGCAATGGAAGATTCCTATGCAAATCAAGTATCTGCCTAAAACTATGTTGTCCAAAACAGGAGTGTTACAGATGAGGCATTAGTTTAGACCCAGCCCAGTAGTTATTCCTCAGGTAAGCAAGGCAAAGGGTGATGAGTAATTTCACCAAATACAAGAACCCAACCCACTTTCTGCATCCTATACTCATGCTGTAAGGAATCCGATCTGTTGCTTCCCACTCTCACCAATGATTTTTCCTGGTCCCCTCCTGTTCTGGAGTGTACTATCACCACCTGCCCATCCCCCAATTAACCCATGCCAGAAAGAAAAAGCATATACGCACCTTAAAATCTGTATTATTGATATATTCAAATACCAAAGCTGGTGTCTTTGACTGCAAGAGAGAATAGTAATGCCTTATAAGTATTCAAACAATAAAGTCCTTTGCCTCTGTTGTACCAATCCATCCCCAATCCCACTTAAATGAAAAAGGGATATACTCATCTTGGAGAGCCTATTAAGTATCTTCTCAAGACTAGGTGACTGGAATTTGCTTTGAAATAAGTGGGGATGGCAGTGGTGGGAAAGTGGGTGGTAGGGAGAGGAAACAAATTTGGCAACAAGTTGAGGCACTGCTAAAGTTGAGTGATGTGTGCAGGGAGGTTCATTATATCATTCACTTTACTTCTGTAAATGGTTGACATTTTTCACAAGTGTTTTTTGTTTTGTTTTGAAGGAAATGTATTCTCTGACTAACCTGTCAGTGGGCCTGGCACATTATGTGCAGATTTATACTCTGCAGTGTTCCAGTCTGCCAACCACAAAAGGAGTGACATGTTTTCACCTTGGTTTAGCAAGCCAGATGCATTTTACAAAATTATCATAGGTCTTGGGAATCTATCAGAGGCCTTTTCAGGATCCAAAAGGAAAATATCTATGATTATCAGTAAGCTATAATGTGAAATTATTGCCTTGGCTAGACACCCTTAGAGAATGTCTCAATTTACAAAGTAGATATGTTCCCACCCCACCAAAATCATACATAACCAACTATTTCTAAAGTGCTACAATCTTTAATGCAATGAGTACAAAATGTCCAATATTTATTTCCTTGTACAAATTTTTCAAATGTCAGATTTACTTAAGTAAGATAAAAATGCTCATTAGCAGTAATAAGCTTCCACAATTGGGGGAGAAGCAGGGGTTTAACAGGTCAGAGAAAGAAAATCACCTTGGAAATCTTTAAGGCTGGGAAGTTTTGCTCAAGGAAGCAGGTGAAAGTTACCTAGTTAACAGGCCACAGTACATGCACACCGGTCTTTGTCAGAACAAGCAGCAGTCGCGGCAGCCCCGGTCAAAGGGTTCCTCACTAGCCTAAAGGTGACAGGGTTTCAAGACCACCAGATCGCTCTACTGCCTGGGAGCAAGCCCATTTCCTTAAGTTTTGGGGATGAGGGCTCCCCACACCTTGGTTCTCATCCACGGATTTACTTGTGTTATATAGTCTATAAAACACACACATGCCTAAGGCAACAAAGTTAAGACAAGTTATCACTTAAGTCCTATTAACTTAAAAAAAAAAAAAAAAAGGCAAAATGAAGAGGCTCCTCATCCAACAATAGTATGTACTGGCTCACACTGCAGGCCAATTTCAAAGATTATGGAGTCCAGAGCTAGTCACTCTAAAGTCAATCCGAGCTGATCAGGCTGATATATTTTTAATGCCAATTAGCTAGAATCTAATATATAACCATTCTTCTCAGTCTTATTCTTCAATTTGATGATACTGTACAATCTTGAACAAACTACTGAACCTTCATAGCCTTCAGTTTTCTTATCTGTACAGTATCACATTTTGGCCAACAACAGTACTTACTCCAGTGGATTGCTAAGGATGGTTGTGAGGTCCACAACAGGGCCTGTACATAGTAAGCTTTCAATGCATGTCAGCTAGTACATCGTTTCTTTAGAATGTCTTCAGCAGACAGAATCAAAGACCTACCTCTTACACAAAAAGCTATCATGGGAGGACAGGAAAACAGGTGAGGTAGAACAGGTGAAGGACAGAAATGGGATGGGAGGTGGTACATAAAAACTTTAGCTAATCATAAACATCAGGTTAAGTTACTCAAGAAGAGAAAACAAAACCAAACACATCTCAAATGGCTACAAAGTAAGCATTTTTAACAAAAACAGTTTAGTTGTATCAGTATATACAATGTGACACCATGAATTAAAGCCTAGTATGAGAAACAGCAAGATGCCTTCCTTAGTGGGTCAGTGGGGCTGTGATCTCTCTGCCAGGTATCCACGTGGAGAGATTTGGTTATTTCCTTCTGTAAAGTCAGACTTTCAAGTGTCAGGCTTAAGTGAAGCAAAATAAGGCTAAGTGGCGATAATAAGCTTTCAAAATTAGGAGAAAAATAGGGGCTTAAAGATGACGTTCAGCGAACATTTGTGGGCTGAATCAGAACGAGGTAATAAACTGGGGACAGGGATTTTTCTATATACACTTTTAGGTTCTATAAAAGTGGTGGTGGCTACTTTTATCACTGGGCCATCATGATTTTTTCTGGTTTTCAGAACTACTCAGGAGTAAAGACAAACACAATCATTCCCACTATGTAATGATGTTGCTCATTATTTTGACATTCTGTGTCTTGCACACACATACTCACTCACTCATCCACTCTCTCCATCTTCCCCAACCACCAGGCACCTACCACAGGGTCCTTCACAGTGTCAATCAGCTTAATGATATTTGTTCCACCACGAAGGTTCTCCAGAATCTTAACCTCTCGTTTTATCTTCTTTTTCTTCACTGGCTTAAATACACAAGAGCAATTGGAAGTGAGATTCCTTTTGAAGTTAATAAATAAAACCTTAAAACAATGTCAGCTAATCAAGTGGATACTGCACTATCTTGCACACCGTGTTATGTTAGAATGTCTAAATCAGAAAAGAGAAATCAAGATAAAATGGGGCCTGTCCTTGAGAATGTTTGAGATTAAGTTAAATACAGACTCATATAGCATATGTGTCAGATCTTTAGGTAGTTACATTTAGGACACTTACAAATTTTGAACACCCATGTCTTACTTTAAAAATAAAATGCTTTCTAGATAACTGCCAAATGGAATGTGCAGTTATAGCTCTGAACAGCTGTATATCATGCACTTGTGAATAGAAAAACTGAAACAAAATGGTGAGACACCTGCTCTTCCAATGAGTTACATGTAATTTTGTCTTCCAGGAGCAAAGACCAGTTCATTGACATCAAGTTACAAACTTGTTTCCCAGCTGCTGGCTCCTATTTCCTGTTGCCACTCCCATTTCCTCAACATCTAGAATCTGAAATCAGCACAGAGCCAATAAACTACCCAACAGATCCCACTTCTAAAGAAAGAGATGATGGATCAGCAGAGGAGAAAACTGATCTCTGATACAGTACTGATTGGAAACTGCTACCTGCTAACCTCATCTGGACAGAAAAACTAAAGCTCTCAATCAGAAATACAAGCATTATATGTGCTATTTCTTGTCTTAAAGAATCTGAAGAATGTAATTCTGGAATAAGAGACACATCACAATCAGCTATGTATGACAAAGCACTTAGAACATTTGATTGGCACATGGTAAGCACTTAATAAATGTGAGCTTTATTATTTTCATATTTTTAGTTAGTAATAAACCACAAAATTCCTATGTAGTAGACTCAGCTTAGTTGAACCATTTGCCCAAGGTCCCACAGCTGACAGTGAAGAGCAGGGGCACAATCTAGATCTAGACAATAACTTTGCAGCCTCCCTCTTGCCCATGGTGCTCTCACTTCCCAAGTGTGGCTATGAGAGAAAGGGAACTAAGGAAAAGGAGTATTCTATCACTGGGTACTAGACACTATTCTGATAGCATAGGCAAAGAGAGTCCAATGGGTTGGCAATGAAATAAGATTTGAAAAGCCTGCGTGCATGTGGTGGTGGGAGGGAAGAGATGTATACGTATGCCAGAGAAACTGTCATCTCTTGTTGGTCACTAAGCTACAGCTTTAAACAGTAATAAAACAGAGGGAGATTATGAAACACAGAGCACCTGCATCACCTCTAACTGGGTGCTTGACCGACTGGAATCTAGCTGTATTCTTCCAAGCCAGCTGCCACACTCATGTCCCCTTTGTCAGGGTTCCCAGGAGAGTAGATCTGGCTAATGTGTCTCTCTCCCAATTCCACTAAGGAATCATACCGATTCCCTTTTTTCATATTTAGGGAGCTCAATACTTTGGGGAAATAAATCACTCAAACATGATGTACAACTTGATCAAAAAAACATCCAGAGAAGGACGTATTACAAAATAAGTAAGCTTCAAAAATGCCAGTCATGAAACAGATGAAACAACTGTTCCAGATTAAAAAGAAATGGCAACTGAATGTAACACATGACCTGGGATTTTCTTTTGCTATAAAGGACATCATATGGACAACTGGCAAATGAGAACAATGGCTGTAGAATAGTTAACAGCATTGTATCAATGCTGATTTCTGATTTTTTATTGTGGCACTGTGGGATTACATAAGAATTGTCCTTGTTTTTAGGAAATGTACACTACAGTAAAGATTACTGCGATTAATTCTCAAGCACATAATTATATATGTATATACATATATGTGTATTTATACATATATATATAAGACAGAAGCATTAAGCAAATGTTAACATTTGAGAAATCTGAGTGAAAGATATATGGGAATTCTTGAAACTTTTCTTTAAATCTGAAATTACGTCACAAAGTTAAAAGAAAAATAAAAGCTGGCTATCTTATCTATTAAATTCAGACACTGCTACCAGTATATTCAATGTAAAAAAATTTGAGAGTTGTCATCCACTCCTGGAAAGCAGTTACAGATCTGAGACTGATCACACAGGAAAAAATACACCACAGCCAGAGATCTGTATACACTAAAACCCTTCCTCTCCCTCTAACAGTGAATTAGTAAGGGGTAACCCATTAAATAAGTTGCCTTTATGACAATGCCCCATGTAAAGCCTTGCTTTGCTCTCCCGTAGTCAGTAACAGGTCACGCAGGCACACTGTTCCTGGACAATGCCACTGAGATTAAGGTATCTTTCATTATGTCCTAAGGTAACTTATGGAGCAAGTGAGCATATTTTGCTGCCCAACTGTCACCTGTCCAACAACTTTCTCAGAGACTGCGACAGCAGGGCCATTCTGAACTGGCACAATGGTCTCACAGAGCACCTGAAGTCCTTACATCCTGACAAAAGACCCAGAGCTTGTAAAAAAGGAAAGTGACCTACGGCCCAGGACACCCCTCCAAAGCATGGACATCTATTCTCTACAGGAACCAGGTTACAGGTAACTAACTCCCTTTAGCCTCAAGCTTGTTTATCTGAACCCGGGAGATGCCCCAGAAGCTAAAAAACCAATGAGCTCCCAGGGAATTGAAAGTAATCATTTTAAGGTTGTAAACAGAATGGGAAAATGTTAGAAATTATGAAGGAAGACCCTTGGCATCCTATGGAAAATAGATCACGGATTTTACAAAAATATTCTGCTTTATACCTGTAGCCCAGTGTCTGCCTTCATCTACCCACAGCTACATGGAGAAAATGCTCACTTCCATCACAGTCTCATCATTTCATCCTGCTAGACAAAGTCTCTCCCACCTAAGGTTAATTTACTCCAATTGAGAGAATATCTGATTAAAAGATTCGAAATCCATCAGCTTAACGGCCTCCCAATCCCTTCACCATTTTGTTTTTTTACAAAGTCTAGTAGATAAAAAAAATTTTAAGAAATTAAAGTATTAAATCAAGTTTCAATAATAAATGAATTTTGGCACACACCTAGAGGGAATGTTTAAAAGGAAAAAACTCAATTTGAAATTTTTTGTGCATGAGCTCAGGAAAGGAAGGAAAGGGAGGGAGGGAGGGAGGAAAGGAAAAAACAAGAGAGAAAGAGAAAGAAAAAGAGAAAGAGAGAGGGAGTAGAAGGAAGGAACTTTCTTAAAGGTTTCTGCCCACATGGTGGAGAGTCCCAGCTACTGAGGACAACCCTATTCAATGTAATCCAAGAGTAAGATACCACTTCTTTCTCCCTATTGACCAACATTAAAAAATTTAAAAGACAAATTTAGCAATGGGCTGCTTAGTTAATGAAGTCAGTGAGCTGTTCTATTTACTTATGGCTGATTTTAAAAAGCCAGATCTGAGCATGATTTCAACTGCTAACATTCAGTTGTGATTCAATTTGTGAACTAATGTATACACAGGCCGTAAGAATTAGGACCTCAATAACTCCCAGCAAATGCTAATGGGCAAGCATTTTAATTTCTTTCTAAGCACAACTGAATCAATAAATTCAAGACAAGTGGGAAGATAGCTCAGAACTTTCAAACCTGTAAATAACTTTTATTTCAGTGCCACAGCAACAACTGAGAGATTAATGTCATCACCTGCAGTAAACAATCACAATGAACACTGGCTGCCAGGGATGAAGAACAGAGTAAGGCAGAAAAGTTCAGCCTGGATGACAGCATTTGACTACCTTGGGAGCATCTCTCAAATCCCCTGCAACTGACCCAAATACAAACATCATCTGAGCATCTGAGCTGTTCTTTCTTTTTTTTAAGATCTTATTTATTTATTCACGAGAAACATGGAGAGAGATAGACAAACAGGCAGAGGGAGAAGCAGGCTCCCTGCAGGGAGCCCGATGGGGGACTCAATCCCAGGACCCCAGGATCACAACCTGAGCGAAAGGCAGAGAGGCCCAACTGCTAAGCCACCTAGGCATCCCTGAGCAATGTCATTTCTTCACAGCAACTTTTCCCTTAATCGTTCAAGTCCCATCTTTCCAATTATGTTATCAATCCATGAGACTGGTTACTCTCAGAATTTTTGTTTCTTCTTAATTTAAAAAAGGCATACATCAGGCCTTTTGAGTCTCATCAAGAGAATGGTATATAGTCCTTTCTGCTACTAGTTTTGCCCTATGAAATCATTCACATGGCCCAACTGTAATATTATTAGAACAATGCTTTATTGCTAAGCGCTAGGCACAATTTTAGGCATATTTAATCCACTTTTAATAGTATTCTAAGAGGGCAGCCTGGGTGGCTCAGCAGTTTGGCACTACCTTCAGCCCAGGGCGTGATCTTGGAGACCCAGGATCGAGTCCCACGTCGGGCTCCATGCATGGAGCCTGCTTCTCCCTCTGCCTGTGTCTCTGCCTCTCTCTGTTTCTCATGAATAAATAAATAAAATCTTTAAAAAAAAAATAGTACTCTGAGAGGAATACTATTGGCACGATTTTACATGAGGATACTGAGGCAGAGTTTAAGTAACTGCTCAAGGTCACAGAGCTTCTCAGTGTTGGGAATGAACATCTGAATGCAGGCAGTCTACCTTCAGGGCCACTTTTGGGAAAGCAGCACTGTGTAGATCACTAAAACACTGTCATTTACCTACCCTCCCCAGATCTCATTTAATTCTCCTAACAATCCCGTGAGTTTCACACAAAACATATATGCATTTTACAGGTAAGAAAATAGAATCAAGTAGGTATAAATGAGGAGGTTGGTTCTAGAACCCAAGTCTTCTGACCTCCATTTACAATGTGTCTTAACTACTATATTAACCTCATCATGAGGTGGCAGATGCTAGAATAAGGCTTTACAAATTATCTAGAGCCATGCTGTACACATGAAAATGGGTACTCTATGTCAAGATATTCTTTTTATACAAGGCTCACTCTCCAACAAACCCAAATATATTAAAGGGATAAAGCTGTTAGCCCCCAAATCTGGCAAGTCATCATAAGGAAACTGTATGTGTTAAAAAAAAGTATAAACACACTGGTTATGGTGGCTTCAAACCAAGAGAGCAAAGTAACATTTTTCATTTATGCATTAACCTCACTCTGTCTAGCAACCTCCAAGTCAAGCATTTAACTTCCAGAAGAATAACTCCCCCAAATCATTAGAAACAAATTCATTTGACTTCTAATGAGTGTTTATCCATCTTCCCAGTACAGTTCAACACCTCAAGAAGTCAAATATGCAGCAAAGGTCCTAATTGCTCCTCACATCTCTAAGACTCCATGATAGGGACAGAGGACCCTAGTGCTTCTACCCCCTAGCCACCTGATCCTGAGCAAACTGTATGCTCTGGGTCTCAGTTTATCTGCAACAAGGATTTGGATTCTCTGCTCCCTTATTTCGTGATTCTGTTTCACTGTACTCTCAAGCTCAGACCCTACAATCACAATACTGGGAGCAGCACTGATTAGGGCCCCCTGGGTGGCTTAATCATCTGGGCAGCCAACTCCTGGTTTCAGCTCAGGTCATGATCTCGAGCCCGAAGTCAGGCTCCGCACTCAGCATGGAGTCAGCTAGAGATTCCCTTTCTCCCTCTCCCTTTACCTCTCTACTTGCTCATGCTTGCTTATGCTAAGTAAAAAAAAACAAAACAACTTAAACCCTCATCACTGACTAGTTCTCACATAATTTTTTAAAAAGATATTTTATTTATTCATGAGAGAGAGAGAGAGACAGAAGCAGAGGCAGAGTGAGAAGCAGGCTGCCTGCTGGGAGCCCAATGCAGGACCCGATCCCAGGACCCCCAGATCACGACCTGAGCCAAAGGCAGACGCTCAACCACTGAGCCATCCAGGCGTCCCTCTCACATAATTTTTAAAATTTATATACTTTTTGATGTTACGAGCACTTTAATAATACCATTTTAACTACTTTTTGCCATATTTGTGGGACTCAAAAATCACAAAAACTTTAGATAATACTAATGTCTTGCTTCAGGAAGATGTTTTGGTATACTTGCCTAACAAAGTACATGGAGGGCAAAAACCTACCCACCAGAGAAAGCAGAAATAAAGGAGCAAGCCCGCACCAGCATGGAGCAGACATCATTTTGATAGAACCTACTAGACAATCGTCTGCTCACTAGGAAACAACCCCACAAGATAGGTGATCGGTATGCCTCCCATTCTTCTAATACTACTGCCTCATAGCACAGAATTTTAGAAATATCTACAAATATGTTAAGCACACTTAAAAAGTAAACTTGTAGTAACACCATTCTTTGCATTAATCTTGAGATTTAACCTCTGGGGGAAAAATGGATTTGCCCAACTCTTTAAATAAGACTACCAACAGACGGGATCCCTGGGTGGCGCAGCGGTTTGGCGCCTGCCTTTGGCCCAGGGCGCGATCCTGGAGACCCGGGATCGAATCCCACGTCGGGCTCCCGGTGCATGGAGCCCGCTTCTCCCTCTGCCTGTGTCTCTGCCTGCCTCTCTCTCTCTCTCTCTCTCTCTCTCTCTGTGACTATCATGAATAAATAAAATAAAATCTTTAAAAAAAAAAAAAAAAAAAGACTACCAACTTATTCTTTTATATGAAAATTTCCAAGTTGGTGCAGCATGGGTTTAAAACATCATGTTTATTTAAAAGTGGTATTGCTCCTAACTTCTATATAGGAAATAGCAGTTTTAACTTGAAGGATCCCAAGAAGGGCTGAAATCCACACATAGATGGTGCCCACAAAATGCTACCAGTTGTTCAAAATGGAAAAGTGCTTTTATTTCTGCACGTACCTTCTAATGAGGTACTACAAGGGAACTGAGAAACGGATTTTTCAAAATCAAAAGATGAAACTTTCGGCATTTCAGGGGCTTTCTGCCCTCCAACGTTAACCCTTACCACCTACCCTCCTCCCTTTTCTCCTCAAAACAATTTCTGCCAAAAAATACATAACCTTCCTATTGATTGGAACATTTTAAGATTTTAACCTCAGAATTTCACTTCAAGAGATTTCTTGAAAATCATTTTGAATTGAATTCAATATTTCTTGAATATCAATATCAATTTTGATTTCATATCAAGAAATTGTGCCCACCAACTTCTAAATTCCTAAAACCTCTTAAGGGCTCCAATATGTTTTGACCAAAAAAAAAAAAAAAAATACTAAAAAAAAATCTACTGATGCTAATTAAATGACAGAACTCCTCTGGGGCCATTCACCACCATCTGACCATCCTCATTTATTGGAAAGAACTAAAGGAAAACTTTATTGACCAAAAGGGAAGACATACCACCCTCATGGAATATACCCTCTATCTTGGTCACCGTGTAGACATTAACATTCATTTCCTTCCTGCAGTTGAAGTACAGTAGGCCTTTTATGAAGAGGAAGTTTTCTCTAGATTCCTCTCAATTATGAGCAGCTGGTACTCTGTTAAGGACCTAATTTCCTATGACCAAACACCATTAACAGCAGATGACAGTTATAACTTCTCTGAGTAGGGGCACACACAACTTGGGATCAGACCCTGTCCATTAAAAAAAAAAAAAAAAAGTAATTTTAATCTACTTTAATTCAGCCTGTGAAAATGAGACAACCACAATACCATCAGCAGTTTCTCACCCCATCCTTCAGCTAGGACAAAATCTGGGGAGAAATGCCACAGGGCTTTGAAAAAAAGAAAAGTGAAGGTGGTTTTCATCAGCAGCAATGAGTTGGTTCAGGCTGCAGCCTGAAAAGAACTTGTATGGAAAAGATACAAGAAACACTTCATTAACTAGAGCTTCGAAGGAACCTCTCAAGTCTTATTCCAGAACACAGGAACTTATTTGGAACATCTTACAAACCAATTCTAAAATGGGGTCGGGGTGGGGGGATGGGAAACAGGTGTTCTAGCTAAGGGTCATTTGGACATAGTGGTTATCAAGTAAGGTTTCCGGTGCCTAGGTTTCTTGTCTGTAAAAATAACCTTTGGCTTCCATGTTGGGTTCCCTAAACATATCCAGTGAATCTTTAGAGGAATGATGCCATGAAGACCTCTACACAGAAGTCTAAAGAGCAATGCAATGTTCTCTTGCATGAACATACTCTCACTCATATACCTAAAGGCCATTCCTCCAAAAAAGACCATAGGAAGTTATACACTTATTCTAAAAATGTTGCTACGGCATAAAAGTTCAGTTATTTTTCTGAAATTGTTCTGGAGTCAGCAGTTCATTCTTTCAAAAGCACAGCCGTGGAATATGGATATTCCTAATTTCAATTTATGCCTTTGCTTACTTTGTGTCGGGCTCCACACAGGGAACCTGCTTCTCCCTCTGCCTATGTCTCTGCCTCTCTGTGTCTCTCATGAATAAGTAAAATCTTAAAAACCAACAACAACAAAAAACCAACAACAAACATTTATGTTTACTTATAAAGAAAAAAAAAAGTCACACGGCTTCCCCAGGTAACTTCTCGGAAGGGAATGTTTTGTTAAATATTCATGCTTGTAAAGGGGGGAGGAAAAAAAGACCATGTGACTTTTCAGGTCCAATTCACATTTGGGGAAGAAGGGAGTCAAACTCCACATCTCCAGTATCAATTTCTCACTTCTCACCCCAGTGCCTCTGATGGCACAGATAACTCTGCCTATTTCTCTCTACTGCAACTCTGCATCTTCATCACTAGGCTTGGATGGTACTGAGGAACAGAACGGAGCTGGTCACTTTTCTGAGAAGTGATTTTCAGACGATGTAAGCCTGACCCTTCATACGAAACAGGGACACAGCTGCCTCAACTCTACCCTTAAAACACAAAAACAGTTTTTCAATATATCCTTTTTCACGGAGCCTCTGCAAATGGCCACACTGGAAATCTTGTATATGCAAAAGTGCTTATATTAATTATTAATTATTAATTTAACATTTCACTAAATGACATGCACACACATTAAACGATCTGGCAACAATGGGGACCCTTCACAGACTAAGAATTACCCCCCTTTTTAAGTGCATCCTATAAAACATTATAAAGGAGAATTTAGCCAACTTACACTCATTACCGTGTCTCCACTGAAGAGACAACAAAAGGTGTATCTTTATCAAAGTTAGGCTGCTAAACCAGACACTAAGATGGTTTGTTCCAATTATTAACTGTAGTGATTAGACATGTACTCTTCTACTGCTCCCAATTTCACTTTTTCTATTGGATAAGCATCGATGAACCTTCTGGCTACTACTGGTTCACTGTATCGACTGCATCTGACAAACTTTTACTGCCAAAGGATACGAAACAACTGATCATCCACTGAAGTGTTATGCAAGCTTCAAACCCATCTTTGAAGCTGCTCTAATTTTTTCCAACTTTCTTTCTGAAATAATTTTGAGCACCATGGGTAACAAACTCAGTGCTCACGGAAAAGCTTTTCTTTCATCTGAACCCCATTTCTTTAATAACAAATGGACTCCTTTGGAACCTTCGCTTTGGGAGCCCACAGTGACATTTCAGAACAAGTATGTTCCTGGACTATCATACTTAGATTCCAAACAGGTGTACATTCTTTCTTCAAAGTTCACAGGAACATGGGTGGGAGAAGGAACAGTAAAGGGGCGTCAGAGAGAAGACGTGTAAAACGAAGGGCTTGCACTGCTCATCCTACAATGTGGCTGGAGTTTAGTCCTGACCAGTTAACAAAAATCTTAATGCCATTCATAAGAAACTCACCTTGAGAATTTTTACAACCACTCTCTCATTGTTGGTGATGTTAATGGCCTCAAATACTTCACTATACTTTCCCCGACCAAGTTTTCGAACCAGTTGGTAATCATCTTGATTACTGTGAAAGGCAAGAGTGACACATAAATGCCAGGACTTGGGATTAACCAAGCCTATGCCCATTCTACACCCCCATCCAGCCACTTCCATTAATCAAGGGTTGGAAGCGTCTATACATCACCACACAACTCATTCCCTAAGTGAAAGCCACAACATAAACTTGGCTCCTTCCACTGTGCGCACAGCTCCTAACCTAATTGGTCCATCACAACCTGGGGAGCAGAGGTAGGAAGGCAGGGCTCTGAGCCACTGCAGAAGGGGGAGCAAAGCATCCATCCTGGAGGCTCAGAGCGTGCCTCTCTGCCTGGGGCTCCACAGCAACTGCTTTAGACTTCACGTCCCAAAGGTGGCCAGCGCCTGCTTTGAGAACGTGGATGTCGTTAAAATATTTCCTCTCACCCGGGCTCATTTCAATAAACTAAAAAGGCGGAGAATTTTAATAGCTCCAGAGGACAGCTGCTGCCTGCCCACCCCAAACAGAAACCCAGAAGTGTGAGGAGGAAGGGCTGCTCCCTCATCTCCACCAGGCTCCAGTCCCCGGACCCTACACTTCCCAGTAAGAAGCATTCCTCGGGGTAAGGCGGAGAGAGGGGTGCGCAAGGCGGGGACACGGGGGGGCGGCGAGGCCGGGGCTGTGCGGTGGGGGAGGGGGCCCTGCGTCCAGCAGCCGGGCGGCGGGGGCGGCCGGGCGCGGGACGGGGGGCGGGGGGCGGCCGGGCGCGGGGGGGGGGGGGCGGCGGCGGCTTTACCCCCAGCTCGGGACGTGAGCCTCATAGTCCCAGTACTCGCGGCTCCTCAGGCTGTTCACCTCGGCGTAGACCCGGGCCCTGCTGCCCGCGGCCGGGCCGGGCATGGCGGGCGGGACCTGGGGGCGCCGCGGGGCGCAGAGGGCGGCGGCGGCGGCGCGGCGGGGGGCGCGGGGCGGCGGGCGGAGGAGGCGGCGGGCCGCGGGGCGCCGGAGGAGGAGGAGGAGGAGCGCGGCGGCGGGCGGCCACGCCAGGCCGGGCCCGCGGGGGCGGGCGGGCTGGGGGCGCGGGGGGCGCCGGCCGAGCCGGCCCGGCCCTGGAGCGGCCGGCGGGGCGGCGAGGCGGGCGGCGCTCGCGCTCCGCGGCGGCCTCCGCTCGGCTCGCGGCCCCGAGGCGGCGGCGGCGGCGGCGACGGCAGCAGCAGCGGCGGCGGCTGCCGGCCGGGAAAGGGGCAGCGGCGGTGGCGAAGAAGGAGGAGGAGGAGGAGAAGAAGGAGGAGGAGGAGGAGGAAACCCGGAAAAGGGGCCGCGCTCACTAGGAGCGGCCGCCGCCGGGCCCCGGGCCGCCCAGCCTCACAGCGCCCCCTGCAGCGCGGGGGGACCGGCCGGGCCGCTCCGGCCCCGCCCCGGCCCCGCCCCGGCCCCGCCCCCTCCTGCCCGCCCGGCCCCGCCCCCTCCTGCCCGCCCCCCGGAGCCCCTTCCCGCCGCTGCCCCGCGGACCTGCGGCGCAGTGCGCCCTCCCCGGAGCCTGCCCCCCCCCGCCCTTGAGCCCGGCCCCTCACGCCCCTTCAGGACCGTCCCGGCGATGCCGGCTCCGAGCCCTCCAGCCGTCCGCATGCTGACCCTTCCCGTCAACCAACCCGTCCTCATCAAGTCCCTCCCCATGACTCCCTCCTAACCACCGAGAGCATCCCCCACCTCAAGATTTTTCCCTCCGTCCCGGAGACGCCCCCTCTTTCTCCGATGGACCCTGCCCTGTCACCCAAGAATCCCTCAACCTCAAGACTTCCCCTTCTTTCTCCAACCAGACCCTTCCTCACAGATCCTTCTCTTGCACCTTCCCCTCGTTCCCTTCCCCGAGAACCCTCTGAATGCTCACTGTGTCACTCGGTTAAGCAGGAGTGGGCCAGGGAGCTGGCTGCAAAGTTCCTATTTTTCTCTCTGTAATTAATAAGGGCAGTTCGTGGGGAGGCACGTTGAGACGATGTACCTGTCCTGCTATTTGGGAGGACAGAAAGCAGGAGAATAGCGAGTCCTGCCTGAAGGGTTGGGGGAGGTGTTGGGCGTGGATGGAGGGGGAGGTGGCCGACCAAACTTTGTCCTATTTTATGATGATGCTTTTTAGCCCCTGACACTCTTCTCTCTTTGATCTTCTGGGACTTTCTTTGTCTTGTTTTCCCATTCCACATCGTTTATCAACAGCATTTCCCACTCAGCTCAGGTTGCTCTGACTCCAGTCTTTTTAAAAAAATTCTGTTTTCTAGGTGAGACCCTGCTTCTCCGTCCTGATATAGTTAAAAGCACAGACTGAAGTCAGATGCATCTGGGTTGAATCCTGGCTGTGTTGCTTATGAACTGTGTGACCTTGGGCCAAATACTTAGCCTCTCTGTGCTGCCATGTTTTACAGCATAAAAACAGTAATGGCCTTTTCACAGGACTATGGGGAGACAGGCAAGGTAAACCATGTAAAACACTTAAAGCAGCGTCTAGCAGTTACGAAGTGCACAGTATCATCATTGGCAGACATAGAGCCTTTTTCCTATCACTTCTTCCTCCCTGAGGACACCTCATGCCCAGCTTTTGGTTCCTTCCACCCTCCAAGCTTGGCTGTGGCTGCCTCCTCTCCCTCCACCACCATGTTCCCATGCTTGCCTTCTTTTTCCTCCTCCCTGAGTCCCACCTTTAAGCTCACTTTATTTACTCGGATGTGGATTATATCTAGTTGTAAACATGGGATGGTGTGAGCTCAAAGTCCTTTTACTCTGCCACCTTCCCAAGATCTCTTTAAGTTCATTTTACTCTTTTAAAAAAATTTTTATTATTTTTTAGTGGATTTTTTATTTAGGGGCACCTACCTGGCTGGCTCAGTTGGAAGAGCATGCCATAATCTCAGGATCGTGAGTTCGAACCCCACGCTGGGTGTAGAGATTACAAAAAAGTTTTTTTTAACCTTTTTAAAAAATAGATTTAGGGACTACTGAGTGGCTCAGCAGTTGAGCGCCTGCCTTCAGCAGCTCAGGGCATGATCCTGGGGTCTGGGGATCAAGACCCACATCTGGCTCCCTGTGAGGAGCCTGCTTTCTCTCTGAATTAT